>NW_022900919.1:16644849-16663859 GCF_012274545.1 Fukomys damarensis | reverse complement strand
AAAAAGTAATTTTTTTTTTTTTTTTTTTTTTTTTTTTTTTTTTGGTACTAGGGATCAAACTCGGGTCCTTGTGCTTGCAAGGCAGGGGGCAGAACCACTGACCTAAATCCCCAACCCAAAAGTAATATTTTTATAGCTTCCAAAGATTCCCACAGCACAGAATTTGACTTGAATCTAAGTAGCTCTTTCAGGATTTATTTATCCTCTTGCCCTCCTCTGGGAACAGCTCATGCCACCCTTTAATTTCACTGCAGCCCAGCTTCACCTTTCTTTCCCCTGAGCACTGTCCTGCCTCACAGGCTTGCTCACTCTTATTTTTCCCCTGCAGCAATATTACAAGCCATCACCATGTCCTGTGTTCCTCCTACTCAATACTCAGTTCTCCCTTTCCCATCACCTTCTCAGTCTTTCCATGACCCTCCAGTCTTAACCAGCACCCTCATGAATACCCCTTGGGTATAATTTTCATTAACACATCACAATTTATAATGACATATTCACTCGTGACTTGAATTATTCAATGTTCTTCTTTCTCAATAAAAGATAAGCTCCCAAGTATATTCTGTTTGCCCTTCTATTTTCAAGTAAATATCTATGTGGTCACACCATTCTTTGGAATTTTCCCAGCATGTTATATCTACCCAGCATTTGTGCTATAGTTACTTGTGTACATGTCTGAAAATGCTTAAAATTTTTAGACCCTAGAGGACAAGTTTGATGTCTTACAAATCTCTCAACCTTCCTTAGGCCAAACAAGATCCCTAAATATAATTGGCACTAATAAATAAGTACTGAATGGATTAAAGAACTGAATTGTGTCTTCTAGGTCATCAGAGGTGGTTTCTTGGGGTTTCGGCTAAATATGTAGCACAAATTGGGCTTTTCCTGACTCTATGGATTTATATTAGTGATGATATAAGTTTACTATAAGCTAGTATGAAAAGATTTAAAGCTTCTGACTCACAATGATTCAGTAATCTAATAATACTCTCACAGTGAGGACATTACGATGAATTTGTTTCAAAAATGTATTTTATGAGGAGAAAAAGTTTTCATCTCTCTCCTAGTAACAGGAATTTTTTAAAAGGTGGCAGATATTCTAAGAAAAATATCGTGATAAATTAAGGAATACCCTTCGCTCACACTGCCTGTCCTCTTTTAAATTGGGATGTTTTGAAATATCCAGTATACTTATCATTCCTATATTACTTAACTAGATCAAATGGTGAACATGGATTCATTTGAATGAGCATATATAAAATGACCTTCACAAGAGAGGTCAGTGGAGATATATTTCTCTTGAAAATAAGGAAGCTGAACCTTTAGGGCCTGTTGCTAAAATTCCTATTGAAAATTTTGCAGAAATGGGTATCTTGCTTTAGTTTAAATTTAACTTGTGTATGTGAAACATATGAAATATCACAAAACAAAGAGAAATTTTAAATTTAAATAAAAATTCATACAGTAAAAGAGACCTTACCATTAGTCACCCTTAAAGTGGTCCTCCTTGCTTTAAGCACATTATCCCTTTATTTTGGCCACTTGCTGACACAGTTCTGAAGGTTATCTTTCCCAGGAACATTATTTTGTGGCTATATGAATGTTATGAATTGACCCAAAACTTCTAAGCAATTTCTGTCAAATAAAAACGTTATGGTTCTCCTCATTTGTGTTGAGATGGAACTGTTAACATTCAGCTTCTGATTCTTCCCCAAATTAAAAAAAAAAAAAGAAAGAAAAAAAAAACACATGAAAGGTAAATGTGTGAGATAATTCAGGACACTGAGGCAGCAACAACAGTGTCACCAAAGACACTCACGGAAAAGGA
Organism: Fukomys damarensis; assembly: GCF_012274545.1. Taxonomy (NCBI): domain Eukaryota; kingdom Metazoa; phylum Chordata; class Mammalia; order Rodentia; family Bathyergidae; genus Fukomys; species Fukomys damarensis. Next base: position 16,662,031 of record NW_022900919.1, on the reverse strand, counting down.
CTTCCAGAACTGTTTCAGAAAGTGACAAGAAGGATGGGATAAGTGTGTTTGAAGTGAGAGGAGAGTATTTTGAGGGGTGTTAAGGGCAATATGTCTTTTGCTGTGATAATTTTTTAAAAAAATTTAAATATGACCATATTCTTTGATCACAGCTATTACAGATATTATATGTATTTATGGGGTACTACGTACTGTTTAGAAATTAATGTTTTAATAGGAATGGATTAATGATGACCTTTCTTACCTCTGACATTGTTAATTTCCCATTACCACCATCAAAATTGTCCCCATATGATATGGTCAAGTGGTATGATGAGCATCATAGTCAGGAGAAATCGTGTTGGAAATATATTTAGTTCACTGCTAGTGGTTTCCATGCATGGGGTTCACAGTGATTCTTATATACAGTTAAGTCACTGTTACCATTCCAGTGAAGGAAGAGCTTCTAATAATTCTATTAATTATTACTAACAATCCTACTAATATTCCTACTATTAATTCAGACTACACGGACTTTCAACATTGTGACACAAAATTTAGGAGATGGTGTTTTATGTTGTTACAAACTCATCCAATAGCATTTGGCACTGACACAAAAAATAAGTGAGACATAATATTTGAAATGAATTGTTTTTGGAACTCAGATCATAATTTGGTAGTATGTTTATTTGTGTGATTTGTTATTCTTTTGTCATTCTAAATAAATATTAAATATTTGTATGCTTATTGTAATGTTTTTCTTATCAAGAACCCATCAAATTTACTCCTAACCACAGTAGAGCTACTTTTCTTAGAACAAGAACTCAGAGCACTCTCTCTTCAGAGTCCTTAAGTGACCTGACTGGCAGTAACATTGTTTATTAGACTGAATCTGTTACATTAACCTTTAATCAGTGGGTTGCAACAATGCATCTACACGTTACCCCCACAGCAACCTCAATAACAAATCAACCAGATTTTGCCCTTGATAGTTAAGAGGGGAAATAGAAAAAAAGCTGGATTCGCCGCTTACAAAAATAGGGCAAGAAAAGGAATTATGGATGTTTTAGGTTTAAATAAAAGAAAATATGAAACCACTTAGTAGTTTCTTTTCCCCACAGTCACCAAAACATATCATTGAAAATCCAATAAAATTGCTTTCCCTCTAATGTAAAGAACATTTTGATTAGTTTTTCCAGGAGGTCCTAATTTTCCAATATATGCTAAGTATAATCCCTTTTAAATCAACATAACATAAGGGAATGCAAAATGAAATGTGCCATCTTGTATTACATCAATGCTCAGGTAGACAACTTAAAGAAAAGCATCTTTTGGAGACCAGGCCACTTAAAAGAAAGGGAAAAAATGTGGCAATTTAGTGCTAATGGAACTGAACATTTTTATTGCTATGGTCTTCTCAGTTAGAGTGGCTGCAACCAACCGGTGAATTTATGCAGAACAGTGGTTTTCAAACATATTTTTCTTTTTATATGATAGTTTTATGGAGAAATGATTTATAAAATTATAAAATTCATCTTTTAAAGTGTGCAAATAAATGTTTTTAGTACACTCAAAGAGTTGTACAACCTCATCCTTATTTAATTTTTGAACATTTTTATCACTTCACAAAAAACTCCACACCCATTTGCATTTACTCCTCGTTTTCTATTTGCTCAATCAGAGAAAACCACTATTTTCTTTCTCTATGGATTTGCCTCTTCTGAACATTTCCTATAAATGGAATTATTTAATTAGGACCTTCCATGTCTGGCTTCCTTCACTTAGCACAATGTTTCCAAATTCCTCCATGTTTTGATTTGTACTCCAAACACACTTGATTTTACATGTAGTCATGCACCTCATTTATGTGTGCTGGATTATTTATAAATCATACACACACACACACACACACACACTATATATATATATATATATATATATATATATATATATATATACATATGCATATGTAGTATATATAGAAAGTATAAATGGAGGGTGTATGACATGAAACTCATGAAAAAAATGCAATATATGAAGCATTCTACTAAGCACTTTACAGTATACGAGCTACACAAAAGACAATTCTGATGTGAGATGTCAGATTAAATTATTACCTAAACAATGTCCTCTTGATATAAATTTTTTTCTTGTAAATTAAAAGTATGACCATATTCCATTAAAAAATCGTCATTCAAGGACGGGGATTTAGCTAAGCAATTCAGTGGCCTGCCTTGCAAGTGCAAGGACTCGAGTTCGATCCCCAGTACAAAAAAAAAAAAAAAAAAAAAAAAAAAATCATGATTCAAACAGAAAAACTCATTAAATATATCTTAATGATATACCCAAATTAGCCATGAAAGCTAATGATTCACCAAAGTTTGATCGATTCATTTTTATATGACCCAGCTTTTCTTTTTTGGAGCTGTACCTCTTTGTAAATATTAAATGGATGTTGGATAATCTATCTTTTCTATTTAGTTATTTTTCAGATATTTTCTTGATCTCTATTGGATTTTTTTTTTCTCCAATACATCTAATGTCTGATTCTGCCAAACAGCACAAAAAAGTGTATGTCTACCTGTTACTTTTCACAATTTTTATTCACATGATGTTTTTAAGTTTGTTGTAAGATTTTTGGTTAATAATTGAAACATTCAAGTGATCCTTAAGCATAGTTAGTTCGGAGCAAAAATGCTTCATAACAAGAAAGATAAAGGAAAAATAAAGACAGAAACAAAAACCCAGTGAAGCTTTTTGCAATTTGATTGGACAAAATATGCATAGAGAAGACATCTCTACTGTCATGCGTGCATCTTAAAAGCAGTGGTTAATATACTTGTTCAGATTCCTTTACTTCTAAGCAACCTGGCCTAAAGAATGTCAAGTGCAAGCTGAGAACATAAAGAAAGAAGCTCTTCTGCAAATGAGTATGCTGAGATTTAGCTATTGTCATGGCTATGAGAACCAAGTGGGGGAATGTTGCCCAGTCATCCAGAAGCTATGTCTGAGGAATGTGAATGGTTTGGGCTGTATACCTAAGGACTGCTTTCTGTCAGGAGTGAAACTATAAATTTTAAATGGACTTGATTGGTTGACTTAAAACAACTAGGAAAATGGCTAGGGTGGCACTGCACCTGCCTGGCAAGTGCAAGGTCCTAAATTCAATCCCCAATACCACAAAAACAAAAACAAAAAACAACTAGGAAATGAGCGAACCCAATTGGGAACAAAAGGAAGACTTGTAGCTTATGCAAATGTCAGAAATACGGGGTAGAGGCAGCATGAATAGAAGGAAGCTCTCAGCTCCACTGGGAAAGAACAGATCCAGTATCAGAGAGTGACTTAGAGAAGGCACTAGGTCCTCCAGATTCTCAAAAAGCCTTGGGAACTATTTATAAAATCAGGAAACCTACACAATCACTTTCCATTCCTAAATGTGACTCTTTTTCCTTACATTTTAGTGCTCATGCTTAGATTATACATGCTATAATTTCTTTAAAATTTTGTTTATTCTTGCCTACAGGCTACCAAACTCCAAACAGTCATACAAATGGAACCATTGACAAATGTGCTAGACTTCTTTTGTCAGAATCTACTAGATCGACCATGTAAATAGTTCATAACCACTAAACTACAATACAACTTCTTTGCGGGATACTGAAGTCCCTTGGACCTTCTCCTTATCCAGTTTTTGGGAGGCTACTGTTGACTATTGTTCATGGCAATCCTGCTGACATTGTTTGGCCCACATATTCTTAACTGTTTCTTTCGCTTTGTCTCCTCCAGACTCAAAGCTATGCACTGCCCAATATGACAATGCCTGGTGCCTTTAGATAGACCTGCTACAACCAGAGGTAGCTAGCTGATCAGTCAGAAGTAACAATGGATGGTGATCACAACTATGACCCTTTTCAGCCAGAAATAGCCTGAACAGTTTTCACCCTTTGCCACTTCAGACCAATTAGGGATACTTTGTCAGAGGGGCAATTTATACATAGGTAAGTTAATTAGATTTCTTGTAGACAGACAGGGCCAGCACACAAGGAACCAACATGGAAGACAGCAGAGGAACCAACATGGAGGACAATCAAGATTATCAGAATTATAAAAGAAGAAAAAATACCACACCCACGTGCTTCCACTAAGGATGAACAAGGATTGATAGTCTAAATAGGCATCAGTCACCTGGGTGGAGGACCTAGATCTTACAAGAAAGATCCCTGACCCACCCCTCACCATGGAAAATCCTCGGTCATTCTTGTAGGTTGCTATGTGACTTGTTTCCCCATTGGATCTTCATTTAATCAATATTAGCTAGGCAACAATACATGTCAAAATCTTATTGGTTGTTCATAGTTTTGCCCACCTTGTGATTTCTCACTGGATCAATATTACCTAAGTGACCATACTTGTAATCTCACTAGTTGACCATAGTTTTGTCCCCACCTCACTTTGTGGCTTTGTCCCATAAAATACCTTTGAGAAGTTGGGTGAGTGGGCAACCCACTTTCTGGCCCTGCTTCTGTTTCTCTTAGACAAATGTTTTCCTTCCCTCAAGAAAATTTTCCTATAAAAACAAAAAACAAAACAGGAAACCTGCAATCAAGAAGTATGCTCCTCTCCCCAGGAGGGTCAGGTACTCAGGATGCCACATACCCCTCATGGGAAATGGTGCAACAGATACATAAAAGATGCCAGTAGGCCTCAAGTCAAATAGCAGATCTAAGAGAATTAGAAATCAGAAACACAATTTTTATAAATAAAGGAATCTAGGCTCTTACTCTTCTTGATAATCTTGACTGGGCAAATCACTGAGTCTAACTCTCTCACAATCTCTCTAAGTTCTTTAATCTTTGATATATCATAGTACTGATCCCTTAAGGCTGTCACTAAGATTAAAATCTAAAGGTTTTTTTGTTTTTATATTTTAAATTCAGTATAGAGTGCTCACTGGTTGTAACTCCTTTTCTTCTGCCCAAATCTAGGTCTTTCCCTACTTTTTCCTTGGATCCTATGACACAAGAAGCCACCTCTAAAATTTAATAACTAAGTGTATTAATTACATTCATGCTGCTGGGACAATATACTTGATACTCCTAATTTAAGGAGGAGTGGTATATTTTGGCTCAGGATTTTAGAAGGTTTAGTCCACTGTCAGCTGACTCCAAAGCAGGATGTTTGGTAGAAGGGCATGGTTGAGGAAAGATGCTCCTCTATATCAGCCAGGAAGTTGAGTGAGAGAAAGACAGAGACAGAGACAAACTCCCTCCAAAGGCACACCCATAGGGACCCACCTTCTTCATTCAGGCCTCAACTCCTAATGCCACATTCAGCTACGAACTCATCAGGGGATGAATCCATCATTGACTATAGCACCCCTGTGACCAGATCATCTTCCAAAAGTCCCACCTCTAAATATATGAGCCCTGTGAGGGGCATTTTAGATCTAAACCATAACACTAATATTAGAATAAACAATGTAGAAAATCCCACTGCACCACTACACAATACTTTTTAATTCCTCTTCAGGCATCTGCATTTTGAGGGAAGAAATAGAGGGGTTTCACTATATGATTTTAATACTACTGATTATCTCCCTTTACTTTGAAACAAAAGCTACATGCCCCATTGGAGCGATCTGATCAAAGCTCCAGTTGTCCTTAGAAGGAAGAAGCTGAAACTCATCACTGGCCAAAGCAAGACAAAAGAGATCTAGAGCAACTCAAAGTGTGACTCATGGACCAACACTCCCTGTGTCCATTTTGCTTTTGAACAAAATCCCCAGGCAATTCCTACACACATTATATGTGAGAAGCACATAATCCCCCCTCTCCACCTCAGCACTACTTTTCTCCTGAGTCTGAGATGGAGCCCAGCGAACCTTTCTTCGAATTCTAAGTCTCTAGTTCATTCCACCGTCAATTGAAAAGTCATTTAGGATTTCCTGGCAGTTTTGTGCTATGATTAGAGATGGTTTCCCCAAAGCTGTTATGGAGTAGGGCTCTCTTTGTCACTGCTGGGTCTACAGTCCTGCCAACAGGCCAGAGGAACACAAGATTAGGATGCAAAGCAAGTAGATTCATGATGAATGAAGGAATCAAGGAGGCACAGGCACAGTCACTGCACCCGCATAGAAATACCTGCTCCCACTCACCCTATTACTGGAATTCTGATGAAATAGAATAGAAAGAGGATCCTTACAAAGCGAACTTTTCTATCCTCCTTAAAACATCAAACTTTTGTGCTCACTTCAGCAGCACATATGCTAAAATTAAAATATCAAAGTTCAGAATTAAAGATACAGGCTTTAACCATCAAATGGCAATTGCAATACCATCTTCTGTGGTTGTTGCATCTATTCCTGTATTTATTAATGTAATGCAAATTAGTTTTCTTAGTGAGAACTGCAACAGAAGAGTAATGACCAGAAGACCCATACAAATTGTTCCTTTTCATCTGTTTGCTTTACTCCCACACCCAACCCCCTAGTAATAAATTGATCAGGACCTGAAATGAAAGCAATGCAATATCTGTCAACTCACCATAAATATGGATGGGAAATTCTGAGTTTTTTTCTGTTCTTTTGGCATTTGTTTCAATGCTGCTTGGATTTATTCAGAAATGAGCTGGGAATTCACTACTATAAAAAATAACTTTTAAATGCAAACATAAAAAAAATTAAACCTTTTTACCCTGAGCCAAGCTGATGGTTATCTAGCTGCAGTCTCATCTCTATCTTTATTGGAATCAAATTATGCATCTACGTCAGTCAGATTCAAGGGTGCTTCACTTTACTCCTCTTCTTAATGTGTGGGCTTTGGATGTAACGGTTGACTTTGCACAAGCTAAAAGCTGGCCTTTAGGTTGCGCACGTCTGCTCACACACAGAGACTGACTGATGGACATGCATGTAGTCACATGATTTATGTGAGCTTTGGGAAAAAAACCTGCTATTCCAGATGGATCATAGATTGAGAATTGCCCACGACCAGGCACAGGTCTTTCTAGCTCTTAAGTCATCAAAATATAACAATTTTTCTTCTTCCAACCACTTTCTCAAGTTCCAACCAACCTATGTCATATTAAAAATATTTATTGGAAGCCAGGCCTAGTAATCCTAGCAGGATGAGGTGGGATGCTCTTGAGTTAGAGGGCCTGGACTACTAATCCCAGACCTTGTCTTGAAACTGAAAAAAAAAAAAATGCAATGAAAAAAAATCAAGTTCATAGAAATTAAGAAGAATGGCAGTTATTAGGGGATTAGAGGTGGGTGAAACAGGCTGAGGTTGGTCAAAGAGTACTAATTCACAGTTCTAACAATGAATCAAATTCTAGAGACCCATAGTGTGGCATGATGGCCACAGTTAATATTATCTGCCAGAAATTCACTGAGAATAAACTGTAAGTACTGTCATTACATCAATCAATCAATAGCTTCTTATGTGAGTTGATGAATATGTTAATTACTGTGGTTGTGCTAACCACTTCATCATGTATATGTATATCAGAACATCACAATGTATACCTTAAATATAAAGTGCAAGATTTTTTGTCAATTACACTTCAACAAACTTGAAAATATTACAAATAAATAAAATTAAGAAAACATTCAAGAAAAAATTTATTTGAAATCAACAAATCAGCCCTATCAGCTCTAAGTTGTAGGTAAAACCTTTCTTGTATATGAGGAAATAGGCATGGAGAGAAACCTAAATTTAAAAAGCAACTAAGAACAGCTGGGGATTTAGCTCAGTGGTGGTGCCACCTGCCTCACAAGTACAAGGTCCTGAGTTTGATCTCCGGTACCAAAAAATAAAATAAAATAATAAAAAACATACCTAAGACCAATAGTTGGGATTCTACCTATGACTTCAACTAAAAATCTCCAGGTATTTTATTATCTCAGCAGTTTTTAAAGTATCGATATGGACCAGCAACATCAATACCATCCAGGAACTTGCTGGAATAAAAAGTGGGGAACCTCACTTCCAACCTAGAGTTAGAAACTCTATGCATGGGACCAAATAATCTTCACAACAAGGCTAAGATGACTGTGAGGTGTGCTCCTGGATGAGAAGGACTTCACCAATATGGAGCTGCCTTCTGTCTGTCTCTTGCAATTGTTTTTGAAAGACAGCGGATGTCAATAAGACAATGTGAAATAGGAAGAAAATGGCTAAAGGTATAGGGGAAGCGGGAAGGGTAGGGGAAAGGAAATAAGGGAAAAGAAAAAAAAGAGGAGAAAATGAAAAAATGGAAATAAAGTTTCTGCAAATAGGAAAGGGAGGAGGGGGTGAAGGGAGGGCAGGAGTACAGGGAAAAAATGAGAACCAAGACCTGTCATGTAAAGGTACAAGATTCCAATGATGAATGTAACTGTACTGTCTACCTAAAGTGTACTAATAAACTCAATGAGGGGAAAAAAAAAAAGACTTAGAAGCCACCACCCGTTACCAACTTTGTATGCCTACAGGTCTTCAAAACATCACTGTAATCTGTATTTTTCTTTCTCCATTCACCAAACATTCATTAAATGCACTTGATGGAAGGGATGCTGTATTGAATACTTCACCTATACAGATATACACAGAGCTTTTGGATGCTTACAGGAAATGACAGCGATGCCAAAATCACACTCATCAGTGTGATGAGCAATGTGGGAGGCACTGCCTCAGTCCTCCTTAATCCTGAGAGGTGCCTAACGCTAAGGATCCTGCCTCTTCAATTTAGGAACTTGCTTCCTTTACAACTCTATGCCTCAGCCTGTGGTTTTACCAGATTTACTTTCTCAATTTCACTCTGTCAAATAAGTTCTCCCCAATGGTCCATTTGTATGCACAACTTTGCTCTTTATACCCCTCTCCTGTTAAGTATTTTCTGAAATGTTGCCACTCCTTTTAATTGTTTTTCTTTGTTTACCTGAATGGTTTTCATTTTCCCACTGAGGCTCTGAACCTTGACCATTTTTTGGCTTTCTTCAAAACCCTAAGCATGAGTATTTAATTCAAGTCCATGTCTTCAAGTTCACACCTTAGTGTTACTGACATTCTATTTTCATTCACATGGCCACTGGATTAATTCAGAACTCCTTCATTACTCATCAAACTCAGAACTGTCTTTGCTTTGGAAGGATCTCTATAATATAACTCCAAATAAACTTTTCTGGGCACATCTCTTTTACACGCTCCATGAATTTCATCAAAACAGACCTCCCCATTTTCAAAATCTAGCTCTTCCTTTCTTTACTTCTGTTCCTGTCTTTTCCTTTCAGCTGGCTCATCATTTGTGTTATCAACTGTTGATTTCATTCTATTCTTGAAGACCCCACCAAAATAAGACTTTCACCATGGTCCTTCTCTGGTTCCACCCATGGGTCATGAATTTGTGCAGTATTTTGTTCCTTCCTGGCCCTTTCTCACTCTTATTTGCAGCTAGATATTGGCATGGCTGGATTATCAGTTGTCTCAAGGTTTGGATGTCTTTTGCTGCTCTAATCACTAACTTTCACAAGGGAAAAATTAAATAAATATTGGTTGAATGTAATTGAAATTTGTTTTTTCTTCCTTTACTAATCCTTCAACCTACCATACTTGATCCCATTTTGTGTCTAATATTTGATTCACAGATAATTCTTCTTAGCTTCTATCAGAGGGTAGATCCAGAATCTACTTTTCTTGAGTCTTATTCAAACATATTCTGTGTCTTTCTTCTCATCGTGCTTTAAACATAGTTCACAAGAGTCTGTATATGGTTTGTAAATTAACACCCTAATTATCATGGAATGAATCTAGACAAGTCTGAATTAATTTTTTTCCACATTGATATTTAATTATCATTTCGTAGTCTCACAAAGGCTCAGTTTCTGTATCTGTTACAAGGAGCTAATTCCTCCTATCCTGGACACTAGCTTTCAGTGCCAAATAAGATGATGAAATTGAAATGTCTAGCAAAATAAGACATAGTAGTCCTTCCTTAATATTTGAAGTTGACAAAATCCACTTTTATATTACAGGTGAAGAAATCAAAACCCTGCTCTGTAGATTTTATCAGGTCACCTACTTAAAAATGAATGCCAAAATCATTGTTTCAAGACTTCCTGCCTGGTGTTTCCCCAAATAAATAATGCAAATCTCCATCCAGTTACAACCTTGGTCCTGCTCCTGGAGGGTATGAGAGAGCTGATTCAGAGCAAGTGTAAAGCCCTACCCAGATCCCGGATCCAGATCCCCTCCTGACTCACAAGGAGCCAGGCGAGGCCAGGTAAGTAGTTCTGGAAGCCCCTGATGGCAGTGACATCTGGGCGACTTCTACAGCAGCTAGACTGGCTCAGGGCTTACTCCCTTGGTGATGTTGGCAGAAGAGATGGCTACAAGCTGCTGGTGTCTGACCTTTATGACCTCGCCTACCACATGTGTCCAGGAGTCGTTGGGGTAGTTGTGACACCCTATGGCCAGGTGGGCCACAGCAGTGTTCCTCAAGAAAACAAAGAGTACAGAGCACTGGACAAAGGAGGGCTGCTCACCTGAGTTCAGGGATTTTTCAGCATGGGGATGCAGCTCATACTTGCTGCTCTTCTACCATCTGATCCCACTTCCACCTTAATGAGATTTATTTGTCACCTTTTGGACCTGAATTAATTCAGAACAACCCCAAGAGAGATCAGATAGAAAGACGTGAAGAAGTGAAAGCCACAGGAAATGATTCAGAATCAATACAGAACACTTCTGGAAGACAGAGGCCATGTTTTGCTCTCCACAGAGCCCTACCCAACTCTCAAGGACGCTGTATACTGAAGGGGCTCAGCAAATGTTACTGAATGTTGACCAAAGGCTAATAAGTGTCATATGCTGCTTTATTACCATTGATCTATCAATATTAGTTAATCTCGTACTTTCCACATAAAATTTTGGATTTGACCTGCTCTTGACCGTAACTTGCCAACAGAGCGAACTTGAAACCATACCTTCCCATGTCAGCCTAGAGCTATTTAGAGGACAGAATTTAACATGCATGCATTGCCACAGGAAAATTCATGGTGAAATAGTGATACAGTTATTCACGTTTGTGCTCTATTTGACTTTCCAGGGCTTTGTTCAGCTTCATTCACTGAGTCTCTCTTCCTCAAGTACTTCACTCCCTGTGGTTTTTTGCTGGGAGTACCTCTATTTTATGTTTCCATGCTTGCTTTTATCCTTTGAGAAATGACATTTTAATAAAATAATTTAGCAAACCAGTCCCTGAGACTGGGGTGAGATTATATCTGTGTTCTGTCTTCTAGGCGAGCTTTCCAACAAAGCACGCCAGAGTTTAGTTTCAGTAACAGAAAGTAGAAGCAACCACAGCATAGGCACAAAGGTGTTCCTCCATGTAAGCAGACTCACTTAAGAGGACTAGGAATTTTATAAAACTATTTTAAAAGTGCTATCATGTTGATTGGAATGGAGGACATAATAAACTCCCTGCATCTCTTGTCACTTCTTATGTAGGTGTCTAGAAATAAGTTGGGGTGTTATTGTCTACTTCTAACGGATAATAAACATAAAATAAAATAGAGAGGAAGAACAAGCATCCAGAACTAGTGATAGCCCATGGTCAAAGAACAGTGTGCACAGTGGGCAAAGAGAGTGGCTGTAGAGACAGCTTAGAACTGGGAAAAGAGGTAAATGTCCTGTGTGCCTAGGCAAGTGCCCAGCCTCCAGAGGATCAGCCATGGTGATGTCAGGTCATGATGCTCGGGGCCTCACAGCCAACTGTAGCCCAATTCTGACTTGCCACACTCTCCATAACCTGGCATTCACCTCCTTCGTCAAATTCTACCCCACATCCCCCTGCCTTATAGACCCTGGCTGTCCTGCTTTTCCTCCTTCTGCCAAGCTCCTTTTCATTTGTTATCCCTTCTGCTTACAACATGTATCCCCCCAGCCCGTTGCATGGAGTGATCCTCACTTCCTTAGCAACCTATCTTAAACCAGGCATGATGACACACACTTGAAATCCCACTACTCCAGGAGCATGGGGTACAAGTTGGAGCCCATCCTCAGAAGCTCAGCTACTTAGACCCTGTTGCACAATAAAAAGGACTGAGGATATAACACACCTCAAAGAACCTGGCTGAGTTCAATCCCTAGCACAAAAAAAATTAAAAAAATTCACCTCACCATCACTGTTATTATTCCAAAGCTCACAGTTTCCATCCTCTTTCAATTTTTTTATTTTATTCACGGATACTTGGAATTATTAAACATATAAACCATGCCGTTGTCAGTAGTATAACTCTTACACAAACTGAGTTGTTGTTGTTGTTGCTATTGTTGTTGTTTTATACTCTGGTCAGAGTTTACTTGTTAATTGCTCATTAAGTATTTATTGAATGAAAGAATTAGGCCTGCTTGGGGCTGTCTAAATCCCTTCCTCTCTAAAATTTCTAACTTCGTCTTGCAGAAACAATATGAGAAAGAAATCTTTCTAAAATTCATATCATGATGCAGCACCAGATGAGTGAACCCAATATTCAAGTGCAAAGTGAAATCATATCTGTTTTCTAAAGTGTGACACCAAAGGAAAAATGTTGGAAAAGAAAATTGAAATGTCCTGATCACTGACCTATCATGATGTGAGGGACTTTGCCAACATCTTATCATTTATTTCTCTCAGTAACTATTCTGGTCAGCAATATCAAGCCTAATATACAGGGAAGAAAATAAGGGCGTAGAGACAACAATTAACATGATTAAAGTGGTAGTGGGTTGGATAGTATTCCCAAAAACATAAGCCAAAATCCTAACCCCTAGTACTTGTGAATGGAACTACTTGTAAAAAATTCTGCTTGTAACTAAGGATTTCAAAATTATAACATGCTGGTTTTAAATGAACCTTGTATATACAATGACTAGTGCCATTTAAAACAAAAGGAGAGACAGAGAAATGGACGCAGAAGTTGGAGGGGTGCATCCACAGCCAACAAACATCATGGTTTGCTGGCAACCATCACAAGCGAGGAGAGAAACATTAGATCTGTAATACTTCACATAGTAATTTGTTACAGCAACCCTAGTTAACTAGTACAAAATCTTGGGCTGTGTGATAGTTAATCTTTATTTTTTTCTCCAGTACTGTGTATTGAACCAGACCCTTCCTACTGAGCCACATCCCCAGCCCTTTTTATTATTTTTTATTTTGAGTCAGTGCCTTGCTAAGTCACTAATTGCCTAGGCTAGGTTAGCACGCGCAATCCTCACCCTGCCACAAGTGGCAGTGGGTGTGCCGCACCCACAAGTGCAGGTTAATCTTGTTAACTTGACCTGAATAAGAGACACCTAAAAGACTAGTAACACATACTTCTGGTGAGTCTGCGAAGACTGGCATGTGAGCCAGCAAAGCGGTGGAGGAAAGACATTCCTTGTCTGTGGATAGACAATCTTAGGCTTACATCCTGAATGGAATGACAAGGAGAAGGAGGAAGTCAGCCTACACTTGCAAACTTGATTCTGTTTAAGCAGGTTGGTCTTTTGCTGCTTTCATCGCCTGTGAGCAACAGGCTCCAACTTTGGCTCTGCAACACAAAGATGAACAGGAAGCTTCCAGCCCTTCAGCCTGGGTCAGGGACTAGCAGCTTCTTGGACTAAGCAGCTACTGGACCTTCTGGCTCTCCATTATACTATAACTGATGGCCACCATGAACTACCTAGCCTCTGATCCTGTAAACCAATCTCACAAATCCCCTGTGGCTTCTCATCCTCCACAGAACTCTGACCAAGGCAAGTTGGTAAATGCCAGAGCAAGGATTTGAACCTGGATCTACTGAATCCCTAGCCTGTGCCCATTCCACGATCACAGACGACTATTCTGAATTCCACACATAACATGGAGTCCATCCTTCAGCAACATTTTAATAATACAGAAAGATTTAAAAGCAGAGACCCATAACCAAATGAAATCTGCAAGTGTGGTTGTTACCTTTGGTCATGTTATCAACTATATTCATAACCAATGTGCAAAGCAGACCTCACATGAAGGAAACTCTCCGATGATCCTAAGTTGAAAGGGTTGCAAATGCCAGGAGAGAAAGCAAAGAGATGCAGAGGAACTTAACAGCAGTAGTAACAAGAACAGAAAATAATAAAGAAAGATTTAACTGGAGGGAAAAAGCAGCCACTCCCTTTGAAGGGAAATATTCAAAGCACAGAAGAGACTTGAAAAAGCGTCCTGGAGAGAGACATGCAGGCAGTGAATCAGATTTAGACCAGTCACGCAATGCTATCATAAAAAAAACGAGAGCTAGTATCATTTCAAAGTTCAGCTTCAGAGGTGGAAAAATCACATAACCGGTAGGTTGCAAAGTCTCTTTTTACGAGGCAATAATGAGAAGATAGATTATTTCTAAGTCACTTCAAACCAAAAGTGGAAATGTACCATAGCAAGGCAAGGAACTGATGAAAGGGTTAAACAAAAGCAGGGCTTGTAGAGGATAGATTGATTTCTGGGGACAGATTAAAAGCACTAAATATGTGTACTTGATGAGGTGATAATTAAGGTCACTGGGGAAGCCATGGGAGCTGTCTGGGAGGAGATGAGGGAGGCCTGCAAGCAGCAAGTCTGGAATAGCTTCGAGAATCACACACACGCAAGCGGGTAAGTTAGGAGTGATGGGGTGCAATTCACCAAGGAGCGTTCACAGAGTCTCAGTGCAAACTTCCTGACAGGGTGAGGTTTATTGCATCTCTATGTAACTCAAATTTCAAGTGACCTTTCAGTGTTCCAGGAGTGAAGTCATTTCCTTTGAGGAAAGGTGCTATACAAATGTAAACATGGAAGTCTGAGCTGGACAGAGTGCTAGAAAATAAATACATCCCATAATCCTCCTGCTCTGGTCCTCCAGAGACAGACTCGATGCGACCTCATAGATCTTCCCTCTCATCTTCTATTTACGGGAATTGTACCTGACACCGTCAATTTGGCCTACCTTCTCCATCTGGGAGATTCACAAATAAGTGATTTTACTGGAGACCACGCAGTTTTAATAAAAAACACTCTGAGATCAAGCCTGACCCTGCTTGTCTGGAAGAACAGTTATGAGGCTAATACTTGTAAATCTGGAAAAGCCTTGATCAGGACAGACTGGATTCTGATAACAGAGTCTTAACTCTACTGAAACAGACTTTTGTAAGAATCAGCGGTTGCCCGAGTTCGATGTATATGCATCTACATCCCACTTATGTTACATATGCTGTAGCCACTACCAAACATAGCCTCCTTCCTCCCTTCCATTAAAGCCTGGTCATATAACGGTGAAGCCTCAGTCTGAATACTCTCTCCTTCTGGGAGTCTTCGGGTCATCAGCGAGCCTCAACATCAGAAATGTTGATCTCTAATTTAGTGTTTGTCATGATCTGAAATGCTGCTTACTGATTTTTTTCCCTCTCCTGGCTTCCGTAGCCAAGGTCTGGGTCTATGAGGTCAACAGGATGACAGCAATATTCTGCATCTGTTCATTCCCACAGGACAGCCCAGCCAACAAGACCATGCTGACAAGCAAATCCAATTACCTATGAATAGAAAGGGGAGGAAGGGTGGTTTTTTCTCAGCTTTGAATTAACTAAAAAGGTCACCCAAAAATGTGATTTCTCTCCCCAAGGAACAGTGATATCAAAAGCTAATGAAATCTGAACTTTATCATTTTCCACTGAACTTTTCATTTTGTTTTAGGATATTAAAAAGGAGAGAGAAATATGGAGAAAGGGAAGGACTGGAAGTCGGGAGACAGACCTTCAGAGGCAAGTCATCCTTGACACAAAGCCACACACCAAGTGCAGTTATTGGTAAATTTGAAGACATCATAAACTTCACAAGGAGAGGTTTCACATCTATTAAAAATCATATACTGAGTATCTATAAGGTGCTTGACACTATGTTGATAATAAATATCTCAACTGGAATATGGTGCTTCCTGTATAGTAAACATTTAGTAAGTATATTTTAGCTTTTAAGTGAAAATGAATGAATGAATGAGCTTGAATTACTTCAGTGCTTCCCCTGGCCATAGATCCCCGAGGACCCTAATGAGAGAACTACAAAACCTTCCGATATCAAAAATGTCAAATTAAAAATTCTTTAGGGAACCAAATGATCTGTAATGACACTGTTCACGTTTGTTTTCAGAGCAAGGCATGTAGTGCAAGAGAAGGGTGTGTGTCAGTGTCCTACAGAAGAGGGAAGTGCTTGATAGCAGGGCCCACAGAGAATCTGTTAGGGGGATGAAATACAGCTCTTAAACTCCAGTGTTTTTTTACAGGAGATTGCAGGAGATCGAGAGATGACCCACTGTAATAAATATGTATGTCTTCTTTTTACCACACTCACTGGCTTAGTTTTTCTCAAATTTGAGAATTATTGGCAGCATTCATAGTATAATATTAACATTCATTTATACAGCAGTAACTAAATGCCCAGCTTTTGCAAAAACCAGTTGAAATATAGATTCCCTGGGTCTATCCCTATGGGTTCTTATTCAGTACCTACTGGGCTGGAGCCAGAAATCTATACTTTTAATAAAATTCTAAGGTGAATCTGATGAGGGATGTTCTAGAACCAAACCTGGAGAATAATGTTTTATTATCACTTTCTTTGTCACCTAAATGGATGTGCCTGTGTCACCAAAAATGTAATGAGCCATATACAGACAGAGAAAGGCTCCTTAAACCACATTAACTTAATCCTAACAATTTGCAAATTGGAAAACCATTGGCACAAAAGAGCTCTTAGGTCTTTACCCGAATTACAGTGATTTAAAATGAGAATAGGAGAGAATACTTTTTATGCTTCTTGTTTCATCATTTAAATTCCCTTCTCTGACAACAAACCCAGCATCCTGCACATTTGGCAATGAAGGGTAGCTCTGTTTGTTGCTAATGATTGGTCCCCTTTATCGAATTTTCCAGCAAGTCCTAAGTTTCTAAGATATGCAATGAAAGATGGTAAGTCTTAGGTAGAAGCATAATGGAGTGGTCAATCAATTTCCACCTCACAGAAATATTCTGATTAAATAAAAATTTTAAAATGTTTGACCTACAGAAAATCTCTATGACAGTTCTATTGCCAGGCACTTGTGTTTCAATATAGCTGGATAAAGTTGTATCATAAGCAGATGACATCACCGACTTTTTTTCACCTATGAAACAGCAATTTCACATAGTTCCAACTA
>NW_022900919.1:16602744-16644691 GCF_012274545.1 Fukomys damarensis | reverse complement strand
TGAGGATACCATGTTTTCATCAATCATATTAGCAATATGATTATAGTTCTAATTCTAACAGCTTATTGATATCTACAAAGTTAATCAGCACATGGGGAGAATTTCATGCTCAGATCTCTTAAGAGAGTTCTGTATTTTTAATGTACACTGTTTCTGACTTTAGTCAGAGGCATCATTTACTACACTGTCAAAACCAATTTGGGCAATTGTTTAAATCTCATGTGTCCAGTCCTTAAAGCAAAAGAAAGCAGAGGCTCTAAAAGGTCACAGAAATATTGTTGTTGACTATCAACTCTGAAATCCAAACAGCCATCAGATTGCAGGAAACATCAATTCTGTCCAATGATATGAACCCAAATTCCCATAACAGGGTCAATAAATTGCATAAAAGCAGGACCCCTTACAGAATGCAATTAGAAATTACAGATCAAAGGTTAGGTCAGAATAAAGGTAGCCTGCCAAAACCAAAAAAAGACCAAGAGATTCTTCCCTTTGAGCAGAGAATGATTACTAAAGAAGGCAGCCTTTAAACTAGGAAGGGGACTATAATGTTTGTTAATAGTGAAGGATTACAGCACAAGTTTGACCCTACCAATAATCAATTGCTCTTGGTGACAAAGAGGCAGAAGAGATAGACCAAGTAGTAAAGGTCTTTTTCTTCACGACATTTACTATGAGCTAAGGGTCTATGACTAACCTGTTAGATTTTTTTTTCTTTTCTTTGGCTTGTTGTTAAATCAACTTTATTAATGTATAATTGGAAAATTCATGGACAAAATGAGAGATGGAGAAAGGCTATGTAAATGTACAGATGTTGCAAATTTAACAACAATGGGTAAAAACTCATGAGTCAACTGAATTATTTTGTTAGATGAAGCAAAATATGAAAATAATTTCAAATATATGACTTTTGAGAAATATTAAATGTCTTGTCTGTATGTAGACTTGTCTGTATGTAGCTTTTAAAAAGTCAAATCAATGATGAAGTAAGACCAGAGGTATCTAGTTTTACATTTACTCATTGGCAGGCATTGTTATGGTCTCACTGCTCTCTCATTTTCTGTTTATCATTTGACCCTCTGCCATGCATGCAGTCCCAGCCTCTACCGACTCTTATCTAAGTGATCATTATCAAGTCCAATCACCATTTTCTATTAACCACTACAGTATTTTATTAATTGATATTTTAATCCGGTTAATCTCCCCGCCTGACCTCCTGACATGCTTTGCTTTGGTTGTATGGTGTCTACTACCTTGAGAATATTTTCTATTTCCTGTTGATACCTTTTATTTATTGGATTCCCCTTAAAATTATACTGTGTGCTTTCCAAATTTTCACCTTTATTAAATTTTCATTTTATAAATATTTCTCCTTGAGTGTCTGCCTGCTTCCAGCAGTATTATCCATGTTCTTGTATGTTAAATTATTTCTTTGCTTTGATCCCTGTCCTTAGTGAGAAACTTACAGCTCTAATCAGGGTTTTTGAGCTGTTTTGAGCATTCTAACATACTAAAGAGTTTCTTGGCACCCACCCCAGCTACCCAGATGTCAACCCAAGTCCCATCACCCTGGTGGTCCGAAGAGGATTGCTGCAAATTACACATGATGCTCATTACCTTCACCACTGTGGCACCTCCACCTGAATGGCATGTGGCACTTTTCATTAACTCTACATCTGATTCCGCAGTTTGTGCTGTCTATTACTTCAGTTAAAGCCACATAGCAGTCAAACCACACTGCAAAGCTCATAAACTTCCTACCTTCTTTCTTCATCCTCTATATTCCATTAAACAAAACCTATGCCATATCTACTTCTAAATGGCTTTCACATGTGCTCCCTTGCACTGTTGCTAATGGTTAATAGTCTTGTTTTTAGTCCCTCTGGCCATCCTCTCCATTTCCAATGCTAAAATATCCACCCATATTCTAGAGAGATCTTTCTAGAAGGCAAGTCTGCCACTGTTATTCTCAATGTGAGATTTATTTAGTAGCTCTCCATCCACTTCAGTGCACTGCTTAATATACAAATCAAAGTATTTGATGCTCCAGTCAACCTAAAAGGACCTCTCCTGGGACATTTACTCTTGGCATCATACTTTTTTTACTGAAATTATCATGCCTTAAACTTTCAACAGCTCTGGTTTTCTTTACTCTTCCTAGCACAACCTCATCCATTATATATAAACCACTTTCACTGCCTGGCCAATGCCATACCCAGCTGGGCTGTTACCTTCACAAAGAACCCCAATAGGACTTTGAAGATATAATTGATCATCTTCCCTCTTTGTCTACAAAGCACCTTCTTACTCTCACTAGAGGATACGACTCTAATTCTCTACTCGATTCACTCATTGCATAAGTTTTTAAGACAATATTTAATTTTAAAAGTTGGCATTGTTCTAGTTGCTAGAGAGCAGCTGTGTTGAGAAAGCCTGTTCAGACCAGCCAGGAAAGACTACTGTGCACAGCATTTCCAAATGCCACACAATAAAAGTTTGAAACTAACCATGATAAAGAGGGTTTATGTCTACCTCACAGAAATAGGGAAGAATAAGAAATAACCAAGGACAGTTCCCTGCTGTTAGAATCATTTCATCCATCCTACAATCAGGTAAACACAAAAAAAGTGTTTGCACTAGTGAAATATGTATTCTAGTGTGAAATAAAGATTGCATACAAGCTAAGTAGGAGGCTGGTAATTTTTATGTTCAAAGGTGCCATGAACTATTGGCAAAAAGGTACAAATAGGTACAGTAATCTATGATATTCCCAGGCATTGCTAAGAATTAGAATGGCAGGGCTTCTGGGGCTAAATTCATCCAGGAATAAAGGAGAGAGCTCCAGGATCAAGATGTGATTTTGACCATTAGAAACAAAAGATAACATAGCATAACACATGAAACTCGATCCATATATTATTGATTTTGTTTTATTCCTAATATTTGGTGGACCACAACAGATTTCTAATTGTTTAAAATATATTGGAATCTTCTGTTTGGAGCCAGGTAACTACCTCTGGGGTGCACATTATTCTGTCCTTCAGTTTCATTTTGATTAAAAACAACCATTTAGAAAGAACGACTCCTTGCATGCCATACTGAATCCACCTACTTGCCCTTTGTATTCCTTTTAGTAGGAATCAGGACTCCTCAGATTTTAATATAGACACGAATCATACGGGAATCTTTCACAGTATATGTTGTAACTTACTAGGTCAGGAATGGGCTGCGAGGCTACATTTCTGTCTTCCTTCCTTCTGTTCCCTTCCCTTGCCTTCGCTTCCCCTCTCCTCCTTTCCTTTCCCTCCCTCCCTCCCTCTCTCTCTCTCCTCCCTCTCCCTCCCTCCCTCTCTTTCTTTTCCATACTGGGGATCAAACTCAGGACTTTGTGCTTACCAGGCAGGCACAGCACCACTGAGTTAAATCCCCAGCCCCTGAAAGCCTACATTTCTAACAAGCTCCTACAGGATGGATATGCTACTGATGTATTCACCCTTCTTTTAATAGCAGGGCACTAACCACCATTTATTCACATCCCTCAGGATGAAACTCATTCATTCTGAGAAACGTACCTCCTTTAGGTAGATGTGTTCTATATAGCAAAGCATTTAATTCCTGTGATCTGAAGTCTGGCTCCTGGTAATTTCCTACACTATAATTCCTAGTCCTACATCTTGTAAACACAAAGGACAATTCTAATCTCTCTTACACATGACAGCCTGTAAGTACTGGACAATGAGTCTTCTTCATCTGGGCTAAATAGTACCAGCTCCTCCTGCTAATCATCAAGCTAAGCAGCTTTGGGTCTTCTGAAGATGCCTCTTGCTGTCGTTTCACACCCTCGTGCTGCCCAGAAGGCAGCCAAAGTCCCACTGCCATGTTAGATTTAGCGACCATCACCTCCCAGTTCATGGGACCTGGCGACTTTCATCGTGGTGCAGTTTTAGGATGGTTTTCAATCACCTCTCATTCCAAGTAATGCTTTTACTTAGTCCTGTCCCTTAACTGTTCAAATTGAAATTTTTTTCTTTGTTTCCAACCTGACAACAGCCTAAGCATGGTACATACCACATTTCATTGATTTGCTGAGAGAGGGAGAGGGAGGAGAGAGAGGGGAGAGAGAGAGAGAGAGAGAGAGAGAGAGAGAAGAGAGAGAGATACAGTTCATTGTACTCCCTATGCCATCACCAGTCATCTTTTTCTCACCTACTATTTATGCAGAGAAAACATTCTTCCCATTTCATTTTTCATAATTTTTGTTTTCCAATAAATACTAAGGAATTACTATGCATCAAAGACTCCTGTAGGATAGAACACAGCAGCGAACACATCAGGTAAGTCCCCACCTCGTTGAACAGGTATGTGTTAGATACATATTGGCAGGTACTGAAGCATGCTAGGAAGAAGAATAAAGCCTAGGAAAGGGGTAAAAGGAGAGGGTGTGTCAGCTTTGGTGTTGCTGTGATGAAATACCTGGCACCCACAATGCAAAGGAAGAAGGATTTACTTTGGCTCATGGTTTGCAGAGTTTCAGTCCATACTCAGGTGGATTCAGTGGCATGGTAAAAGGACCTGGCAGGGGAAAGCCCCTCAACCCATGGCAGCCAGGCAGCATAGAGATCTGGAAAAGCCAGAATGAGATGCCCTCAACAGACATGTTCCATGTCTCTAACTGGCTCACCTCCTAATCCCATATCCAGCCATGAACTCAATGGATTGGATAACTATAGCATACCCATAATTCAGTAACCTTCCAAAAGTCCATCTCTTAACATATGAGACTTTGGGAGACATTTTAGACTTAACCCATATTAGCCAGGCATGGTGGTGCATGCCTGTAATCCCAGCACTTGGGAGGCTGAGGCAGGAGGATCCCTGTGAGTTTGAGACCATCCTGGGCTACAATAGTGAGTTCCAGGTCAGTTTCAACTACACAGTGAAACCCTATCTCAAAAAACAAAACAAAACAAAAGAATAAACCTCCTGAGTTAGATATTTGGGCAGTTACTTCAAGTCCTTCACTCACAAGATTTAGGGGGTGCTGTGGAGGCAAAATTTTACCTCTACCTTTGGTTGGCCTGAAAATTAAATTGACATAAAACAGATTAACAGGAGAAAAGCACATAGGTAAGTTTTACCCAGCATGGAAACACTTAAAGGAAAGAAAGACCTAAAGAAATGGCAAAAATCTAAATGCGTTTAAATGAGGTTGAACAAAGACTGGCAATTATAGAAAAGTAACTAAACTCTGAGGTGAAGCTGAAGGAAGGTAAGAATTATTTAGCAAGGTCTGTTTGTATAGAATTCTCTCAGTCTCTACTCCCTGTCTTTGATGATAAGAGTGCCACTTTTTTTTTCAGACACAGGGAAGGAAGCTCCAGATGGGTGTGTCATCTGCTTTCAGGAAGAAAATGGGTAGGGTTCAAGTTCCCTTTTTCTACATGCTGGCCTTTTTAAAAGCAACTCTAGCTCAAAATAATCCTCATGCCAAAGTGGCCTATTTTGGTTGGCATAGTCTATCACACTTCCTTCTTTTTGCATATTTAGACTCTAGGAGGTGAAGAATTCTGCTATAGGTCAAAGGCATAATCACCCCTCTTCTCCCCCATACAACTTTTTCCAGAAATAGAAAACTGTGGAGATTTTATTCTTAGCTGATCATGATAGTTCTCCATTTCCGTTATATTTACTAGGCAGAGAAACTAAATAGAGTTTCATTTGGGTTGGAAATGTGGGGCTTGTTATAGTCCTTTAAAGAACAGCACACAAAATGAAAAAGCAATACTTCAGGTGTGTCCTGACCACTGCCTAGGGAGTTCTCTCAGCCTGCTGCTGGTTTTAAGTATCACCGGCTTAGGCATGCAGCACAAGATCAAATTAACCTTCTTGGCAGTCTTGGCCTTCTCTTGACTCACCCTGAGTTTACAGTAAACTCTTCCTTTCTGAGGCTTTCTCATGTAGCTGCTACTTTCACAGGACCTTACAAAGTGGGCTTGCTCTCCTAATATGAACCACTTTCTCTGGCTGCTGTTGCCTGCTGAATATCATGTCTAAAAAATAATATACTGATAATAAAAACCTCACTGACATGTAAATTGGCTTTCTGATTAGATTACCACGGAGGGGGGATTATATTGGCAGAAAAGGCTGTATCAAATTGGCAAAGATGTCCAAAGATCCTGTTAAATTGTACTAAAATCTTGGAGCATCTGAGATTAACTCTTTCCTCCCTAGACTGATAAATACTCATCTCTATGTGTGTTTCTTGTGTTGGAGTTAAGTTCAAATTCTGTGCCTGAGAAAAACTGAATGGCTTCCCAATGGATAAAAATATTAAAGGACTACTTCATAATCCCCACCTTGAAGAATTCTCCATCAGGAGTTACATTTTCTCCAGGTTTGGTGTTATTGATAACTGATGGCTGGAATGTTTGCTAACTTAGTAGGGACATATATCACAAATAGCCAGATATGCAGATAATAATGTCTGGACAATCAAAAGAGAGTGACCATGAAAGGCCATAGAAATTCTAAAGTATAGATTTTGATTTTATTCTCTGTTTTCTCACATACTCTGTGTGAACCTGTATTGTATAATTTACCATAAACCAATGACTTGATATGGTTTCCATGACCAAGTTCCAAGTTACCAAGTGTGGGCCTGCATCAGTAACACTTGGGGACCTCTTAAGACAAAGAGTGTTGAACCAATCCCCATTTTTCTGGTTCTGCATATGAGAAGTGGCTATGAGAATATTCCTCTCTAATAAGTTCCTAGGTAATCTTGAGACTGCTGGGCCAAGGACACACTTGGAAAATCACTGATTAAGAACACTGAAAAATGTCTGTCTTATATCAAGACCTCTACAACTATTTAATAAAATGTAAAAAGCAAGAGGATGGAAGGAAGTGAAGAAAAACATGATTGGTAGAGTGGAGTAAGAGCTGATTTTGAACTCTGGCCTATCTTGGAATATCTCAAGAATGCGAGACATTCAAACTTTCCATCAGACATAATCCTTTCTTTCCCTCAAAGATTTTCAGAAAATGGTACAGGTTTAGGCATTTCCCACTCTGAATACTGGCTGATAGTATGGGCAACAAAACCAAAATGCTGCTCTGGGTGGCTGAAGCTTAAATAAACTACATTATCCAGTTAGCATAGGAATCTTTATCAGTTCATCTTTTCATCCTAGAGCAGACTAGTGACCAGCCACAGGCTAGTTTTCTCAGCCATCATGATGAAGCATGTTTTGATTACACCCAAGAAAAGGTCTTGAGAACCGAGGGCCCAAGGTAGATATGTCAAATCCATCCACTACCTGCCTTAAGATATTTTTCCTTAAGACTTCAATGTTGCTTGATCTTAAATCTTTGTTTAGTATCACGGGAAAAAGAAAAACACAGGGGGCTGGCTAACCTTTCATTATTCTCCCAGCTGTCATGTTAGAATGGTTTAAAATTAAACCAACAGCATCATTTGGTGAAACCTGGTTACCCACACACATGACAACCAGTAGTATTGTGACAAAAGAGACACAATGACTGTCTTCAAATAAATTGATTATGTTATTTAAAAAGTAGAGGTCACAGTTATTTACCCTGTATTTTAATTACATCCCTAGTAGAAAATGATATTTTGTGTTCCAAAATGTTTTAATTTTTTTGTGCCATAATAGGAGAGGCTGTTTGGATTTATAGTTCTGCCACTTAGGTGTTCTGTGAACTTGTACAAGTGATATGCTTGTCTGTAAAATGGCTTCGTCTATAAAATGGGTATAATCAAAGCCAGTGGGAATTTAAAATAGAGTTTGGTTAAAAAAAAAAAAAGGTTGGCATTTTAAAAAGTAATAGTGGCAAATATTGATAAATTTTCCCAGTCTGTGCTACTTTCCTAATTGTTTTGTTTTGCATTATCATATTTTTTCCCTACAGAGTATGTCATTTGCAAATATTCCTTCAATCTGTCTTTTGGAGAGTGCATTCACTGTTCATATGACTATTGTGGTAACAATGCTCATATAATCAATCCCTTTTTACTATGTCAAGGCATTTATGAGAATAAATATCTTTTTTAATTTAGAAACTTTGCACGAGGAGGAGGTATTTAGGAAAGAAAATACAGTATGTTCCACACTGAGCTCTATTTCAGAGCCACCAAGGCACTGTTGCAACCAAGAAAAGGTACAATAGTCCGTTCTTACCCATGGAGACTATGTAATGTTGAAGACAAGTAGTGAATGTTGGAAATTGGAGATAGTATCGACATTGTCTATACTGTTTTCTCCTATGCATACATATCTATAATAAAATTTAACTTACAAATTAGGTACCGTTAGAAATTAACAACAATTAGTAATAATCAAATAGAACAATTAGAAAAAGCAGTAATAAAAGGTAGGTGGTGAATGTGGTCTCTCTCTTGTAATAGTCAAAACAAAACCAAGATATATCATGCAAAGATAAGAGATCCCAATGATAAGTGTAACTGTACTGTTTGCTTTGAACGTACCAATAAACTTAATGAAAAAAAAACACAAATATTAACACTTTTGTGATTTTATTGCCATTGAAACTAAAACTGTAGAGAGTAAAACAGGATAAAGAGGTGAGGACAACTACAAACACCAGTGAACTCCTAGAACTCCACACAGCCTATCCTGTAGATACTTTTACTCCCTACTATCACTATTTTTAGCTTGTATATAAAGCAGTGAATGAAGAGTGCACTGGCTCCGACACCACACTTCTCTGCCCTCCACAGTGTTTCTCAGGTGCCCACAGTGATGTTCCACAGAGCTCTGGATATCTAAGATTTCTACTCCAACGTTTTCCTTTTTTCTGGTCTCCTCGTATGCACCCTCCTTTCATCTCTACGTGCTTCACAGAGCTTAAGATGTAGTACTGCCTAAGAGGAAGGCCAGGTTATAAACCATTACGCACACAAAGGCAGCACAAGATTGCGTCTCTCTGAGTTCATGTGCCGTATTACACCATGTGTAGAGCAGAAGTGTGATGCTGTGTGGGGGGGTGTTGGCCTGAATCTATGTGAGAATACACGTATCATGTGCTTACATTTTCTGCATAGTCACGTTGTGCTTGTCAAAGTGCAACTTCATATCAGCAAACTGATAGCAAGGTGAACCCACACATAGCAAAAATCACCAACTGGAGTCCCCAGGGCAAGCCGGGCCTTGTCCACAGTTATATTTTATGAAGCTCACAGAGGTTTGTTCTTTGTTTTTTTTTTTTTTAAGACAGTAATCCATTGATAACATTCAGAAATTGGGATCACATCAAAATCAGATTCTCGGATTCTTCTGAAAATCAAGATCTAACCTGACTCCATGTTCCAGAATGCAACGGCAGATGGAGGCTGAATCTCAGCTGCGCTGCTTTTCAACAGACAAGGTCTTCCTGTGTGTTACTGTCGTCCTGCATAGGTGCCCCTAGGAATCTGCCAGGGGGCTCCTGGTGAATCCTGTAGCTCAGCCTCAGTCATGCACGGTGGATCCTCAGCATGGCAGCTTCAGGCCCCTGGGTGTCTACCCCTTCCTTGCACTTCTCAGAAACCAAGCACCTTAATTCTCAAGCACAAGTTGAAGACTATATAGTCTGAACTACATTTGAGGCCAGAGAGGATTATCAATAAAGGGAAAAGAATCAAAGCTGTGCTGAAACAAGCTCTGTTCTTTTTCTTTTATTCCTTTTCTTTAATAATCTGAGCTTGGAAAAAGCAAATGTGATATTTACACACAGTGGAGTACTACTGTGTCATAAAAAAGACAAATTAGTTCCATGTAGGATATCAGAAGCATCTTGAGACCATAAAGTTAAATGAAATAAATCAGACACACAAATTTTAAAAATCACATAGTTTCTCTTAAATGAGAAACCCAAAATACAAATGAACAGCAAAGTAGAAGGCAGATTTTTCTCAAAAGTTAAGGGGATAAAGAGAGAGGAGGAAGGGAGAGGGAGGGAGCGAGAGGAGATGAAAAAAAGGAATTAAGATGTGTTATGTACGTGTACAGACTCCACACAAAGAATATAAACATCACGTACTGTAAACATGTCCTAGTAAATTATTTAACAAATTAGAGACTGAGAAGTAAATTAGGAGAAAGGACAAAGAGCAGACTTTGCACTCTGCTTTGATCCTAACCTAAGCCTCTCTCTGACCAAAATTCTTCCCCTTCCATGGCACAGATTATTATATATTTAACCCAGGGATTTGAAATTATATCTCTGCCGTTATTCATGTATGATTAGGTAGATAAAATATCCTACATCCCAAATAATGTGCTACATATGATCAGGTCCTTGGTTTTTAAAATATTGCATTAAAAATAAATTCTGTCACTGTGTGTCATCACAGGGTATTAAATATTGAGGCAAATGCAGGTAAAGAAATGGGGTGATAGTACTTGGTTATAAAGTGGTCTCCAGCTAATTCAGCGCATGACTTTCACATAATGCATAGATATAATCTCAAAGAACAATTATTTTTAAACCTCTGATGATATGTCCAGGCATAGCCTGCCTACATTTAGCTTACTTCTCTTTAAAAAACACATTTTTTTCTAATTGTTTGTTTTTTGTTTGTTTGTTTGTTTGTTTTGGTACCAGGGATTGAACTTGGTCCTTGCGCTTGCAAGGCAGGCCACCGAACCACTGAGCTAAATCCCCAGCCCCTCTAATTGTTTATGCTTAGGGCATTCCCACTGAGGTATGGGAAATCAAGAAGCAAAGCCCATCTTAAAACTCAACAGTGAGAATACAAACCAATTATTTAAAAAGGGAAAAGACCTGAAGTGATATCTTTCCAAAGAAGCTATATAAATGGGAAGTGAACAAGCAAAAAGAGATTCAACAGTGTGTGTCATTCGGAATTTAACTGTGTTTCCAAGGCAGTGGTAGAAGGAATATTGTCACTTCCTCAAGCATGCCATTGCTCTTATGCAGAACCATGACAGGCAATTCTTTGTCTTGTCATATGAACTGATTAACTCAGTAATTAGAATCCCTTGTCAAGCTGTCTCTTGTCTTCTCCATCCATGCTACTTACATGGCTGACCTTATTTCAGACCAAAATACACCCACACCCACATCAACCCCCCACAGACAAAGATGATATGAACATTTTGTCATATTCTGCAAAATCAAAACATACCTGACTTCAAGTGGAGACTAATATTGGTCTAGCAAAATTAGTACTTTAACCTTTAAGGGCAGTATCTATATTCCATATGTTACAAGGAATTGGCTGGATATATCAAAGACTTGAAAAGAAAAAGGACCCTGAAATAGAAGGTCCGACTGGCTTCCTATCACTAGGTTACTCTATCTCTCCCCACACCAATCTCTACCAATGTACAGGAAGCTTGTGGGCACATAGGGCCTGCATTATATCAAAGGATGGTTTTTCAGCTGCTGCATAGACTTATGTAATAAGAGAGACCTCAGAAATCACAAAGCAAACCATGTTGACTTCACAGAAAACTTAAAGATATGAGCTTCTCCTACTATTTAAAAAGTCACCAACAAGACAGAAAACCCACATTGTCCCATTCATGGTGAAAAGGACTTTCCTTTACTTAGCAAGAAAAGGCTTGTGGCCAAAAGCTGAAAGAAACTTAAATTTATTTTGTTAATATTTAATACTTTTATGAATAATGTGTACCAACTTTACTTATTTCAAGAAATGCTGTTTATGCAAATCAACCTCCAAATTTTTCTCAAAATAAAACTATTTTCCATATGCTGCAAGTTTTAATGGCTTGATATGAAAGAAAGGCAGAAAATACCAACCATTGAAATTCATAATTATTTTAAACAATTTCAATTATTACATTCATTCACCTATCAGCCCAAATTAATAACAAGTAGGGAAATGCATTTTGTTTACTATTCCTTTTTGGGTTGGTAGACCCCAGTCCAAGTATACAGGTATTGTTAAATATTAAAATTCAAGATCTAGGCATGTTGCTGAATACCTATAATCCTAGTACTCTGAAAGGCTGAGGCAGGAGAGTTACAAGTTTGAGCCTAGCATGGGCAACATAATGGCTTATGAGATTTTGTCTCAAGAAATAAAAAGGGCTGAGGATGTAGCTCAAGCAAATATGTCAAAAGATGAAAAAGGGCAGAGAAAGTGTAGGACATTCACAAGCTTGATATGGCCCTACGTAACAGAAAGCCAACTCAGAAGTAAATACTGTAATATTGCCTGGTCTTGGGCCCAGAAGACTCAGATTGAATTTTGAGTTCTTTTCTTTATTTGTTGGGTGACTTTAACCGAGTCCCATAATAATGATAAAAACTGAACTTGCTCTGAATCTATTCAATTAAAATATGACCTCTTTTTCACAAAGCTGTCATGAGAAATACTTAAAATGAGGCATAGAAGTGTCTGTGGAGCCGATATGTGGTAAGAAGCTGGTAACTGTTTTTCAGTGAGAATGTTCTCACCTAATTGCTGACTGTTTCATATTATGATTTTCCAATTTTTGTTTCTTTGCTTGTTCACTGAGCTTTCACTTCCTCTCCATCCCCAAAAGAAAAACATCACCCACCCTACTACTTACTGAGGTGACCTCCAATGAGTTAATCAGAGATGGAAGTTGTTTAATACAATTCCTATGGGCAGATGGTTGGCCTGGTGAGCTAATGGTGTAAGTAAATGCCTTCCCCAAGTTTCAGATTATGTGCATCTTCATGCAGAAGTATTTAAGGATGGTTCAATAGTTCTATCTTCCCATGGCAGACTCTGAAATACCCTTTTGGGTTTCCAAGGGACAATCTGTTCTCAATCTTCTTGGAAAGGAAAAGTGGAAATCTGCTTCTCAGGGGCTAAAGAAGAAAAGGAGGAAAAATGGCAAACAGACTCCTGGAAATGTCCATAGGGCCCTCTGGGTTCCTTCCACTAAAGGATATGCTTTCACATTTGTTGGCGCTTTCAGTAGAAGTAATTAAAATTTGACAACTTCCAAATTTGTCTGGATCTCTTCTATTCCAGATGGAAGGGGTGGGAAGAGAAGGAAGGGGTCAGAATCCACTACACTCTCTGAAAATGATTCATTTTCTGCTAGGTGTTGTGCCAGTTTTATCCCATTCTTAGGCAGAATACCCATTTTGGAACCAGAATGGATGGGTATTAGAAAGTACCTGCCTCGGGGAGACAGGAAGCATGCATCTTTGCAGCGTTACAGCAAACCTTTAGCCAAGTGCCCAGATGCCACAAACAGAGGAAAACAACAACGTTAAAAGAAGTCTTAAATGGATTTTATATCCCTATTCCTAAGTCCGTTTCTAACTATTTCCCAAAAAGCATTATAATTAATACATAAAAGTAAGATATTAAAATACACATCAAAAAACAGTTTTCTTAGAGTTAAACATTCTGCCATGAATGAAGAACCCTGTATTTGGAAGGCAAAAGCAAGAAAGTCTATGCAATAGATTAGAGAAAAGGATGACAGAAGAAGTACTGTATCTTCCAGGACTGGGGATTTAGCTCAGTGGTTCCACCACCTGCCTCGAAAACACAAGGACCTGAGTTCAATTCCCAGTACCCGCCCCTCCATAAAAGAAAAACGAAAACAGAAGTATTGCATCTTCCAGTTCTGAGAAGAATCAGAAACCACCTCCCCTGGTTGTGTGATACCAGGAAGTGCCACACATTCCAAAGGGACATTGACCTGTCCTGCCTTCATTCTATCTTTGCTGTTACTGTACTGTAATTGAGCTGCTTGGCATGAGGCCTCATCTTCAATTACAAGACAGGTCCACACCCAACACCATGTCAGCAGCCAGAGTGAGAGGCTTGATTAAGATGTGTCACTATCCAGCCACTGGTGGAGGAGCCAGGATCCTAAAATTCAACATGGAAGGCAAGTTTTTGATGTCAACTCCAAGAGACCAAAGCAATAACAGAAGTTTCTCTAACCTCAGGGCCTGACCTCATTTGTTTACTAATGCATTTAATTTCAAAATTCGTACTTTTAGTTTCTGAAAACATTCCCCTCCTGTCAAGGTTGGATCTTTAAATAACTTTTCACCTTGTTGATAATAAAAAGGCCATCAATTTCAGTAAATCTTGATTATGATTCCACCAACACAGTGATAACTAGAGCATATAATCATAAGTAAAGCTCTGGCTATAATTTTCAACCTATTAAAAATATTTCCCACTTATGGGAGGTATTAGAGTTGACTGAGATTTTCTATAGCTATAATCAAATGACAGAATACCTGAATTTGATCTCAGATAAGGGCTATGTATTCGGTGACTCTAATTCTCTCCTTTTGAAGTGAGGACAGATTTTTGTTTTCTCAAAGTTACAATTTCATAATTACTTGGCGCGCAAAGCTACAACAGAAACAGTAGCAGCTACCAGGTTGTCCTGAGCACTTCATGTAGTGGTCATGTTTAACCCTCAGAATAGCTGTTTGTACACGGGAGAAATGTTTTTATTCCAATCTCAGTACCACCATGCCAAATGCAATGTATTAAGAATGTAAAGCGCAGAGTTACTGTTAATAAGTGAGGGTTGCAATTTCTTTGACAAAGAGATAAGTAATATCTACCAATGACATGGTATTACAAAGAAAAACAGAAAGTAAAGAAAGGAGAAAAATAATGAGAAGGAGAAAAGTAAAGGAAAGGTAGGAGGGAGGGAAGAATCAAGACATAGTTAACTACTAATGACTCAGATTGAATACATAGCATTCATGAGTTTGGAGGGGCAAAGGGATCAAGCAGGGAAAAGCATGTGGTTAAGCTGAGATGCCTGGACTCTGGCATCAACCCATTTATTAGCCGGCTATGTGACTTTTAGCACATTACTTACCCTACATGTCTCCATTTCTATATCTACTAGATGGAGAATTACTATCATTTTGCCTAAGCCAACTCAAAGTAAAATGACATAGTGACTAGAAAGGTTTGGGTAATTAAAACTGGTATTAATTATGTTATGGATAATGATTTTGCCTTAAACACTAGCTAACATGTCACTCTTTCTTTCCTTTTGTTCCTACAACATATTATTTGTACCTTATTCTTAGGTATTAATTAGCTGGGCAGAAACATGTCTATCTTTCCAGAGACAAAGAGCACCTTGCTCAATTCTGAATATAAAGTGTGTATTTGTTCACTTGTTGAATAAATTAATTTACCTATGTCCAACTGAAGCACTACTCAGGCAAAGCTTTACAGCCACATCTTTGTCCTACCTGTTTTCAAGCCCTCAAAGAACTCAAAGTTCTTCCAAGTCATGAAAATGAATTGTGTTATTAGCATAAGCAATGCATAGAAAGGTAAACATACTAAAATTAGAAAACCAAATATTATTTAGCCTAGTTCACTTTCACAGCTACTGGCTTAAGTGTTTAGTAGCTCCTGGCTGAATGTTAGGTCTTGGTGGAAGATTCTGATGGTCTTTAATCAAATCTTTGTAACTCCTAGTATTCAAATGACTTTCAGCAAGCTGAATTCTTTCCCAGAAGATTCCCTCTTTCCCTTCTGATGATCATCCTATCAGGCTGCTCAACCCATAGGGCTTGGCTGAAGGTTAAGGCAAATAAGCAGACAGTACAGAATGCTCTCAGTTACCACCAATCCTATGGTATTTTAATACCCAGGAGATATTCTTCACAAAAGAAGTCTACAAAATTACAAATAAAGTCAAACAGGCTCATGACCCTTAGAGAATGTGAGAACTTATAGGGAATACCATTGCAGACTTCCTCCTGGGCCTTGATTAAATTAGCATCTTTCTTTCTTTCTTTCTTTTTTCTTTCTTTCTTCTTCATCATCATCATCACCATTATCATCATCATCATAATTATCTATCTATCTATCTATCTATCTATCTATCTATCTATCTATCTATCTATCTGCAGTGATTAGGATCAAGCCCAGGTCCTCCACTGAGCTGCCTGCCCAACTTTTATTTATTTTCAGATGGGTCAGTCTAATTCACTTAATTGTCCAGGCAGAGCTCAAACTCCCAGTCTGACCTCCTCAGCCTCCTAGAGTGCTGGGATTACAGGTGTGTGCCACCACATTCAACTCTCCAGAATGTTTAGGATGTAACATTCCTTGGAAAATGTGCCACCGAAAGTAACTCAACCCTATTTGTCTCTCTTCTATGTTCTGTTATTATTTCATTGCTGAGCTAAAAAGTAACTCAGTTATTGCTTTAGAGTGAAGAAACAGATAGGTACAGCCGTGTTCCCCAACCACATACTTTTTTGGTCCAGCTTCCTTCCCTATGACCCTGATCCCATACTAAAAGTGTTTTTTTTCTACTGTCCCCATCTAAAGTGACTTCAGTAGGAAAGCAGAAAGCAGGCTGTTTGAGTGACTGATTAAATCCACCTCAATATCGCCAGAGGATGTCTTTTCCAAGCAAATAGCCTAAGAGGAGTGTTCACAGGTGTCTTGGAAGATGGATTGTCATATGGCAAATAGCAGAAAACTACATACCATATGGACCCTTAGAAAAATCTTTTAGAACATTTAGGGTACTTCATGACACATATTTTGGTACACTAATCATGCCACCTGTCTGAGCATATTTGTATTTGTAGAAGACTCCATATGTATACAAGGTTTAGTGCACTATGAACAAATTTAAGTATAATAGTTAAAAGGAGTAATAATGACAATTTAGAATAATAGTTCTAGAAGTGACGTGTGATATACCCATAATTTCAAAACTCCTCACCAATTTGTGAATTTCTTCAGAATCCATACTAGTTTGTCAGCATTCTTCCCCAAGGTTGTCCAATAACTAGACACGTTATTGTATGCATGCTCAAATCAGTTAATACTTAGAAAGAAACAATCACTTTTTTTAGTATTGTGGAAGAAATACAAATTAAATCTAACAAAAATTGCAAATCATTGGTTTGATAGCCAATGTATTGCCCATTGAGATAAATTACGTATAATCCAGTTAGTATTTTTAGAAGTTTTACTTTCAACATGGTATGAGGCATATATGGTGAAAAATATATTCACAGACATATGTAGTATGTACTTGACCCTAATTCTGAAATGCATAACAAGTTGTAGAACATTTTTGCCCAATTTACTACCAACCAACTGGATTTTGTTGCTTACACGAGTTTTTTGTTTCGAACTTGAGTCCTTAAGTTTGCAAGGCAGGGAGCAGCACCACTGAGCTAAATCCCTGGCCCACCTACACCAGTATTTAGAAGGCATATTAGACTGGACTGCTGGTTACCTATATGAGACTCCAGTTGGGGAAGAGGTTCTTGGATGTTAGGCAAGGTGACAGGCAATAATAGGGTTTGATAGTTTACTATTTCATCTTGAAACATGAAGCTATCACCACTTGCAGGAATTTACCAAGAACACTATCAGCTCATCAAATCATACATGCATCCAGTTATTAACCCATTTATCCATCTCCCATCTCATTTCCTATAGGATGCGAAGTATACAGATGAATACATGATAAGTCAATTGCAAATGTAAAAACAGCTAGGGACAATGTCGTTTGGAAAAGGAGATTAGGACTAGAATGAAAAAGCATCAAATTAAGGAAACTTGAACTAACAGGTAAAATATTTAACTGGAAATTTGGACTTCATGACAGCTAAAACACAAATTAAGTTACTTAATTCAGAGTCTTTACAGAGAAAAATGTATGAATTATCAGAGGGAGAACATATGATTAGTATATTCTTATGTGGCAGATGAAATATCTTGCTAGCAAGTGTCCCTTTTTACCCTGTGTTCCTCTGGCTCAGAAGGGAAACCATTCTACCCAGTTTGAAACCAATCTCTATTTACTCTAAAGGATTATCCTAAAGTATTCTCTTTCTTAAAGCAATTAGTCATTAATCAATATCTCTCAAGAATCATTTTGAAAAAGACAGTAAGGTTCGTCTATTTCAGAGCATTATCTCACTCAAAGATCAAATATTATACACCATCCTGAAGTCATGTGAACAATGGCTGGCCACTCTACAATGTATCTGAGAGCAAGGAGCTCTCTACTTTCTCAAAACAGACTGCTCCACTTGCAGAGCTTTTACTAATATTAAATGTAACCTTACACTAACAATTCAACAATCGATCTTCGTTTTATTGTTTAAAGAGCAACCAAATCTAAGTTGAATTTTATATTCAAACACTACTAATGTATTTCTAACACATCATGTCAATGTAATATCCATAGTACAGCTGCTAAGTTAGCCCACTAATTATGAGAATACTTAGAATACTGTTTCCAACAGTGGGAAGCAGACACATAGAAATAAAAACTAAAAAATGCATCACTAACTCACACAGAAGTCATTAAGGATGCTACCTTACTGACAGAAGTAGTGACATGCAAAATTATTGCTTCACATTTCTTTTCTGTTGATTATGGTTGCATCTTTGTCATTGCTAATACTCTCTGTTTATGTGGAACAAATAAGTGAAGTAAAATAAGTTATAACTTGCATTGAGGAAAAAAGTCTTAGATCCTCACATCCTCTAGAATTGTCCTGTAGGCAACAGGGGTCCTTGGATCCAAAGCATCTTACAAGGATATAATTGTTGTTTTCATCACAGTGGTCCACAACATTTAATTCATAGCTTTGAATGTTTCTGCATAGCTTCTCTATATGATCACTATGGTGATACAAAGAAAAAGGTCAAGATCTCACAATATACCCATGGTGACAATCCTTGAGCAGACAGCATGTGAAAGGAACTTCCTCTCAATGACAAAAACAGAGGTCTGATACACTAAATATATAAATTGTATACATTGAAAATGGCCAGACGATATGAAATAGAACTCTGACCCTCATATGAAGCCCAGAAGGCTATACCACAAATTCTGGAGAAGCCATCCTGCACTGCACAAGACTGGGTTAATAAAGTGGCCAACTTCCCTATTTTTGTTTCCTCTCCCCATATAGCTCAGGCAGACTAGAGAAAGCAAAACATTCTTCCAAATCAATCATAAAAGTATTTTCTATTTATCCCACTTCTCCATGCCAACTACCTCTAATCAGAGCACCTGAAGTTTCCCCCCTTTCCTCTAAAGCATTTCAGTTACCTGACTCCCTATGCGACCCTGCCGAACATAGACAATGACAGCTAAAATTCTTGCTATAATAAGCTCTGAATAATTAGCTGGTGCCTGTCCTAATTTGGATAGTCTTCATTATTTAAGCAAAATACAAATACTGTAAGAGCCCTTCTTAACTATCTATCTGGAACCCTCCTAAATATTGAGTTCTACTATATATTATATTTAAGTTTAACTGCATGATGGCATATAAGTCCTCCACTTCCGAAGTTATACTAGTAAATTGGCTTTGAAACCAGAGATCATACAGGGAAAGAGATAAACCATGATGTATAGAATTTGCCAATTTGTATGGTGTAAATAATCTTACCATGGCCAATGTCAAGCTGCCATATTTTAACAATCAACTTGCAATATTCTTAAATATTTAAGAACCAGTGTTTTTCAAGCTGGTAATAGTGCCTCCCACATGTCACCATGAATTTCCTGTTAAAATTAACATACTTTCCTAACATGAAGTAAGTGCTTGAAGACAGAGAGATAGAAGATAGTAGTAGGTGGAGATATCAATCTATCCATGATAAATGGAGGGATGGATGAACGGGTGCATGGGTGGACAGGTGAATAAACAGATTGCTAGACAAGATAAGAGTAGACCTGCAAGTTTCCATCTTGCAGTAGTAACTGGGAACAAGCTGTCTAAATAATTCAATAAATATGAATGTGCTGTACATTTATTACGTGTTAGCTCCTAGTATAAGTGATATACTAGTGAGTCAAAAGCACAGATTCCTACGGTTGAAGGTTAAATTTGAGCAAGAATATTGACAGTAAATAATAAATATAATAATTAAATTTTACAACTGTAGAAGTTGATGAGCTATATAGGAAAAGGAAAAAGGAAAGCAAGCATATTTATTTCTCATCACTGTGACATGACACCCGAAACCCACAGGCAAAGGGGAAAAGGTTTGCTGCTTACTCATCGTTTTATTCAGTGCTTGGCTGGCCCCAGGCGGAAGGGCACTGAGGAGCAGAGCAGCTTCCTTTACAGTGGCCAGGAGGAGAACAGAGGAAGAGTGCGAAGGGGAACGGATGAGGGGCCAGAAACAGATCCCCAGCCTACGCTTTCATGGGCTATACAGACACACCTAGAAATGTGCTCTACCCATCGCTAGGTCAGAGCCCAGAGTCAAATTGCAAACAAAACATAATCACCAAGTGCCACCTCCTTTTCAACTTCCCAAATGTCTCCTTATACCACATATAATCTCCAAATAAAGACAATGTCAAGTTTATAAATAAATGTAGTAATTGCTTCACCAAAGTCTCAAAAGTTTCAGTTTTTTTTTTCCCCAAAAAGTACAAGTCCAAGTCTATTCTGAGACTCCAGGGAAACATTTAGCTGTGAAATTCTCTAAAAATAAAAACATATCACATAATCACAAGGTACCACGTCCAAAGCAAAACCAAAACCCAAACCGGGTGTGGTGGTGCAGACCTGTAATCCAAGCATGCGGAAGGCTAAGGCAGGAGTTTCACTCTGAGGTTGAGATCAGTTTGGGATACATTGTGTGTTCAAGGTTAGCCTAAACTACATAGCAAGGCGCACACACACACACACACACACACACACAATCAGTAGGGCACATATTAGTGGGGATTCTGATATTTGGCACAGGGCATTAGAATGTGAATTCCAAAGTGTGTAGCCCCAACCATATGGCTCTGCTGGTTGCAGCCCATCTAGCCTCTGCCTTCAGCTATCTCCACTCACAACCTGCAACTTTCCACAGCAGACATTCTATGTTACTGGGATCTCACACTTCCTGGGATATCCACTGATGTCTAACTTCACTCCAAAGGCTCCATACATGGCCCTGTCAGAGGCTTTTTGTTTCGGCTTCAAGGTTTTTCTTTGAAATCTGGGTTAAAGCTTGCCTAGCCCCCCCAAACATTCCATTCTGTAGACCAGGAAAACCAGCACCACATGGACAACTTTAAGGTCTATTATCAGTGAAAGCAGTAGTCAGGCCCACTTGGGTCATCTGTGCAGTGGCCTCTAAGTGCTTCGAAAGCTAAAGAAAGTGAAACAAACCCCAGGGAATCAATTATTATCTAGGAGGTCTTGTTCCAACAGTGCTCCCAGGGACTCTTCTCAGAAGGAAAGCTGACACTTTTGCACTCTTGAGCCTGTGATGGTTGGGACCTTTCTGATTCTGGAGATACTCTCAAAGTATCTTTCTTCTTGTCCCTGTACAACCTACTTGGTTTCTTTTAAATGGTGCTAATCTCTTTAGTAGCCACATCTTAGTTGTCCCCAATTTTATA
The DNA here is from genome assembly GCF_012274545.1 of Fukomys damarensis. Taxonomy (NCBI): domain Eukaryota; kingdom Metazoa; phylum Chordata; class Mammalia; order Rodentia; family Bathyergidae; genus Fukomys; species Fukomys damarensis. The sequence continues at coordinate 16,623,299 of NW_022900919.1, read as the reverse complement.
CACAGTTTATCCTGGGCCAAAATTTAAATTTTTCTGTTCTTCCTTTAGCCCCCAATTCTTATTAAATCTGGCTAAAGACAGCCATTATTCCTCATACCACACAGCCTGATTGTTAGGCTATCTTGAAATTTGTTCCACCACATTACTTAGTCAACTACCTTTAAGCTCAGTCTTCTGCAAAGTACCAGAACATGGGGAAAATGTTCACAAATTTCCCACAGAGCATGACACACACAGCCTCTCAGCCAGCTACCAATTCAGTCTTATTCCCAACTGAGACTCCCCAATCCTGGCCTCTACTGTCTGCATTCCTACAAGCATTCTTCTAGTCTTCTGAGCTCATACCAGAATCACCCATAAGATTCTGCTTATAGCAGTCTAGGACTTCTCTAGCCTGCATCTCTCATTCATTCCAAACTTCCCACAAACCAGTTCTAATGCCTCTGAAACCACATGCTCCCTTATTGTCAGAGCAGCAGCCACACTTTTTTAGAACCTAATTTGTTTATTAGTCACTTTTTGATCGCTGAGACACAATACCCAATAACAACAATTTAAAGGAAGAAATTTGTAATTTGTTCAAGTTTTTATTCCAGTTTTTGGCTCCATGGCAAAAAAAAAAAAAAAAAATCGCTGAGGTCGAGCAAAGCTGGTTTGTTCATGGCAGCTGGAGTGCAGAACAAGGGAAAGGGTAAAGAACTAAAAATAGACTCCAGTGCCATGCCTCTACAACGCACCTCAGCACACCTAGCGGCGTGCTCCCCCAACCTCTGGGAAAATTCCCAAAGCCAATCAAGTTAAAACTACCTTAGCACAAGGAATATAATTATGATGTACTATAAACATGTTCAATGCCAATACACCACTGGAAAGGATGAGTTGAGTGATGAATTTAGGGTAATAGCCAACTGTATCTCTGGAAAAAGGAGGGAGGGGTTAGGGCAAAACCCTAAAGCAGTAGTACACCAGATATTTTAAGAAAACTGCATAGTGGCTGGAATAGGGAAAGAAAAGGAGATGCATTAGATGTGGGAGACCATGTAGGGAACTCTATACCAGTATAAGAACTTTGAATTTTAATCTGAATAAATTGAAGAAACATTACAATATTTGGAAAGAATAAAACTTGTAACTCGAGTTTTGAAAAGATTCTATTATTAATGAGTAAATAATAGCTTTAGTGTTGTTTTCTTTAAAAAAAGTAATCTAGGACATAAATTATGGCAACTCTAACTCACGTAGGTATGAGAGTGGGAGGGTGAGTAGTGATAATAATTGATGATATAATATAATAATAAAAAGTGGCAAGATAATTTAGTAAGACTGGAAAGTCAAATGTGAAAAAGGGAGGAAATCAGCTGACTCTAAGCAGTTTGGGCTGAATAACTAGAAGGATATAATTGAAATGAGTAAAATTCAAAAGATTGTGAGAGAGGACAGTTTTGGAGAGTGCAGTGTGGAACATGGTGAGTTTGAGATGCCTGTAATAATACTGACTTTGAGGATGGAACAAAGATCTGAGCTGGAAACACAAATTTGGAATGAACAAGTTAGAGATGGTACTTAAACTTTTGAGAGAACCAAATAACTGAGGGTATAAAGGAGACAAGCAAGAACAGAGATCTAGGTCCTTTTAACATAAAAAGTTTAGAAATAGGAAACAGAATCAACAAAAGACATGAGCAAGTAGCCATCAGAGAAATAAGGGAAACCCAAGAGAATGTGGTGTCTTGGACACCAAGTGAGAAAAGCAGCAGGCGGTGACCGGTTTAGGTAAATGCTACGGATGGATCAGGGAAGTAAGAAGAAAGGACTTCCTTTAAGATCCTCAATGTCCTCCACTTGGCCAAAGTAGAGTTAGCTAATGACCTTGACCACGCCAATGTCATTGCAGTAGGGACCAAGGCTGCAAGAGAGTGGGTCTGTAGAAAAAATATGAGTATGCAGGTATAGAAATAAATTGCCACATGTGCATAAAGTGAAATACACTGCAGCATGCATATGTACTCATTGATGTAGATATATCTTTAAATATATGTTTGATTTTAAATAAATATTTTAATTCAGTCTACAAATTAAATGACAAATTGTAACGAAAGAGCAGTAAATATTACACTAACCTCTTCCAAGTAAAAATTTTCAACACTGGACTAAATTATGTGAATAGACAAAAAAAGCATTGGAGAGAGATTAAAAGTCATATTGCATCTTATTAACATGATTTTCATTTTAAAAATCCCAGGCCCAGATGATTTCACTGGGGAAATCTATCAATAATTTGAGGATTAAATAGAATTGGTGCTCTCCAAGCTGCTTAATGAAATGTAAGAGAAAAATTTTCCACAGAGCCAATATCACCCTAAGTACCAACAGTGACAACAATTATAAGAAAGAAAAATATAGCCAAATACACCTCAAAAGCAACAGTACACATGGCTTGTAGAGGGAGGAGAGAGGCTACTGAGGACTGAATCTGGGTACCTGGAGAGGTGTGGCAAGTGTTGCACCACTGAGCTATAATCCCAGCTATATGCACAACTCTTTAAAAAAGTATTTATAGGGCCTGGGATTTAGCTCAGTGGTTCCACCACTTGCCTCACAAGCTGAAGGGCCTGAGTTCAATACCCAGTACAAAAAAAAAAAAAAAAAAAAAAAAAAGACTCTAGAAGCATACGCAAACATAATAAATTGTGAAAAAAATGTGGCTTATGTCAGGAATGCAATTATCATTGGAAAATAAGCACTACTAGAGGAAGAATCTCAGAAACATCATACTGAGCAAAAGAGGTAGAAATACGAGTGCATATTTTATGACTTATTTGGATGAAATTCTAGAAAGAAATAAAATCTACAGCGGTAAAAAAGGAGATCAGTGGTTATTTGGAATATTATGTGGAGGACTGACTACAAAGTAGAAAGAGGGAAGTCTTGTGGATGTTGAAAACATTTTATGTTCTGATCACAGCTAGTTGTTTCTTGGGTATATATTTTGACAAAATTTGACATATAATACAGGTAAAGTGGTACATTTTAAACATCAATAAAGTTGATTTCAATATTGTCTAATGCGATTTACCTGTTAATTGAACAGTGCAGAGACACAATGCTCGATGATTATCTCTTTAGGCTTTTCACTCCTCACTGCTGGAAAAGACAGTTAAAATATGACAAAGAAGAAGGTAAGGATGCAGTGAGTGGCATGAAGTTGGACGTGCATGTATGTTCTTATGATTGCACATGTACTGGACATACCTCTCATCTCCAGGGTCTGTTGATAAGGGACATGAGTAGTAACGAGTACACCTAATCCACAGATCTTGGTCTTTAAATAACTTTTCCTAATTAAAAGAGCAAAGGTTTCTTGAACTAAAAGTTTATACCAGAGGTGGAACTGAGAAAGTACAAAATAAATGAGGCACATTTTGTGGTTATCAGAACTAAAGAAGACATCAGAGAATGACGGAGATATCAGGTCAAAAGGAGAAGACTCCCTCTGGCTAAATTTGGAGCCATTTGAGTGAAATAAGTGACATTAATAGACTAGAATCCATTGAACAATTCATGATTCCATGTTAATGATGGATTGATGGAGGAAGGAAGGGAGGAGAAAAGAAAGTTCTTTTTGTCGTAGAATACCAAATAATAAATGTGAAGTAACAGTGGAGTTAAAAAAAATTCTAAAGGAATGTTACACTAGCGATTTGCTAAGAAATAGGGCATTTACATGTCTCAAAGTATTTCCTCAGAGGAAAATTATTTATCACAATAGGGTATAATAGTAACTTTACAGTTCAGAAACCTAGTATACAGCACTTTAGTCACATGATCAAACTCAGCAATTCTACTATTGGCATGAACTCTTTTTTTTTTAGGTTTTTTGAAGCAAGGTCTCACTAACGTAGTTGAGACTGACCTGGAACTCACTGTGTATCCCAGGCTGGTCTTGAACTCACAGCGATCCTCACAGGTGTGCGCCACCACGCCCAGCAGCAGGAACTCTTGATTAGAAGCATGAGGAAGAACCGACATTACCTTTGTGGTATGCCTGCCAAACATACATGAACTCACTCTAACAATGAGGGAACAACCGCATAGAACCAAACTGAGGAAGAAGATATTCAAAACTGTCAAACTTGAGAGAGATCAGTAAAAGTGAAAATGTTCTAGCTTAAGTAAACTAAAGAGACTGAAGAAAATGTGATGAGTAATATTGGATTACATTCAAAACAAGCAAAACTTAGTTAAAACATTGTTCATTGAGATAACTGATAAAAATGTCAGTATGATAGTATTGTAGCAATATTTATTTTAGCCTTTGATAATTTTACTGTAGTACATAGTAAGAAAATGTTCTTCATATTTAAAAATTCACATAGAAATACACAACAAAAGGACATGATGTCTATAAATTACTCTCAAATGATTCAAAAAAATATATGGACAAAAAAGAGACTGAAAAAAGAGGCAGGATGACTGCAAATAGATCCAGAAAAGAGGCATTATCAAGTAATTATCATAAAATGAGAACTATTTGCAAATTCAGGTAATCAGCAATTCATCCTACTGTAAAAAATTACCAAAAATGTTGAAATTACAGGTGTTTATATTTTTTTAAAGTTTCTTCCTATATGCCTATATATTCAGTAATTGTGTATATATATTATATATTATATAGCTTCTTGTATGATTCTGGAAAGATACGAAAATAGTAAAGGTAGATATATGAGTGGAGAAAGTTTGATCCTTTTTTTAATATCTTTTCTTGATAGCACATCCTCAGTTTTCTCTGTGAACACCTGTAACATATATTTGCAATCAAAGAACTGACAAAGGTTTCACTAAAAACAAAAGCCACTTGCTTCCTCTTGGGGAAGACTCACTATGAACAAATATGGATCTTTGTTCAGTTCTTCCTGCTTCCTCACAGGCTCAGGATTAACTCTTGCCTGAGAGGAGGACAGAGATAGCAGGAATCCATCTTTGTTTGGGAGGGAAGATTGCTGCGCCCATCTCAGAGGGCCTGACTCACACTCCAGGGGCTGCATTTGATCTGAAGGGGTTGGGATTGCTGTGATGTTTGACCCCAGGCAAATGAGTTCTTCTGTATGTGAGTTTCAGGCTTATTTAAAATGTTGAAAAGCCCAAGCTGACAGATCATAGCACTCCCTGTGGTAATATCTCTCATGCAAGCCCAGCAAGCAGGCCTGTTCTTATGACTACTGCTGCCAATTTTCTCCTGATGGAGGTGGGAGAGGAGTGAGGCCCATTGTTTGGGCCTGCGGGATTTCTATTGGCTGGAACTTCCCTGTCCCTGATAACTGACCAACTTTGATAACTCCTTCAAGCAGCAGGAGCCCCCAGGCTCAGACTCTCTATTCTCCATCAGTAAAGAGATTATACTCCCTTTTGGTGAAGGAGCTGACCCAAGATCACTCTGATTTCAAATATCATGATTTATGAATGAAGATGTAATGCAAAATTTTAAAATTATCTTCATGATCTTTACTATTTATAAATGTAATTAATTGGGGAATTAGACAAACATTCTATTTATTTTAGTAGACATATATATTTAGAACCACAGAGATTTGTATAAATATACAGACAAACCAATTAAAGGGTGGTGTCAAAAGGACAGCACTCATCTAAGCCTGAGACACTTCTTACTTACTATCAATTTTGTTTACTACTATTCAGTGGGTCCCCACTTTTCCCAACTCGGCTACTGCTGCAAGATTCCCGTGCAGGTTCTAATAGCAGCATCTTCCCTTTCTTGTTTACCTGTGAGGCTCTCTATGACTACTGACTTTAGGCAAAACACTCATAACTCCTTCTGTCCCAAATAAGTATTTCTGATTTCTGAGTTTTCTCGAGTTTGCACTTCCAGGGAAATCCTCAGCTAAGAATCAGCACACATTTTGCAGCAAAAGGTGCCCCCTCATGGCCCTAAAGGCAATGACGAACTGAGCTACAGCAATCCCAGCAGCACATTCTGCACTGCTGGACTGTGTGCCTTCACTGGTATTGTTCCCTCTTCCATGAAATTTCCAATTCCTGCCTATAAATTTAGGTCTATATTTGATACCAGCCCCTCTGTGAATCTTCTTTAACCTCCCATGAAGCCATATCTTCCTTGTCCAAGTAAAGAAAGAATGCTGCCATACCTGTGGCTCCAATCCCACCTATTGCATGGTGTCATTGCCTGGTACATCAGGTCTGTGTCGCTTTCCACCAGGAGACAAAAGAGAACAAGAGTGGACAAAGATGGCCAGCAATACAACTTAGCTTGAAACCCTGATTCCTCACTTCTTTTCTTTTTGACTTTAGATAAATCAGTTAACCTCCCTGTACCTCAGTTTTCTCATCTGTGGAATTAAGATAAAACTGCCTACATTAATAAGGCAGGTGGTAAGAGTGAACTAAGACCTCACATCGATGTGCTCAATGATGTGGTTCGATAGAGCAGTGAAAAAACAAAATTCAACCCATGAGTCTGGCTGGGTTTGAATCCTCCCTCTTTCATCTTATGCTTTCTGTGATGTGGGACCTGTTATCCAACTGTTCTCTGCCATAAATTCCTTGTCCAAAAAGGTAGATGACAAAAATCAAAACTACTTTAGAGATTTATGTTGAAACACATGAAAACATAAAAGACACATAGCAAGTGCTCATAAATATTGTAATTTATGGCCTCAATAGGCATCCATTTTTCTATGAATGACTCTAGTTCCTCATTCTTTATGGCTGAATAGCACTCCACTTTATAGGAAAAAAACACATCTTCTCTTAAAAAATACCAATAAACTCAATGAGAATAAATAAATAAATATTATAATATTATAAAATCAGGGCCAAGCCAAGTAACCTCATGACAAATATTTTAATAAGATTATCTGTTATCATTCACAGTCATGAATGCTTACTAGGTGACCCTTGGGTCTGCTTGAAAAACTTCAGAATTACACAATTACACATTAGGAGAGTAAAGAAGAGAGTACAGGTTGGGGGAGGAAGGAGGGAAGGAAGGAGGAATGCGGAGGAGACACTAGCCCTTCCTCTTCTATGTCCAAATGGACGTGGGTAGTAAGTAGAACACTGTACCCACAGGAATGGTAGCAGAATACAAAGAGTGGCTTGCTATCTTTAACCACCTTCTTCCTGCCTCACTCTCATAGCCCAGAATTGCTGAGCTTCTGTATCTCAACATGTTCTGGATTTGGTAATCATTCACTTCAATCTACTCTGAAAGCCATTCATGGATTTCACAATTGGTCTTCAGTATTTTCACAATGTAAATATCCAGGAGATGAAAGAAGGCTTGCAGGGGCTGAGGATTTAGCTCAGTGGAGTCACTGGGAAAATACAAATAAATAAAAATTTTTAAGAAGAAAATGAGGTGAAAATTTTTTTCCTGGGTGTGGTGACACATGCCTATAATCCCAGAAATCAGGAGGCTAAGGCAGGAGGACCGCTATGAGTTCAAGGCCATCCTGAGCTACATAGTGAGTTCAAGGCCAAGCCTGAGCTACATAGTACATTCAACAACAGCCTGAACTACATAGTGAGACCCTGTCTTTAAGAAAAAAAAAAAGCTTGCAAAAGGAATTGTGGGCTCTGAGAAAAATATTTATTGGATGCTTTGAATATTTATAGATCTTTTATCAGTTTAGAGACTATATGACTCTCTCTCTCTCTCTCTCTCTCTTAGGCTTGAAATTTATTTGTTTGGCCTCTTTTATTTTATTCTTACCTTTGGTCAGCTTTCACCTCTGTTCATCTCATCTCCATCATGACTTTAGTCTGCCTCCAATCTCCAAACTTCAGGACATGAGCACACATCCAATTTCCACTTTTGATCTCTAAATTTTTTTACTTTCTCAGAGAACGGGATAGTCCAAAATGTTTACATCTCTTAGCTCATAACTTAATGGATCTTAAAGATATTTGCAAAGCACTATAATTTTTAAAGTTCAGAACCTACAAGAGTCTAGGGTATGAAAGGTTCTATTTACATAGTTTATGAAACATGCTAAGGTATGTTAAAATACCGTTAGAGTTGGAAACTCTCTCTGGGCATTATCCAATTTAATCTACTGATTTTATGATATAGAAATCAAGACTCAAAATGGGGACCTGGGAAACGAAACATTTATAACTAAGCAATGGTTCTCAATAGAGATTTTTACCGACAAGGACAACTGCCATTATCTATACACAGTTTTAACTCACAACTCTAGGGGTACTGTTGGCATCCCATGGGTAGATTAGGGATGCTATTAGACATCCTACAATATGCAGATCAAACTTCTTAATCTCTTTATGATCTTGAACATGTTACCCAACTGTTCTCTCCCAACATCTGGGTAATACAACCAGTAACAAAATAATTATCAGCTAAAAATGTCAATAGTACTGATAATGACAAACTCCAAGCTAAAGAGATCACCATATTTCAGTAATTCTTTTACTGTCTCATGCAAACTATATATGCATAACTACATTCTTATTATTAGATGAGAAATTTAGGATCCAAATCAAATTCATTGCTTGTGTCCTTGAGGAAGAGAAGAGCTTGTTTTCCATTTCACCACTTTACTTGACAATCTCTATAATATTTTGTGACCAAAACTAGAATTGGTCTTATTTCTGTGCTTGTATTGGGCCAGTGAGGAAGTACATATTTCAGGGAGTTTCGTAGAAGAAGACTTAGTTTCTGGACTTTATGTGGGGTTTGATCATTGCAGCTGTACTCAACCCAGTGGTGGGTGACTGAAGAGCGTCTGAGGAATGTTGGGATGCACAAATTGATTTGTTATGGTCACTGGCAATGGATGCCTGTGGTAAACAAGATTTCAAATGACTGCTAAAACAACAATGCATTTGGAAGTCAATCTGATAGTAGCTGCAATGGCCTCTTTAGAATACTACTTCATAAGTGGTAAAGCCAAATAAATCATGTCTATGATATACATCTGAATGAGGAAATATGTAAGAAATGTTGCTATTAGAACTTCACATTAGTTGATCTGGGGATGGGGAGTAAAACAGGAACCTATCAAAGACAAGAGATGATAGAATTTGAGAAAAATATTTAAAATAAAAGTGGTCATTCCATTGTTGCTCCTCTTTCTGTTGAGTTGCCTGATCATTCAGCTTAATACTCTAGATGTGTGTTAGTCAGCTTTCCACTGCTATAAAAAATATCTGAGAAAGTATATTTAAAGGAGGAAAGGCTTACTTTGGCTCACACTTTCAGGGATTTCAGGACATAGTTAACTGGCTCCATTGTTGGAGGCCTAAGGTGAAACAGAACTTTGTAGCAGAAGGGCATGGTAAATGAAAACTGTTCATCTCCTGGTGGCCAGAAAACAAATAAAGAGAAAGAGGCTGGTGGTTATAACCTTCAAAGGCATGCCCCATGACCTACTTCCTCTAACTAGCTTCTACCTCTTTAAGTTTCCACTATCTCCTAATAGACCAGTATGCTAGGAATCCATCATTGAATTAAAGCATGGATGAAGTTAGAGCACTCAAGACCCAATTAACTCTCAAACTGTTCCTCTCTGAAAACTGCTGCATAGGGGAAGCCTTGGACATATGAGCTTTGGAGGACATTTCAGATGTAAGCCATAACAATGGATAAATTAAAAAGCTCACGTGTAAATCCAACAACTCAAACTGACAATGAGCAAGAAGCCAAGGCCAAGCAAGGTTTAATTGGATGAATAACATTTTGTAATTTTGGCTTCCATCATTTTTTCAAAACTTTGACCTAACAATTACACTTTCAGAACTACATTCCATTAATTGAAAATACTGGTAGTGAGTGTAGAAAAGTTTACACATAAAGGTTTTCCACCTAAGGATGCATAGTAGAGTAAAAAGTTTTGATGCAACCAAAATGTCAACAATTTAAAGGAAATTATAGTCAATGTAATGTTGGATCAAAATACAATCGTTTTATGCATGAAATATTCAGAGCTATGTAGAGAATTCTCATTATACAATACTAATTAAAAATTTAATGATCTACAAATGTACATATTGTTCACCAGTCTTAGAAATACATGCATGTGTACAAAGTCCAGAAAGAAACGTCAAAATGACAAAATAACAACGAATGTGTTTAGTAGCCATACGCTTTGTCATATATAAGGGGAGGGAGGGTTCAATTTGACCCAGAGTTCCTTTATCAATGCAAAATAATAAGAAAAGTATAGACTTGCATTTATAGGAAGCTCCTAATAACAAAGAAACATAAATTTTGGAATGCATAAAAGAATAAGCATTAGAATTTAAATTAGGCAGCAGCAAGGATAAGGTCAGTTGTGTCCAAGCAGTAATGAGTGTATGTTTGAAAGTCTCTTTAAGGTTAACTCAGCAATTTCACATTCTCTTCCATTCATGGCTTGATTGCAGATTCCGGAATAACACGGAAGGAACTGGCAACAGAGTTTATCTATCAAGCAGCCAATTTTGCTGCTTTAGTTTCTTTCTTAACATTCAAAGTTGACAGTTTGTCTCTGAATGCCTTGCTTCTGGATACATATGATTATCCTAATATGCCCTAAAGATGATTTACCTTCTTACATTTGCAATCTCAGATCCATTCCAGAGGTGTGGGAGTCACTGTAGACTTGTAGACTTCCTACTTCTTTATCCCTCTCAACCTCAACTGGCTCATTAACACATCCAGGCAATTCCAACACTTGAGTATCTCTTGGATGTGTTGCTTCTGTTTTCCGCCCTCCTTTTGGCAATGAACTGTACAATAGCCTTCTGACTGATGCCCCTGCACCTGGCCTATTCACCATGTGGATGTTTAAAAGATAGTTATGGTCCTTATGATCTTCTTCTCCTTAAATCGTATCAGTGGACTCCTGTTATCTTTTAAATAAGTTCCATCCCCTTCAAGATGACTCATAAGGCTTTTTTTTAAATCTGACTGTTGCTTACTTACCACAATTCTTTAAGTGTCTGAAAATTGAGTCATATTATCAAACAGATGACATTTTTCTCAGTGCAGTTATACTGATTGGAGAAAGTAGAAGGTCTTTCTCATTCTTGGTATTATGATGATTTTAATATACTCTGATGTCACATTCACACTGTTAAGTTATAGTTCACATTTGATTCACTATATATTAAAAACAAGTAAAAAATCCTTAAATATTTTTATAAAGTTTCTTGAAGTGATTTTGTTTTAAACAAATGCAGGTCTCCCCCAGTTATCCACATTAAGTTCCTCTTCTTGAGATTTTGCCCAGAGTTCCATTTTGCTAAGATATTTTTAAATACAAGTTTTTGCATGTAATGCAATAGCTGCTTGTCACAGGTATGGGATAGGTGAAAATTTCATCAACGTGAAACAAAGCGGTAAACTTAAGGAATGCCACTAACTAGTTGTTGGAGATAGGGAATGCCACTGGAATTTTCTCCAGCTCTAGTTTTGTGTTAGTAGACTAAGTACACCAGAACATAAGTGAGAGAGGAGGTGGTGATGATGATACAGACGAAGATTAGTACTGTTTGTGTCAGACACTATACCAAGTGCTTTACACACATTGACTGGAAGAAGTGTAACCATTAGTCTTTTCTTGATGACTATATTAAAGGTTAAAGAAGAATACACTTAAAATAAATGTCAATAAAGAACTCAATAGACGATGAAGCTAGTGGACAGAAATACTAAAGGTCTTCTTTCTTTTTCTGCCTATGTCATCCATTGTTCAAATTAACAGTGATTTATTTCACCAATCCTCTTTAGTAGCGAATTTGAAATTGTTTCCATGTTTTCACCATTAGCAAGGAATAACATCCATGTATACGTGTTTTTTGTGTAATTCTGGGATGAAATTTCTGGAAGTAGAACTTCAGCCTCAAAGATCATGCAGATTTTTGTTGGCTCTTATTAATTTTGGCTGTATTTTTTTTGTAATTAAAATATTAAGATATTCTTGAAAATTGCAGAGAATATATTTTAGGAGCCTCCTCAGATTCTCTCAGCGACATCAGTTCCTGAGCTTCTGATGGTGAGCTTTGCTTGAGGTGTCACCAACTCTGGTTAGGCCTCAGAGTTCTGGTCTGGGTGGCCAGTCATGCTCCTGCTAGGAGCTCCTTGCTTGCTGCTAGGGTACCACCAGCCCAAACAGCCTCACATCCAGATTGTCTGGCTTCTCTAGTACCTTCAGCTTGGATAAGGAGTAGCAAGGCAGGTTGGGTGGTACAAACTGAACAAATGATTTCAATCCTCCTGGTACACTTCTTGTCTACAGGAACCAGGAAGGTGATTTGGCACACAGAACACGGGTAACTGCTTTCTTCTTCCACCTTCTTCCCTGCATGCAACTCTCTAGAAGCATCCCACAGAGCTGAGCAGACTGCTGACAGCTTTCACCAGTGTAGCAATGCTGCATTCTACGTCACCTTCCATCCCGCACCCTTGATGCACTTTCCTCACCTCTCATTTCTATATTCTAACCACGTTTGGTCAATGGTCGTTTTCCAGATCATTTGGGATAACAAAGTTTATGAAATTGTCCTGTAAATTATAAAACACTGTGAAAAGGGAAGGTACTTCATCATTATTATTTCTGTTCTTTTCAGGGACCCTTGGGGATATCTAGGCAGGATTCCATTTACACAATAATTAGTAGCTAGTCTCGTTAAATTTTCACGATTATTTATCAGTCTAAGAAGGATTTTTGAAACCTTTTTTATCTTTCTGATTTTGTTTGCCTTCAGCGAGGCACTGCTAACTCTGTGCTCCATGGGGTGGGAGCCTGAGGACAGCATGCTGGCGCAAGGAGCAGCATGAGGTACTTGAGTACCCTGGGCGCTTGGATGCAGCGGGATGCACATCCCCAGTATGGATTTTCACTGTGAGATTTAGAAATATGAAATGAGACAGAATAAGGATGAAAGAAAACCAGGATCAAAAGAAAAACAAGAACTTCCTGACCCTGTCCCACTTTCAAACAATTATCTTCTATGTTACCAGATGTTACCTATTCAATTTTACACACACACACACACACACACACACACACACACACACACACTGTTGAAATAAACCAGCTTTTACTCAAACCCTAAATCATCATCTCCTTCTTCCGTTCTTTTATAGTACCTAGATCTTCCCATACCATTCGCTGCTGTTCTTGCTTATTTAATTATCTGCCTCTCTGGCTGAATTATAAACTCTGGGAGCTCAGGAAGCTGCCAATTCCACTCTGTCATATTCTTGGCACTTAACATATTGTGGATTAAAAAAAAACCCTATTTCTTAAATGATGAATGAAGGAAGGGTAAAGAGTAAAGATGCCATGACCACATATCTGGCGTTGGTTCAGTGTTTTTAGTTTTCTATATATCTGCCCACGTTAACTTCAGCTCAAAGTAGATAACCTAATACATATATGTTGATTGATGAAACCGATTATTTCATGAACCATGAATTTATATAAAATATTTGAAGCCTGCCTTCTAACAAGAGTTCAAAGTCTTCTAGTGTTTCTATTCATTTACATTCAGGGAACACAGGCATATAAAAACAATCACTTATTTTAAAGATAGAAATCATTACCCACGTTCTACTGAAAGAAAGACTTTATGAAGAATGTGAAAGAATTGGCTTGAGAGCTTGAACCTTCACCTGCCCTTCTTAGTCAAGGAGGTAAAGTAGCTTAGGGTTCACTCTGTTTTCTAGAGTCCTCCTAGTGGAGTACTCTTGCTGATCTGGACTCTTCCTTTCTCAGTATATTTTTATGTTGATGCTCCTCCTAGGGTTCACTCATGCACCAAGGGCCAATGAAAAGCATTCAAAGTTGGACCAATCCTGTCCACCTATGCTACAACCTAAATAAAACCCTGGCTTTACCTGTTGCTGTCTTTTGTTTTACATTTCTGCTCCTTCAGGGTATCTGGCTTATTGCATTTACATTGATCACATGGAGAGAGCAAGATTTACAGAGATAAAACATCTTTTCTTCTTCTTGGATATTTGAAGCCAAATTATTTTTAAAGAATCAGAGGTCATTTGAGGCTTATGGTATTACTCCATATGTCGGATTCCTCCCTTATTTTTGATACAATGAGTCATTTTCTATAATGGACATTTAAAATTCAAGTCTGCCAAGGCTTCAGTAATCTCAGGAAAGACCCCTGCTGACAAGCTTATTAACGTCTTTGCCTTCTGATTTTTACTTAATTCCTTTCAATACTCTATTAAAATGCTGACGGATATTGTGAGACTGAGGGCTAAAGAATGAGAACAATATTTCTCTACATCATTATTCCTTTGTTGAGTTAATAAACTACTCACGATGTGCTTTGAGATCATACAGAAAGCAGTTTTTAAAAACAGAGAGAACGAAGCAACACTTGTTGAAGCACAGTTAAGAAGAAAGGAGAGACACTGCATGGAATTCATACTTAGCTCCAAAGAGTGTCACCTAGTCTCTTCTACATGTAAACTTGGCCTGAGTGGACCCACACTGGAGGTAGTTAAAATTACTTATAACAGTCTGTCCCTTTAGAGGGAACAAGTACATGTGGCTGTCAAACAACTGGCTATAAAAGCAGCCATGAGAAACCTGTGTAGCTTGGTCAGATAAACTGTAACCTTTAGGGTCCATTTTAAAACTGTTTTTGGGTGCTGGGGATTTAGCTCAGTGGTTTTGCCATCTGCCTCGTAAGCACAAGGTTCCAAGTTCGATCCCAGTACCAAAAAAAAAACAAACAAACAAACAAAAAACTTCGTTTTCACAGGCATAGAAGAATTATAAAAGATCTCTGTTAATTGATCTACAAAGTTCTGACTCATCTTATTTATAATTATAATCCTAAGAATTATAAGTTATTTTAATTCAACTAGGCCAAAAACAGCTGAGTGCACTCTGGTTTATAAAAAGTTGTCTTATGTGTATGTGTCTGTCTGTCCAATTTGTTACAACACATACAGCTGTTTTGCTTGCACTTTTTGTCTTTTGGCATTATGGATCTTTAAAGATGCTGGACTGTAACTCAGGTTGGCTTATAGACAAATGTCACTAAAGACATGTTTCCCCAAGGTTTGATTATCCAAAAATATCAACTGGTTTAAAAATATAGTACATATTATTTTCTATATATAAATACTCAGTAATATTTCATTGGTAAAAAACAATGTGTTAATTGTTATGATCTGGTTCTCAAAGGTCATATAAAATTTGTTAATAAAAAAGATGCTTGGGCTTAGGAAAACTACTGGACAGGACTCCCCTTGGTAAATAAAGGAGAGACTGCCTGGAAAAATTTATTCCAGCCTTTGTTCACAAAGGGGACCCCAATAATTTCCATAGCCTTGTGGAAAATACATTGCTAAACATTATTGTGATATGTATACAGTGGTCATGGTCAAACGGCTAAGTTTTTTATGGGAAAACAATAAGGTTTTCTTTAAAATGCTCTTGCTACAAAACAAAATTAAAGGGCAAAAGGTTTCATGTAACTGATACTCATCGTTATCTCATGGTGTGTGTGTGTGTGTGTGTGTGTGTGTGTGTGTGTGTGTGTATATATATATATATATATATTCATGCCTTATGGGTGTACAAGTCTTCTAGGATATTGTTTATGGTAATAATCTTTTTGACTCAGGTATCTGCTTTTCTTGCATTTCAGCTCCTTGTGATAACAGATACATGTGAAGCAGCATGAGATAACCAGTCAAATAATAGTTTTCTTAAAAACTTATGTGATGTGTGCTATATGTGTCACCACACTTAGGGATGCGCAGTCACCAGTCAAAGCAATATCACACATTAAAATTAGAAGTTAGATACTATGAACTCCAAAGGTTCATTTATAGGTCAATATGTATGTTTTTCTCTTTAGATGGTATCCTACTTACGGATAACAAGTAAGAGTTTTCTTTACCATTTAATGTCTTGTGATCAGATGGAAGTGTGTGACTGAAAGGCTATTTCATATTAAGACAAACATGCAAGTGCTACAAATTCTAAAATACTATGTGTGGCTCTTGATTTTGTTTCCCTATAATGTATAACTGTTGTCTATTAACATTCTGCAGGGATTCAACTACTAGAACAACCATGGTTCAGAAGAAATAAGAGCACCCTAACTATTCGTTATATCTCAAAGTGCTTAATATCCAGACAAAATTATAATAATTAAGCTCACTGCTCCTACTGCACTACTAACATCACTGATCTTTTCTGGGTGTTCAACAACTAAAGTTTGGAGAACAAAACTTGAAAGGTAACTACACTATGAGGACAGCCAATATTTGGGTCCTGGCCTCTGAAGATCTACAAGATCCAGGACACAAGGAACCTTTCCTACAGGATCTTACATCTTTGGTAAATCACTTAACCTCCTGAGCAGAGAGATTACTGGACACCAGAGGACAAATGCACTGTGTGCCAAGGGAGGGTCACCACAAGGAAAAAGTCTCCATGCTTTCACTGAAAGCTTCATGGTCAAGCAAGGTTGTGACCCATCCTGATGGCTGACACTGACAGGAGCTGAGAAGCTCTATGTATGGTTCTAAAATGATGCCTGAAGAGACTTAACTGACTTTGATATATAGCAAGAAGTTCATGTTGATTGACACAGGGCTTACTTTAACTTGGTCTTAAACATCCATCAGAAAAGAATAACCAAAAGAGGTATAAAATAATGCCATAATAATAAAGCTAAACATAAAAAGGGGCTCCAGTCACTGACTGCTTCTGGCAGTTTCCAGTTCTACAAGTAGCTGCTCATGGTTATGGATCATTAGGAAAAAACTATGGTAAAATCTGTAAGAGCTCAGCTAGAGTTTTATATTTCTTAGCAAAATCTGTTTTTCAAATTGTCTCTTATCTTACAGCTAAAACTAGAGAGACTTATGACAAAGTATTAGACCTATAGATAACCTCTATCAATGAAAGAATCTAGGACCAAAAGGTTCAATCATTATTTCAATTTCTAAGTGTGACTTTCTCCCCAACCTGCCCTTTCATTCTGGTATGTTCATGCTTAGATTATACATGCTATAATTTCTTAAAAGTTTTGTTTATTCTTACCTAGAAGTTGCCAGACTCCAAGTGGTCATGCAAAAGGAATCAATGACAAATGTGGTAGACTTCTTTTACTGGATTTCACCAGACCAACCTTTTAAACAGCTCATAACTGCTAAAATACAGTTATGACTTCTATGTTGGATTCTGAAGTCCCCTGGACCTTCTCCTTGTCCTCTGCATGGGCTGTATTCATAGCAATCCTGCTGACCTTATAATTTGGCTCATGCATTCTTGACTGTTTCTTTGGCTTTGTCTCCTCCAGACTTAAAAGCTATGCAGCTACCGAGATGACAATGCCAGGAGCCTACCAAAGGCCTTTACATAGACCCTCTGTAGAGTAACTCTAACTATGATCCTCTTCAGCTGGAAGTAGCCAGAGTTGTCTTAGCCCCTTTGCCCCCTCACAGCAGTCAGGAGTACTTCAGAGGGGGGAATATTGCAGATAAATAAGTTAATTAGATATCTTTTAGGTAGTTAGACAAGGCCCCCCTCAAGGAGCCAGACCTCAAGTATCCAACATAGAGGAAAATAAAGACACACTCACTGTGGCCAGAATTGTAAAAAGAGAGAAACTACTATACTCTTGTGCTTCCCCTAAGGATAAATAGCAGTAACTGATATTCTAAATAGGTATCAATCACCTGGATGGGCAGCCAAAGTCTTAATCCAGCCTTTTCAGAAAATATCTCTGACCCCCAGCCTTACTGAAAATCCTTGTAGTAACATGGTCACACTTGCTATGCGACATGTTCCTCCATTTGACCCCCATTTAATCAATATTACCTGGGTGACTGTACTTGAAATCTTATTGTTTGGTCATGGTTTTGCCCCACCTTGTAATTTTCCACTGGTTCTTATAGTTTTGTCCCACTTTGTACCCACTTCACCACATGGCTTTGCTGTATAAAACATCTTGGAGAAGTGCGGTGAGGGTGCAACTCACTTTCCAGTCCCCCTTCTGTCTCTCTTAAACAGAGGATTTCTTCCCCTAAATAAAATTTTCCTACTCTTAAAAAAGAATAGAGAGTCTTGACATAAACAGTTCAAATAATCATCAACCAAAATGATGGGTTAGCATCTAGATTTCACATTTGTTATCTACAAATTGACAGTCCAAAGGCAAAACAAACATTTGAAAAATAGTCCTCATTTCTAAGTTTTAGAGAGAGGAAGGCTGTTAGAGAATCTGGGTGAAAAAAAAAAAGGAAAGCTCATGTAACATTACAATGTTAGCAGAGATAAACAAAACGTCTCATATTTGGGACTACGTTGAACTTTCAAATCATATTCATACATGGCATCTCACTTTAGATAATAAAGAATATGCTGGGAGCAATGTCGCTGACCTAACAAAATAGCAATCTCCAACTTCTTTTACTTGACCCCTGAAACTTTTTAAACTCGCTTGCCATTCTCATGACCAGGGATGCTCTAAATCAATAGCTGCTCAAAGTTACTGGAGGGAGAGGGGAATCCCTTGTTGATTTTCCTTAACAATGCAGATTCTGAACCAGCAGTGAGGCCTAAGTTTCTGCCTTTCTAACAAATACTAGGGCTAAACCACCACCTGTGAACAAGAGCATTCTTGAGAGCATTAGTATCCTATGTAACCACAGAAGATTTAGACAAAAGTTAACCCAATGTACACTTAATGAGATGAGTCATTGTTCTTGCACTAATTCAGTGGTTTATACACTCTAAAATCAAACCAGGAATTTCTAGAGCTGATCAAAAACTAGGAAGCTGTGAAGGGCTTTCAAGAGACCTTGGATTCTATAAACATGAGATGAGATATGAATCTGTTTTTGAGTTACTCACCCTTTCAAGAATATCTTTAAGACTATGGGTACCCTCCCCAGAAAAACATGCTATTAGCCAAACAAATAACTTTGTATAACCATTTCTCTCTCTAGGCTGTCTTGAAAGTTCACATAAGAAAATTTTTCAAAGACATCAACTTAACAAACCCTGATGTAGGGTATTATAGGAGATAGAAAAAATGAACAAAGAAACAAAATCACTACAAATTCTCACTGGGATATTAGGCAGTTTTTAAGAACTAGCTACTTAAAAGCACTGACAAAATAAATGTGGAGACAGGAGAATTTAAGGCTTTATGAGAAGAATTTCTCTGCATCTTAAAGAGAATCAGAACCAAGAGAACAAAAATAAAAACTAGTTTCAAAATCAAACTGCTTTTTACATCTAGTCTTGGGCATCCTGGTCACTCTCTGAAAGATGGGAGCATGGCTTAACAAGCTCTGAATGTCTAGGTGCCCTTGATGAAATGCAGATTCCTGGGCCATATCCCTAACCAAGAAATGTCTGGACAAACAGCTCAGAAATCTGCATTGTTTAAGCTCCTTAGATGATTCTAATCCATGTTAAAATTTTAGAGGGTCCTCATACTTTTCTCAGATTAGATTACTGGATACTATTTCTCAGATTACATTAAGGGAAATAAAATATCTCTTCTTTTTTTGAGGGCCAAAATGAGCTAAATCTGTATACTTGGCTGCCTATAGAAGAAGGAAGGGACTTGGGAATAGTAACTCAAAAGATATTCTTGAGTTGGGGACATGATTACAGCAGGCTTTTAAATTCAGCAAAGTTTAGAGAAATTTAAACCTGATTCCAACCTGTCTCTCACTCTTCACTCCTTCTTTTCTCATTGACTAGAAGGAGGCTCCCAAATTCTCCTCACAAATCCCTGCTTTTTGAAGGATTCATACATGAATTGGCTATAACATACCTTATGCGGTATAAGAAGTTTCATAGATAGAATACATGGTATATAATAAAAATGTCTCTGAATTATACACACAAAAACTGCTTTGGTGCAGTGAGTAAATCTGTAAATATAGAAACATGGTCATTAGTTTCTATAAAATCCATAATATGTGGTGTTCAACCTTGGTCACAAATTAGTTTATAAAATTGCAAAACCTACCTTCAACCCCAAAGGTATTGATTTAAAAGGTTTGAATGAGATGATTAAAATTAACAGTTGGAACCTAAGTGTCTTTATTTCAAGCAGAAAAAAAAATCACCATTAATAATAATCATCACTAATGATGTAAAGAGTAAATCAGTATTAAGTTTAAACAGTAGTGAATTCTCACTAATAACAAGGCGATAAATGTTTACAGGCAGGAGCTCATTCCATCTTTACAATATCTTCCTGAAATATGAACTATTAGCAACAACCTATTTATCACTAAATTCCAAAGAAGTCAAAAAATGTGTCAACGTCATGACTGAAATATAGTCCTCTCCATGGAATTCTGTGTCTATCACAGAAACCTACATTAAACAAGCTACACCTTACAAATAAATGATTGAGGACCATTGGTATATATACATATAGATGACATATAACATGCATGCTAGATATCAACATATATGTGATATATGATATATATATATGATATATATATTATATATATATATGCCATATAATATATATGACATGTATGTAATGTTATGGCT
>NW_022900919.1:16596341-16602682 GCF_012274545.1 Fukomys damarensis | reverse complement strand
ATATATATATTATATATATATATGCCATATAATATATATGACATGTATGTAATATGTTATGGCTTGTGTTTAAATGTTTCCCCAGACCTCATGAACTCATAGGTGGGCTCAGAGGTGGCTGGATTTAGGGTGTGCAGTAACTAAATCAGCCCACTGATTGGTTTAGTATAATTCTGGGTGTGAATAATGGGAAGGCCTACCCTGAGTGTGGGAGGAACCATTCAGCTTGAATAAAAGAAAAAAGAAGGCTTGATGCTACTGCTTGCTGCCTCTTTCCTGCCCTGCCATGGATTGTTTCTTTTCTGCCACGCCCCTCTGCAAGGCTGCCCAGCCGTGAAGCCCACTAACTATGCACTGAAGCCTCTACAAACTATAAGCCAATATAAACCTTTTCTCTTCTAACTTATGGGTGTTGGGTATTTTGTCTCAGCAATGAGAAAGTAAGCAAGACAATATGTTTATGTAGTGTTTGTATGTATGTGTGTGTGTGTATTTAAGTACAAAGATAATTCCACAGCTTAGGACACTTTGGAAAGGAAAGTCTTCCATCTGGGCCACACAAGCTCAAAGAGTTGTGAGACAGTAATGGGTCTCTGATGGGACAAGAAGAGAAGTTACAAGGAAGTGAAATGAGTATATTAAACTTTATAGCAGTTTCATGCTATAAGCTTAAATTGGTTGTTTTAATAAATACTTTGCTCCCTTCATATCTTCTGCTTGCAAAAGCTGCCAGTTCATATGAAATATATGCTCCCTTCCCCTGTGTTTTCTTTTACTCTGGAGAGGTGGAGGGTGGGCAGCCAGGATAGGATAAAAGGGAGGAGAGGGAAAACAGCAACAGTCACCTAACAACTGGCAAATTGGTGGTTGAAGGAGATAATTTTCACCTTGAAAAAAATATGCAAACTCACAACACGTCACAGAAGATTTTCAGGGGTTTTCCCATCATGCTCAGTCACCTTGGGACAGGTGAATCTATCAACCTCTCGGTACCCAGGAAAGTCAGCTCTTCTCCAGCACAGTTTTTCAGAAACCGTACATGTCAATGGCCACAGATCTACCAGATGTGATAAAAAATGTAGACAGGAGCATAAAAGCTATCTTGGTATCCTGAATCAATTCAAAACATTTACCTGTCATGGCTCTTTTCACTTTGGGGAGGAGACAGAAATCTCACAGTGACAGATCCAATGAATAAGACGGAAAATGGTAATGTTTTCATTTGACAGAAATTGTTGGAAATGCTTTGAATCAATTCAGGACATTTTGTGGCAGCCACAAAAATGACATTTAGGAAAGAGGACTTCCAGAATTGCTTCAGAAAGTGGCAGGGATGAAGACATAACTGTGTTTGAAGAGAGGAGGAGTTGACATTTCAGGCAGTGTTAATAGCAACATGTCTTTTACTGTAATATATTGTTAGTTAACCATCCACACTTTTTGTGATCACACCTTGTACTTAATGGTGGCCAAATGCAGAAGCTGAGATTACCATTGTGGAAGCACAGGGCTCCTTTCTCCAATCACACTTTACTAGTCTGCAGCAAATATTCTAGTGTTCAAGCCACCTGGCTTCAAATCCTGGCTCTAAAACTTACCAGCTCGGTGACCATGAGCAAGTGATTCAACCTCTTAGACTAAATAAGCTCATTTGTAAAATAAGGATGCCAAGCATAATAAAACTGAGTGGAGTGCTTTGTTTTGCAGCATCAAATAGGGAGTAATGTAATACATGATAAAGGTTTAGTGCACGTGTGTGTTTACTATAATTCTTTCTACTTAAATATTATGTATTATAATACTCAAGCAGCATTAGTCACCTGTCACACGTCATGACTCTCAAACATGTTTCTTAAGAAAGTCCAAGAAAACTTATTTTTCTGGTCTTAAGGAAGAAAGACTATAAGACCTGTGAAAGACACATGCAGGGCTTCACAGCATGGCGATATAAAGACAGGAATAAAATTCTTCCTTTAATTCCTGGGCCTAGGTGTACTGTACTTTGTGTTTTGTCCTAGATATCTACACTGAATAGTGCCTCCCCAAATTGGTCTCTTTCACAGAACTTCAGAATGTGATCCATTCTGAAATAGGCTTGCCGCAGATGGGATTAGTTGAGCTCATATTGTAGTGAGGTAGTCCCTTACTGTAACATGACTGGTGTCCTTGTAGGAAGGGAAGAAGTGATGGAGAAGGCACACAGAGGAGAAGGTCAAGTGAGAAGAGAGGCAGAGGGTGGAGCTGTACATTTACAAGCCGAGGGATATCACAGAACCTTGGCAATACCAGCAGTTAAGAAAAGCAAGGAATAGCATCTCCCCTAGACTCTTTAGAGGGAACACAGCCCTGCTGAAACCTGGATTTCAGCCGTCTGACCTCCATAACTGTGAGAAAACAAATTTATGTTGTTTTAAGCCACCCAGTTTGTGGTCATTTGTGGTCCTACAAAACTAACATGCCCAGCCTCTATTGTGAATCTGTACCAGAATCCCTTCCCCAAGCTGCAATCTCTAGTCAAGAGGGGACTTCATTTCGCCAAAAAATAAACCAAGCAGAGCTTGAATAAATGGACACTGGGGGCCTTGAATGCTGAGTTCAGATGACTTAATTTTCTGGAAGAAATTCATTCCTATCAAGCCATCTCCAACAGTTTAAGCGCCAAGTTCCAACATTTATGTCTTCTAATCGAAGCCTTTGTGTGAAATAGTGTTACAAGGTATCTTCCCCAGAAAGCATCCTTTGAGGCTCTGAGATTTGCACTTGGAAAGACTTTTGGAGAGTGCTCATGGGAACACCTGTGAGTGGTAGGAAAACAGAACTGGGGAGAAGCTGAACACCAACAAACAGTGCAATTGCAACAGTGACTCCAGCTGATCTTGCAGGGAGTTTGAGCAGGAAAGGCCCTTTGGAATTGTACCAACTGAAGCAAGGAGGCGAGGCCTTTGCACCCCACCTAGATCAGCCATTAGATGAAGAAAGCCCCGTAGGAGGAGCCCAGCTTTGGGCAGGCAGCTTCCTTCAGCAACAAGAAATGTTTGCTGATGGACACAGCTGTGAGTATATAGGGAAATTTCAGACCTGGGTCCTAAAGGGGACCCCAGAGGGTGAACAGCAGCATCTACCGTGTGTACAGATGAAGTCTTTCAGCCTAATCATCATCTGTTATTAGAGTGGGACCATGAGAGATTCCACACCTGGGTTAGAAATGCATACTCTGGGCAAGAATCCATTTGATGCCCTCAATTCATGTGCACAGAAAGATCTCAGCACTGCATTCTGTCTTCCCTCTCTCATCCACACTTGGTCCATCCCATGCAATGCAACCACTCCTAAAATCTCTTCTTTGGAGTGGCTTCTGATTACATTTGGACCACAGCAATACTTTCTTCTTTTCTAGTTACCCCTGGTCATAAAGGTAAACATTTCACTACCTGGAAATGGCCATTCATTAATTTGTTCACTTACTGATTCATTTATCAGTCATTACACATTTCTAATACCTACTCTCTACTACACTAAGCATTGAGAGTTTAAAAAATAAAGATTGCAAAAGGCCTTAACATCATAATAAATACTTAGATTTTAGCTAGACATAATGAAGAGAGTTGGATGGATTATCGGCGATACTATAACTTGAACAGATTAGGTTACTTAAAAAACCCTGTGCTGGTGTTGAGGAAGATGGATCACTTGTGGGGTCTCCAACTCAAAGAATGCAGTTTGCAGATAGAGGATTTAAAGACTGATTAAATCACTCTTCAAACCTCAGCTGAGTCACCCATCTTCCATCCTTCCTCTGCTAAGTCCACTTTGCCATCCCACAAGTCAGTCACCTTGCCAAGAAGCGAGTCTACAGCCTGCTTGGGTGGGAGTACTAGCATTATCCTCCTAAGCCACCAGCTTCCCACAGGGCCCCATCACATGTCTCTGTATGTGCAAACACACCATGTATGCAACCCCAGGTCACAAACACTCACATGAAACACAGAGCTGTCCACAAAGACTGAATGCCTCCAAAAAATGAGCCCCCTGAGAATGTATTATTCTACTTTGACTTTCCCCTGAACAGCCTCAATAACTCTGGGCCAGTCACTAATAGGTAAAGTAAATCTCTCGGTGGGTGGGACTTCCACATTAAATACAAATTATGGATCTCAGTGTATAACTCGCAGCACAGACTGTATCTCAAAGAAATAAAAGCAGAGGAATTTTTTTAAAATTAGCCAGCTATAGACTGGAAAATAGAAGGGAAAATACCAAATTCATAATAATTATTTGAAGGTAATAGCTTATGTTCTTTAATGTAGTTCCAACATAAATGTCACTGTAAGAAATGATATCTCATTTCACTACTAACAAATCAGGCACTTAGGGTGCTGGGGGAGAAATGATTGGAACTACTTTAAAGCCACGTTTAACAGAGAAACTGCAAAAATATTTATATTCTTATGAAGGAAGGAAGGAATGCCCCTCATGAGTGTATTTAAGTATCCTCCATCTTTTGGATAAATGGTAATGCTAAACAAAAAAATGGAAAGATGACCTTAGAATAATAACCTCAAGACCCAACTGGGACACAGCTTCCCAATGTACAAAACTCATTTGCAATATGTTCAGGATGGAAATTTCTATACTGCTTTATAGCTCATAGACTTTATTATATACCTCAAGCAAAAATCACCAAAACACCCATCTCTGTGCTGGCTTCTTTCCCTTTTAGGGTGGGCCCTCTCTTATGTAAAATTACTCATCACCCCTTCACTCATTGTCTGCAGTTCTGCTCAGTTACTCAACAGTGTTTGTAAGGGCAGGGAAAACAAAGGAAAGGGGGAAAACCAACCCATTCAGAGAGGTGTTTCATATACAGAATGCGATTTTTAAACTAAAACCAGGTCTGGCACTGTTAGGTTTTCCTCTAGCTTGTTCTCTCTCCATTCTTTTTCTACAGACCTTCATGCAAAAGCCATGTGGAAAATTTCACGATAAATGTACCATGGATATTTGAAAGCCATCCCATCGGGTGGGCCTCTTTTAAAATTCTTTGTCTTTTCTAGTAGCCATTATCTGTATTGTATGGAAGATGGAGAGTTGATGAGGGGCTGGCCTATGAGCCATTTATCTTTCAAAACAGCAACAACAACAACAAAAAAACAAAACTCAAAGGACTTGGAGTGCCCAGCTGATTTATCATGAATGGCCTAGTGTCAAAAACCTCTGGCCAGGTGGGAAGTCAGACAATGTTCATTGCCTGTCACTCCCACACTCCCTTTGATAGTGAACAGATTCCTACAAGCTCGGGATTGCATAGATTCCAAGTCTTTCCTGGCTGCTCCACAAGACTATCAAAGCCAACACAATGAGCTTGAATGCTGGTGAGGTCAAGGTATTCACAGGACTGAATGGAAATCACCAAGGAACAGACTGTCAGCTTGCCTAAGAAATTTAAAAGAGTCTATTACCCTGGCACTGTCACAGTGTCCCTTATTTATGTTTCTCTATGGGGGAATGAGAAGAGCAGCCAGCACAGCCTGCTACAGCAGCTATCCAGCTGCTCAGGCAGTTAATATAGCTGTAGAAAGAACATGATTTATACAAGAGCACTTTCCCTTGACACTGGTACATGAGTTCCAGACCCTCTCATTCTGGGAGACCATGCCATGTACACACTTCCGTGCAGGGTAACACAGAGAGCTGTTGATTTAGATAAACACAGAAGACAAATGTGACACATAAATGTATTGACAATATCCACAGATGATCTATGCCCTTTATGGTACATGTGGGACTAGTCCACTTGTTACAAAAGACAACAGTTTTCCATGCATATCACAAAGTCAGGCAAGAAGAAATTTTGCAAAAGTAGGGGATGCAGGTCAGAGGGAGGCTCCTTGATGCTTCCTGGCTGAGCCCATCTGATGGAAGAACTAACTGGAAGATAGGCACACATTTCTTCTAGGGTACACAGAAAAGATGCAAACATTGAATCTGCTCTTCAAGGCAAAGAGGCAGGGCTAGACTACTTGGAGCCTTCTTATGCTTCAAAGTGAGAAAGTGGGGACAATGGGTCTGTTATTGCTCCCATTTCTACATAAGTCTGCTGAGCAGGGAGCACAGGGGTGGGAGTGGGGTGAGCAGCCTCACTTACCTTATAGGGGCCCTGATTGCAGCCACAGTAGCTGCTCTCCATGGTGTAGCTTCTAGATATGCCCATCTCTCTCCACACCACCACCCGGGCGGTAGAGGCTCGGGATTTCTCCACCAGAAAGCTGCAGCTGCTCATTGTGAATGCAGGTGCTAGCTTATCAAGAATTTTGGGAAGAGTCTACAAAAAAAAAAAAAAA
>NW_022900919.1:16529378-16596254 GCF_012274545.1 Fukomys damarensis | reverse complement strand
AAAAAAAAAAAAAAAAAAAGAAAAGAAAAATGAAACTATGATGAACTGTAGCCAATTAGAAATTTTCAGTATAAAAATAGGTTCTTGACATTTAAGTATCTCTATATATCAAATATTTAATGTATGCTATAGGGAACAATATATTAACTGTAAGATAAAATTTTATCATTCTGATTATAAAGAAGTAGAGACTTAGAAAAGTTAGGAATAAACAGCTCGAGTCCCACAACTACAAGTGGCTAGGTTGAGGTTCCAATGCCAACCTGGACAACTCCAAAGGCCCTTATCTTTTCACTCTACTTTTCTGCATCACTGTGGGCCTCTGCTGCACACACACATTTGGCCCCATATTTTGCTGAGCTGAGCATATGAAAAGTCACAGAACCACAGGGGCCTGAAATTTATAGTGACTCCTTCCAGCTCCACTGCTTCATAACAGAGTCAGACTAAGAGCTGTTCATTCAGCTCAGAAGGCCTTAGGGGCCACTGAAGAGTCTTGAGCAAGAGCCCACATAAAGTTCTCTTGTTTCCGATGAACATCCAATTGCCAAAATGAATTTTTTAGTCTCATTTCTAAGTCATAAATCTGAAACTAGATCAATTATAAAACTCCTAAAAGTCTGGGTTCATATATCCCACCTTTACCGGGAGTAAAAAAAGTTTTATTTATGACCACTTAATCTCCATGTGGAAGGCATCTGTAGCCTCTTGGCACTGTGATTGACAGAGACAGGGCTTGCGGCCACTGGACCTTACCCCAAGGGGACAATGACTCAGAGTTGACAGGACACATGGTCCTTGGGTCAGCAGAAATACTGAGCTTAGGGAGACCTGGAACTTCTGTGATATTAGCAAGAGGTCTCTCTCACTCCAGTATTGACAGAGTATGTACAAAATAGCACATGACAAAAAATTAGCTGTCTTAGAATACAATATACAAAACAGTGAAATACAATATACAACGTGAAATTTCAGGCTTTTTTCCCCATTTGTTTATTGGTACATTTGAAACAAACAATGCAGTTATATTTTTCACTGGAATCTTGTATCTTTACAAAATTTATCTTGCTTATTATCTTTTCCCCATACCCTTGTGCTCACTTCACCTCCTTCACCCTTTCCTATTTACAAAGACTTTGTTTCCATTTTTTTCCTTTTTTCTCATTTTTTTCTTTTCCCTTATTTCCTTTCCCCTCCCTTCCCACTTCCCCTTTAGCCATTTTCTTCCTATTTCACACTATCAATTATACCATTTGAACATTATTTACACTTCATTTTTCACACCAGAGAAACTATTCTGTATTTCCTCGTGTCCTATTTATTTCACTTGAGTATAGCCCCAATGTGCATCCATTCAGCTATAAATGTCTCTAGTTTCTCATTTTTTATGGCTGAGTAGTACTACTTTATAGGAAACCACATCTTCTTTATCCAGTCTCCAACTGATGGGCAAATGGGCTGTTCTAACTTTTAGTTATTACAAACTGTGCCGCTATAAATATGGGTGTGCATATATCACTGTGGTATGATTCTTTTAATTCTTTTGGAAAGATACCCAGCAGAGGCATAGCTCAGTCAAATAGGAACTCTAATCCTAATTCTTTGAGGTATCTCCATATTGATTTCCACAGTGGTTGCATCAGTCTGCATTCCAACAACAATGGAGAAGGGTTCCTTTCTCCTCACAGCCCAGCCAACATTTGTTATTGGTTGATTTCTTGATAGCAGCCAATTTTTCTGGAGTGAGGTGGAATCTCAGTATTCTTTTCATCTGCATCTCTTGAATGACCAGTGATGTGGAAAGATTTTTCATGTCTTTATTTGCTGCTTTTACTTCTTTGTATGAGAAATGCCTGTTCATTTTGGGTGCCCATTTTAAATTGGGTTTTTTAATTTGGGGTGTCTGATTTTTTTTAGTTATTTATATATTCTACATAGTAGTCCTTTGTCTGTGGAGTAGCTGGTAAAAATTTGTTCCCACATTTTAGGTTATCTCTTAGCTCTGTTGGTGGTTTCTCATGCACTACAAAAACTTTTTAATACAATGAGATCTCAGTTGTTGATTCTTTGTGTTAGTTCCCATTCTACTGAGGATTTGCTCATAAAGTCTTTTCCTATGCCAAGGCCTTCAAGAGGCATTCTACCTAATTTATTTTCCAGTAAGTTTAGTGTTTCTTATTTAATATTTAGATCTTTAGTCCACTTGGATTTTAATTTAGTGTGTGGCAAAAGATAAGAATCTAGTTTTAATCTTTGGCAAGTTGAAAGGCAGATTTATTAATGAGGCTATCTTCCCCCAGGGAGGATGGTTGGCTTCTTTGTCAAAGATGAGGTAGCTCAGTATGTTTGGAGTTTTTTTTGCATCTTCTAACCTATTCTTTTGATCCTTGGGTCTTTGCCATTACCATACTCTTTTTATTACAGTGGCTTTGTAGTGTAGTTTCAAGTTGGCAATTAGGATACCCCCTGCCATGTCTTTGTTGCCTAGAATGGCTTTTACTATTCTAAATTTCTTCTGATTCCAAATGAATTTTTGGATTGTTTTCTTAAGTTCTTTGAAATATACTGTGGGATTTTAATAGGCATTGCATTCAATCTCTGTAGCAGTTTTGACATATGGCCATTTTCACTATGTTGATTCTTCCTACCCAGGAGCAATGGATGTCTTTCCATTTTCTTATATCCTCTTCTATATCTTTTCTCAGAGTGCTGTAGTTTACATTGTAGAGGACCTTTGTCACCTTTGTTAGATTAATTGCTACATATTTCATTTTTTGGATATTATTGTGAAAGGAACTGTTTCCTTAATTTCTCTCTCAGTGAGTCTGTTATTTGTGTACAAGAAGGCTATTGATTTTTGAGTGTTAACCTTGTATCCAGCTATGCTACTGAATCTGTTGATTTCATCTAGAAGTCTTTTGGCAGTTTTTGGGGGTCTTCTATGTAGAGTATTATATCATCAGCAAATAGTGAGTTTAATTTCTTCCTATCTTTCTTCATTTTATTTCTCCTCTTGTCTAATTGCTGTGGTTAATGTTTCTAGAACTATATGGAACAGGAGTGGGGATACTTGACATCTTTGTATTATTCCTGATTTTAGTGTGAAGGGTTTCAGTTTTTGACCATTTAGTATGATATTGGCTGTTAGTTTTTCTTTATCAGGTTGATATAAAGACCATCTATTCCAATTTTCTGAAGTTTTTATCATGAGTGGGTGTTGAATTTTGTTGAATGCTTTTTCTGCATCTATTGAGATGATCACATGGCTTTTGTCCTTGACTCTGTTAATATAGTGTACCACATTTATTGATTTATGTATGATGAACCATCCTTGCATTCCTGGGATAAATCTGAATTGGTTAACATGTATGATCTTCTTGATGATCTTCTTTATTCTGTTTGCTAGTATCTTATTCAGAATTTTTGCATCTATGTTCCTTAGGAAGAGTGGTCTGTAATTCTCTTTTTTGGTTGTGTCTTTCCCTGGTTTTGGAATCAAAGTAATACTTGCTTCAGGACTGAATGTAGAAGTATTGCTTCCCTTTCAATCTCATTGAAGAGTTTAAAGAGTAGTGGCAATAATTTTACTCAACATGTCTTGTACAATTCAGCAGTGAAGCCATCAGGACCTGAGCTTTTCTTTGTTGGTAAATTTTTAATTACATTTTCAGTTTCACAGAATGTAATAAGGGTGTTTAGATTTTTTATATCTTCTTCATTCAACTTTGGAAGTTCATATGTATCCAAGAATCTGTCCATTTCTTCTGTATTTTCCATTTTATTTGAGTACTGGTTTTCAAAGTAGTATTGATGATCCTCTGTATTTCTGGTGAATCTGTTATGACTTCCCTTTTTCATTCCTAATTGCACGAATTTGAGACTTTTCTTTCCTTTTTTTGGTAAGGTTGGCTAAAGATTTATTGATTTTGTTTATTCTCTTGAAAAATCAACATTTTGATTCATTGATTTTTTTTGTATCATTCTCTTAGTCTCCATTGCATTATTTTCTGCTCTAATGTTTATAATTTCATCCCTTGAATGAGCTTTTGGTTTGTCTTATTCTTCTTTTTCTAAGAGTTTAAAGTTAAGCATTAAGTTGTTTATTTGAACTTGTTCTGTTTTCCTAGTGTGGGCATTTACTGCTATGAATTTCCCTTATAGAACTGCTTCACTGTGTCCCATAGATTCCTGTATGTTGTACTGTCATTATCATTTAATTGTAGAAACTATCTAATTTCTTCTTTAATTTCTTCTGTGGCCCAAAGGTTGTTCAGCAGGGTGTTATTTAATTTCCATGTGTTTGTGAAGTTCTTGTGATTTTTTTGATATTGATTTCCACTTTAATTGCACTATGGCCTGATAATACACAGGAGATAACTTCAATCCCTTTGCATTTTACTTAAACATGTTCTATGACCTAGTATTTGGTCCTTTTTGGAGAATGACCTGTGTGCAGCCAAAAAGACTGTATATTCTGATTTTGTGGAGTGGAACACTCTGTAGATATCTACTAAGTCCGTCTGTTCTAAGATTTGGTTCAGTTATTTCATTGTTGATTTTTTTGTCTAGATGATCTATTTGTGTCAGTGGAGTATTGAGGTCCCCACTACAATTGTATTAGTGATTAATTGGTGTTTCATGTCACTTATTTGTTCTGTATAGTTAGTGGCATTAGTATTTTGTGCATATATATTTATGATTGTCATTTCTTCCTCTTGTCCTTTTATAAGGATGGAGTGGCCTTCTTTGTCTTACTTAATTAGTTTTGCTTTGAAATCTACTCTGTCTTCAAATAAGATAGCTACCCTCACTTTTTTCAGGTTCCTGTCACATGGAGAACTGTTTTCCCTTCTGTTACTCTCAGTCTGTGAATTACTTTGTGGATTAAATGGGTTTCTTATATACAGCATATTGTTGGATTTTGCTTCTTAATCCATTCTGCCAGCATATTTCTTCTGATTCGTGAATTGAGGACATTAACATTGATGGTTATAACTTATGTATTTACTTTTCATTGTCATGTTATTTTCTTGTTGTTTCTTTTATTTTTCCCTCTCTCCTTTTAATTTCTTGCCTTGCCTGGTATATTTTCTCTTTTGGCCCTTATGGAGTTTTGGCCTTCATTTTCTTTTTCCATGATATTGTTTAGAAGTGCTTAGAGTGCCAGTCTGGTGTTCATGAAATTTCTTAGGTGCTCTTTGTCATGGAAGTATCTTATTTTCCCATCAATTTTTAAAATGTATGGGAAAAAGGAGTGACATATAATGAGTTGATAAGAATTTGAATGAGTTATTTTTAAAACAAGGAAGTTTTGATAATTTCTAGAATATTGAGAAAATCTTCTAATCTCTGATATTTACCTTCGTGTTTAATAAACTTAATAATATTATATAATCATTAATTATATAGCAGATTATGTAGTACATAACTAAGAACTAACATAGTGATTAATATCATTTGCTGTGTTCTATAAGTTTCTCATTGCCTCCAGACGTACAGATCATTTAATTAATTTCATCATTGCCAATATTGACATTTCCTGTGATCCCTCACCCCATTTTTGCCTTCAAAATATTCACCATAATCAAATATTACTATATACTATTAGTTGTTTAATATCTTCTCCTCAGCTTGGAAGTTTCATGAATGCATTTCTGTGTCTTACTGACAAGATAATCTCAGCATATTGAGTAGTATTTAGCTTATAGAGGATATTCCATAATTATTCACTGAAATAAGCAGAATCTGCTAGTCCAAACTCTTAGGGAACCATTTATAAAAACATAAAAATATTATTTATATATACTGTAAATGAAATGATTGAGAAATATCAGGAAGTAGCTTTCATCAATCAATATTTTACCTTGTTACAAAAAGTTTACTGGTATAATTTAAATGAACTCTACCTTTTTACCTGTTATTATACTGTATTTATTTCTTCTGTGGTTTCTGTATTTTATAAAAGACTTCATTTTCTAAGGGTAGGCTTAGGTTCCCAGCAAAACTGAAAGGAAAGCACAGAAATATCCCATATGCCCCTGCTTCTCCATGAGGACTTTCCCAGGATCAACACCTGACAGCACCATGCTCCCTCTGTTGTAAAAGCTGAACCCACATGAACATGTTATTGTCATACAAAGCCCAGGGTTCATTTGTAGTGTGTACATTTTTTGGGCTTAGACAAAAGGGCAGTAACATCAATCCATTACAGCATCATATAGAATAATTTTGCTGCTCTAAAATCCCCTGTGCTCCACTATTCAGCCCCCTGCCCCATGCACACTCTCCTTCCTTCCTTTCCCTCACACCTCTGGAAACTACTAATCTTTCATGATTTTACTTTTTTTGTAATGTCATATAGCTGGAAACATACTACTTTTAAGATTGCCTCTATCACTATTATTATCCTTTAAGATTACTTCAATCTTTTCATTTCTTGATAGCTCATTTATTTTTAGCATTGAATAATATTTCACTGTCTTCATATGTCCCAGTTTATCCATTCACATACTGAAGTTTACCTTGATTGCAACCAAGCTTTAGCAATTGTGAATGAAACTGCCATTAACATTTCTAAAGATTTTCTGTGGACTTAAGTTTTCAATCCCTAGGTAAATACCAAAGAGTGTAATCAATGGTTTGTATGGTAAGAGCATGGTTAGCTTTGTAAGAAAGCACCAAACTGTCTTCCAAAGTGGCTGTACCATATTGTACTCCCACCAACGATAAATGAGTTTCAGCTATTCTATATCCTGGTCAGAATTTGCTGTTGTCAGTGTTTCAGATTTTTATGATTGTATAGTGGTATTACATTGTTGTTTTAATCTGCATTTCCTTTTGAGGTGTAATGTGAGAATCTTTTCATGTGTTTGTTTGCCATCTGCCTGTCAACTTTGGAAAGGTATCTTTTAAGACATTTGGCCCATTTTTTAATTAAGTTGCTTGTTTTCTTATTGTTGAGTTTCTACAGTTCTTTATATAAACTTTAATCAATCTTTTGAAAACATTTTTTTTCTGTGTGTGGCTAAACTTTTCATTTTCTTATCAATATATTTTGCAAATATAAAATATTTTAATAAATTTCAAGTTATTGATTTTTTCTTTTATATCACATATTTGTGACTGTGATGCCATATCTAAAAAGTCACTGAGAAGCCCAAAATCACATAGATTTTCTCCTATATTTTCTTTTAGGAATTTTATAGTTTTTTTGTTGAACACTTAAGTCAGAAATCTACTGAGTTAACTGTTATGAAGGTATAAAGTCTTTATTTAGTTTTTATTTTCTTCATTTTTTGTTTTATCATGGATGTTTTATTCCAAACATTTGTTGAAGAGAGTAAATTTGTTTAATTTCATTGCCTTTTATCCTTTGTCAAAGATCAGTGAAATATATTTACTAGACGTGGTCAAAAAGTAGGGTGAATGATAAATTTTTTCAAGGTATTACAGTAAAAGATATTTTGCCATTAATACTCCTCATACTATTTCTTCTCACATCAAAAACACTTATCGTATCATTTGTGTCACTTTCACAAACAGTTTTTGAAATCATTTTGTGTCATTTGCACTGTAGTAGCTGCCTGCATGTTCTGAATCCATTCAAAACATTTGACTTTCATGATCACTTTTTTTTTTTTTTTAGGAAGAATCAGAAGTAGCACAACAGCAAATGTTGTGAATAAGTGGATGAGAACATGCTGTTCTGTGTTACTTGACAGAAATTCCCATAAATGATTGATTAGTGTGGTGAGATAAAAACATACTTGAATGTTCAAGTAAAAGAATTTACTACAGTAAAGATACATTGTTATTGATCTCCTTCAAAACTTAAAATACCCTCCACCCCAGCTTTCAAAACAGGTACCTCATCATTCTTGGAACTATGTATTTTACTGTAATAAATTTTTAATTTTAAAAGTCATATGTATCAATCATTCCTTATATGTGGGTCATTTCTTGTGTCTCTCTTGTGCTCCCTTGGCTTATTTGTTTATTATTACACCAATGCATACAGTCTTGTACAATAAAGTAAGTCTTGAAGTATCAACGGTCCCTCAAACTGTTTTATCTTTATAATGGATCGGCTATTATCGGTCATTTGTCTCTCCATAATCTTCTTATTAATACCTATAAAATAACTTGCTGTGATTTTAAAAGGCATTGCATTGAATCTATAGATCAAGTTGAGAAGAACTGACATTTTCACAATATTGAATCTTTCCATCTATAAGAATGAATATCAGGGGGTGAAGGGAGGGCAGTGACAAGGGGAAAAATAAGAACCAAGACCTGTCGTGTGAAGGTACAGGATCTCAGTAATGAATGTAACTGTATTGTATACCTAGATTGTATCAATAAACTCAATAAAAAGAAAAAAAATGGATATCTCTCTATCTTTTCTTTGATTTTTGTTGATCAAATTATCAATTAAATAATCATACATTTTCTCATTTAGATCTTATATATACTTTCTCAGATTTATACCAAAGTATTTTATTTTGGGGGTACTAATGTAAATGACACTTAATTTTTAATTTTAAATTCTATTTGTTCATTGGTGGTATGAAGGAAAGCAATTTAATTCTATATTAATTTATATATTATCCTTATATTATACATTAATTTTTATATAATCTACTGTGCTGCAACCTTTTCATTATTGTTAATTCAGGAACCAAAGAAACAAAAAAAATTATTTTTCCCTTTACAATCAGTGTGTCTTTATTTCTTTCTCTTGTTTTATTTCATTGCTACAACTTCTAGCATGATTTAAAAAGGAATGGTGGGGGATATCCTTGCTTTGTTTCTAATTTAATGAGAAAGCTTCTGGTTTCTGACCATCAACCATGATGTAGGATTTTGTAGATGTTATTTACCAAGTTGAAGAGAGATCTATTCCTCCTTTTTGAGAGTTTTTATTATGAATGAATATTGAATTTTGTCAAATGCTTTTGATATGATCATGCAATTTTTCTTCCTTAGCTTGTGGATATGGTGGTTTACTTTAATCAATTTCAAATGCTGTATCAGCCATGGATATCAAGGTATATAATTGGGTCATGGTGTATAACTCTTCATTATACAATGTTGGACATTATGTTCATGAGAGATATTAATTTGTTGTTTTATTTTCTTCTAATGTCTTTTTTGTCTTATATCTGGTTTGGGTGTTGGGCTAATGTTGGCCTCATAGAATGAGTTAGGGTGTATTTCCTCAATCTCAATATGCTGAAAGAGACTGGTATAATTTATTCCTTAAATGTTTTTAAAATTTAACAATGGGTTCATGACCCTAGTGTTTTCTGTTTATTAAACCTATTAATCAATAAGTTTTTGATCCAACACATTTCATAAATAGAGGACTGTTCCAATTATCTGTTTCTTCATACATGAGGCATTAGTAGTTTGTGTCTTCAAAGAATTGGTCCATTTCATCTAGGTTATCAAATTTGTGGGTATAACATAGTTCACAGTATTCCTTTATTATCCATTTAGTACCCATGAAATGTTTCATTTCCAAAACTAGTAATTTTGTTCTCTTCCTCTCTCCTCTTGACCCCTACTTAGCCTGGATATATTTTCAATATTATTATTTGGGGGGGGTTGAGACAAAGTCTCGCTATATAGTTGAGACTGACCTGGAACTCACTAT
The DNA here is from genome assembly GCF_012274545.1 of Fukomys damarensis. Taxonomy (NCBI): domain Eukaryota; kingdom Metazoa; phylum Chordata; class Mammalia; order Rodentia; family Bathyergidae; genus Fukomys; species Fukomys damarensis. The sequence goes on along the minus strand of NW_022900919.1, from coordinate 16,586,599 downwards.
GTAGTCCAGGCTGGTCTCGAACTCACAGGGATCTTCCTGCCTCAGCCTCCTGAGTGCTGGGATTACAAGCATGCGCCACCACACCTGGCTATTTTCAATATTCTTTCAGATTTTTGAAAGAACTAGTTTTTGGTTCCACTAACTTTCTCTTTTGATTTCCTGTTTTCCATTTCATTGGTTTATATTCCAAAGTTTTGACAAATAAAGATTGTATACATTTAATGTGTATAACATGATGTTTGGATTCACCCTAATTTTTTAAAATTTATTATTTTCTGCTTACTTGAGATTTACTTTGTTCACTTTCTAATTTCTTAAGGTGCAAACACAGATAATTGGTTTTAGACTTTCTATTCTAACACAATCATTCAATCCTCTAAATTTCACCAAATTTGATATAGTAAATTTTCATTAAGTCTAAAATATTTTCTAATTTGAGATTCCTTCTCTGCCTTATGTGTTATTTAGAAGTGTAATGTTTAATTTCCATGTATTTTGAAACTCACATTTACCATTCTGTTGAACCTAGCTTAATTCTATTGTGTTTGAAAGTATGATTTCTTTTTTGTATTTAAGGTGTGTTTAAGGGCCCATAATATAATCTATCTTGGTAATGTTTCATGGGAGGTGGAGAAAAATGTGTTTTTTGTTGTTGGATGACATAGCATACATAGATGTCAATAATGGCCAGATAATTGATAGTATTTATTGAACTCAAATATATCCTAACTGATTTTCTTCCTTCTACATCTATTTCTGATAGAAGGGTTTTGAAGTTTCTAATGATAATAGGGGATTCATCCATTTCTCTTTGTTTTTTCATTTTGTGCCTCATGTATTTTGATACTGTTAGGCACACACATACTTAAGGATTGTTATGTATTCTTAGAGAACTAGCCACATTATCATTATATCCTTCTTTGTCTTTAATAATTTTCCTACTCTTTAAATTAAGGTAACTACTCATATTTGTTTTGATTAGAGCTAGCATCATATATCTTTTTCCATATATTGCTTTTAATGTATATATCTTTGCATTTAAATTAGTTTTCTTCTACACATCCTACAGATGGATCTTATTTTTTTTTTATTTGCTTTGACAGTCTGTTTGAAACTTGATGCATGTAACTTTTGTGGTTCAAAGTGATTATTGGTATTGTTGGGTTATCCATCATATTTGTTGCTATTTTCAATTTGTTTCTTAGTTAAATAACATAAGTAACATATGAAAATTGAAATACATAGGATAAGAACTCATTCTATAGTTGACTGTGATGCTTAGGCTCTGCCCCATTCTATGCCAGTTTTGTAAGGAGATTTCTTAAGTTTCTGTTTTTTCTAAGCTCCATCAGGATATAGAATTGTCTATGAATATTGTTAACTTCAGTTAGAAAAGAAGTAGTAAAGGACACATACTTAAAGTTAAATAATGAGGTTGGTTTTTTTAGTTCAAGTTATACATAAGAAATAATTTTGTAGAGGTTAGCATGAGCTTTCCAGATAAATATTTGGGTTTACTAAGCTAGTTTCCTAAGAAAAGGCAGTTAAGCTTTCTGAAATATATTACTCTTACTCTGGGTAAGGCTTAGAGCCAGGTTATTGAGGATAAGCTTTTAATTCTGCTATAATATTCTCTGGGAAGCCATACTGATCACAGTAGCCTGTTTCCAGTGGCCACATAAAGAAGAATAGAGAGAAATTCAGGAAACAGGGACAGTATTTCCAGGTGAAACAGTAGTGTGGTAGATTTTTTTAAACCTCTTTTAATGCTACAGAATTACTAACCTTGGAGATGAAGCTATTTTGTACACAGTAAAATGATACACTTAAAATCATAATAGATTTAGAAGAGGGAGGTGGCATCTTAATTCTCCTCTTTCCTATATAAGTGCAAAACAATGACCAGTTTTCATATTGTGTTCAGACAACTTTGACTCTTCCACCTCTTCCTTATGTTCAGTAAGCAAGAGTTTGTTTTGTCTACTTAGACAACAAAAAGTTCTCCCTTTTCACTGCTCCTTAACTTCCTACACGGTTCAGGAAACAGTGGTGGAGCTCTACCTACTGGAATTCAGATAAAAATTGAATTAGGTTCAATGGACTACTCCCCTGCTTTTATGGAATAGTCACATAGAAGGATATGGATAGTCTTAGGCCTTAAATTTGCTTATTCCTTCATATATATTTAAAGTTATTTTGCATTCAGTATTAATGTTTTCCTTCCAATATTTTTACTATCTTAATTTTACAGATAAGAACATGGTAGTTGAGAGAGCTAATGCTAATTCCTAATCACACTCTTACTAATTGTAAAGCCAGGAACTAAATAAGATTTCCTGTCTCCAATTCCCATACACTTTATTAATAAACAAATTAAAAGCAAAACAACCAGGAAATAAGTTAATCTGTGAAGAAGTTAGACAAGTCTTTATCCTGCTTGTATTACTATCCTATTGTCAAAGTCATTAAAATGCTTATTTAGAAAAAAATGGTGGTGACCAGTCTAAAAGGTCACATAATCACACAGTGCTTCGTGTCATTGTCCCCTAGCTACTTGCCCTGTAGCTGACGTCCTCCAACAGAGCAGATGCACCCACAGTACAATTTGCTTGCCACAAGGTTTCCTTGACACTGCAGCCATAAATGAACACATTCTTCTTTTGGGAGTGACCATGAAAATCACAGAAGACCTACAACAACAAACAAAGAAGAAAATAAATCCAGGTCAGATTTGCTGGTTTGTCAAACATTTGAAGTGTCAGTTTTCTTGAATGGGTACTGTTTATACAGAAGAACTAACTAGAAGAGGGTGGTGGGTGATTTTGACAAGAGTTGTATTAGTAGAGCTATCAGTGATGACTATAAATTTTAGGGATGTGAAGAATGAATGGAATATGAAGAGATATGAGGCAGTAATATCTTTTTTGAGAAGTTTACTCTGAGTGGGAGAATGATCAAAGCTTAAAGATAAAATATGAACAAGTACATTTAAATATATATATAAGAAGTTTTAATAATTTAAAAAGTCAGAAGGAAAATGCATTTTATAGCAATAGATTAAATATACAAAAGAGAACTTAATAAATCACTATAAGCTCTCTCTAGGTTTTAACATAGTGAAGAATGACCATTAAAACTCAATGGATTGCTCCCCAAAAGTTTTATTTCTCATTCATGCTCTAGATCACCTGTGACACTGCTTTCCATAACTTCATTCTATGGTCCAAATAAATAAGGAAAAGACTTCATGAACAAATCCTCAGTAGCACGGAAACTAGCAGATAGAATCAACAACTGGGATCTCATCTTACTAAAAAGCTTCTGTACTTCAAAAGAAACCATTAGCAGAACTAAGAGACAATCTACAATGTGGGAAAAAATTTTTACCAGCTGTACCTCAGACAAAGGACTATTATCAAGGATATATAAAGAACTCAAAACAATCAGTCCCCCCAAATATAAAGACCCGATCCAAAAATGGGCATCCGAAATGAACAGACATTTCTCATACAAAGAAGTGAAAGCAGCAAGAAAATATATGAAAAAATGTTCCACATCACTGGTCATTCGAGAGATGCAGATGAAAACAACACTGAGATTCCACCTCACCCCACAAAGAATGGCTGCTATCAAGAAATCACACAATAACAAATGTTGGCGGGGTTGTGGGGAGAAAGGAACCCTCCTCCATTGTTGGTGGGAGTGCAGACTAGTGCAACCACTATGGAAATCAATATGGAGATACCTCAAAGAGCTTGGACTGGAGGTTCCATTTGACCCAGCCATCCCTCTGCTGGGTATCTTTCCAAGAGAACTAAAAGAATCATATCACAGAGAAGTATGTGCACCCATGTTTATAGCGGCACAGTTTGTAATAGCTAAATCTTGGAAACAGCCCATTTGCCCATCCGTTGGAAACTGGATAAAGAAGATGTGGTTTTTCTATAAAATGGAATATTACTCAGCAATAAAGAACGAGAAAATAGATTCATTCATAGGATAATGGATACATATTGAAGATATACTCCTAAGTGAAATAAATAAGTCACACATGTGTAAATACCGAATAGTTTCCCTGGTGTGAATAATCTGCAACAATGCATAAGATTCTAATAAGATTACTGACATTTAGAAATGGGAAGAAAGGAGCTAAAGGTGTAGGGAAGGTGGGATGGGTAGGGGAAGAGTAAAAAGGGAAAAGAAAAAAATGTGAGAGAATGAAAAGATGAAAATAAAGTGTTTGTAGATGGGGAGGGGAGGAGGGGGTGAAGGGAGGGCAGATGTAAGGGGAAAAAATGAGAATCAAGATTTGTTATGTAGAGGTCCAAGATCCCAACAATGAATGTAACTGTACTGTATCCCTAAAATGTACCAATAAACTCAATTAAAGCTGAAATAAATAAATAAATAAATAAATAAACAAACAAACAAATAAATAAATAAATAAATAAGGAGCCCTAATTTGGAACATGCCATTTTTGTGACAAAGAAAAGAAAATGTCAAAAATTAGAATTATGCAAGGACTGTGAAAGCTTCTACAGAAGCAAAGTAGAGCTCAAGTCTGCCTATTATCCATTGGCCAAGGAAAGTCAAATGGCCAATCTTATCAGTGCCAAGGGGGAATGTATTCCTTCTATAGTTTGTTGTGTAAGTCACGCGACGAAGGACAATGATACAAAATCTTATTGCTGCAAAATGAGTTGTTAATATTTTTTTAATTTAAAAGATGACTACTAATTATTTTTTAGTTCATTAGTATGTATGTAGTACATAATGTTTACATTCCCTTTAGGAAATTGATGACTATATGTAATATATTTTAATTCCTTTTCTCATCCCCTTTCCCTTCCCTCCCTTCTACTTCTTCCCATCCCTTGATTTCTTTCCTCTTTCATCTTTGGACATGTTTCCAGTATAAGATGTTTACACTCCTTGTGCAGAGTTATACATGTATATAACACATCCCAACTCCTTATCTTCATCTCTTATCCCTTCCTTGTCCCCACTTCCCACTCATCTCTTGATCCCCTTCCCCTCTGAGAGAGATCTAGCTCCCTACTTCCTATTATCTATCTTCTCCTTTTTTTTTTCTCTTTATTTTTACTCTGGGTTTCTAAAACAAAAAATTTGATACTTAAACTTGAGTGCTTGATTTACTGCAGTTAACATTATGGTTTCAAGATATATCCATTTCCTACAAATGACTCATTTGACTACAAATTTTGGACATCCCTGTAGGTGAGGTCTTTTCCAATGGCCTATGCTCCATTACTATCAAGAGAGCAAAGATATTTCTTCATAGTTTGAATCTGAACTTAGCTATGTGACATCTTTTGGTCAGTGAGGATAGACAAATATGATGTGAGCTGAGGTTAATAAAGCATTTGCACTTCAATTGGTTGTTATGATGTCCCTGGGAACCCTTAGACAATTGCCATGAGAATAAGCATAGACCAGCCACTACCTTGGCTGATGTCAGGCACATCTTACACCACTCTGCTAGGCCAACATGGCACAGACCACAGGAATCATCCAGAATCAATAGGAATAGTACATAGTTTTATTTCAGGGTGGTTTGTTATCCAACAAAATCTAAGTGATAAAGTCACATATCTCTTTAGTCTAAATAGATATGCTTCCCTCCATTCCACATATAAAATACATCAACCTGCTCCCACAAAAGATATACCCGAGTCCTATACTGTCATAGTATCAGACGTTCTGGCCAAGATCTCATTATAGTTTCTGTACTCTGTATGTGTCTTCTCCAGATCCCTCAACAAAACAGGAAATCCTTCTGCCTTCAGCTTACCTACATCCAAGTTTGGAGAAAGGAAACAAAATCCCCAATAAAATTCAAGCTTAGAAGGCATGAATAGGAGGGACACTGAAGTCACTGGATGACAACAATATGAAGTGCTAAGAGAAAGACCCAAGAGGCTCCTATATCCTATGGGTAGGGATAGATGTTTGATTGGGCCCCAGTTTTGCTCACTATCAACAGCACTCCAATATTTTCTTTCTCCATAACTCTTGCTCTTCCTCGAGTGACGTTTGCTTTTCCACTGTCTTTCTTGCCACACATGAAAAGAGCATTAGAGAATCTGAAAATGCAGGCCTATTTTAAGACCAAGCATCTATACTTGCTGATTCCTGTTGTAGCAGTTTGAGAGCCAAGTAATTGATTTGATTTCAAATCATCACACTCCCTTTGAGTCACTGCAAAGCAAAAGCACAAAAATAAAACACAGGAAGGTAAAAGAAAATAATTTTCTTTTTTCTTGATCTTAATTTCTCTAAAATGAAGCTGTCAGTCTAAGCAAAAGAGTAGCAATGTAGGGTGATGACACACATAAAAGTAAATGTATCAACATAATAACACAAAATATGAAATAAATAATTTGAAATAAATAAATTGTGGTAAATCCCTTAATGCATACATGAACAAATCAGAAAAGATAGAAAAATCTAAGAACAGATGAAAAAATATGAAATAGCCCACAAAATAATACAGAAACATATAAATAATCTAATTAAATATGAATGACCAAAACTCAGGAATTAAAAGGTAGGATAAATAAGCAAGATCCAATATATACTGTCTACAAGAAATTCATTTTTTTGTTTATCTGCTTTGTTCCCCAAGAAAAGATGGACAAAGAAATTCATTTTAAATATAAGCCATATGTTAAAAGTAAAAATATGTGAAAATATGTGACTCAAATACTAAAGAAAAGAAAGGGGCATAGCACTATTATCAGATAAAGTAGACATGAGCACAAAAGTATTATCAAGGATATAGAAGGATATGAAGGTGAATGTGTCAATTTTGTCTTTGATGGTTGTGTCAATCAGCTTTTCTATCCCTTTCAAAATTCTTGACATCCAGGGCCGAGGATTTAGCTCAGCAGTTCGGTGGCCTGCCTCGCAAGTGCAAGGACCCAAGTTCAATCCCCGGTACAAAAAAAAATAAATAAATAAATAAAAATCCTGACATCCATATCTTAAAGGAGGAGTTTATTTTGGCTCATGTTTTAGAGAGCCATGGCAGTGTCTCCAAGAGAGAAATGGCCTGGTTGAAGGGACTAGAGAACAAAGACTGCTCACCCCATAGCAGCCAGAAAACAAAAAGAGAAAGGAAGACCCAGAGAAAAGAATACATCTTTCCAGCCTCCTGCTTGGGCTGGTAACTGGAGTCACACCAGAGGGGCACAAGGGGTCACAAGGACCATTGTTCTGAGCTCCAGCCTTGATTTTCATTTAATACACATGGTTAGAGGTGACAGATTAATAACTACAACAAATTGTCATTCTCTAAGCTGTGCTTGATGCTGTTGTGTTGCTGACTGTATTACTTGGGCTAAGGTATTGTGATTGATTTAACTAGTTGTCCTTCCTAGTACAATGAAAAGGAGATTACCTCAGAGTTATTAGAGACTCAAAACCTAAAAACAAGCAATAACAGCAAGACTGACGTATTAACCAAGGAATGAAACCAAGGACAGTACCAACAACAAAAATAGAAATGAGAGGGCCAGAGATTTAGCTCAGCAGTTCTGGGGCTTGCCTTGCAAGTGCAAGAACCCAAGTTCAATTCCTGGTACTAAAAGAAGAAAAAAAAAGAAAGAAAAAAGAAATGAGAAGACATTCAAGCAAGGCACAAGCACAAAAACAGTCTGCCTGTTCATCAAAGGCAAATTCTTTGGAAAATGAGGTGGAAAAGTCTGATAACCAATCACCTGGACATCCTGAACTGATAGCAGAGTAAGTAACAGAACAGATGAATGAGGCTCTAGAAAAATTCAAAACAGAAATAATTTTACAGATAACTGAGATGGTGAGAAGAATGAAAGACATGTTTAGAGACTCTAAAACAGAAACAGAATAAAAAATACATGAGTTCAGGACCATGACAGAAGATATGAATGCCAAGAATAGGAAAGAAATGGAATTGCATGAAATGGATTGAATAAGATATCCAGGAGATTGAAAACTCTACTGAAAGTACACATAAAAGATCCAGCAGAAGGTGGAAGGCGGAGGTCCAGGACAGCCACTCCGAGATTCATTTTCCCTCTGACCTGGCTGGGGCCAATAGGTGAGGACTAGCTTGTCGTAGGTGCCCCTACATAACCCCTGTCCCCCCTCCCCAGGCCTCCTGTTTGTGCCAGTCCTTGGATCCACTCTGCAGAGGCAGAGGTGGTCATAAAGGGCATTTTTCTGAGCTCCAGACTTTGAATATCTTCAAAGAAAGGGCAGAGGGAACCTGTGGTAGATCTTTGAGGAGTTCAATCTTGCAGGAGGTCAGGAAGCTCAATTTGGTCCTTATAGCCCCAAATCAGTCTGAATCTCAGGGGTCTGCCATTGCTAGCTGAGATCAAAGGACTTTGTTCTGTACATGGCTGTGCACATTGTATATTATGACAACAGAGATATAGTCTGAAAGAGGCTCTTCAAATTCTTTTTCTTCTTCCTTTTCCTCATTCCACTCTGCAAATGATTTTTTTCTGTCCTCTTTTTCCAAATCAGTCTCTTACTCCCCCATATTATTCCTCGTCTCCCTTTCTGTTCCTCTTCCAGCCCTAACTCAGATTTCTTTTATCATTTTTTCTTTTTTCTTTATGTTCTATTCTTCTCATACTTTCCTTCAGTCAAAGGTCAATACTTTCAAAGGAAAGTGAGCCCCTGTTACTGTTACGATGTTATATTCTTGTCCTTATTCTTGCACCCTGTCTTTCCCTTTTGTCTTTAACAGTTTTGCAAAGACTGTATGGTTATCCTATATCCCCTGGCTTCCCTTGAAGCCTTCTCCAATTCTTTTACTTGTCTACTCCTCTCATCCTAACTCTGTCTAAGCCCCCATCCTAAATGGTAAAGATGCTATATTGAAGAGTTTATTCACTGCAAAAATATTTTGGGTTGCTTCTTGATTTTAATTTAATTCACATGCTTTAAAGGTGATAGAATAATGACTACCACAAATGGTCAATTTGTAAGTTGTGCTTCATCCTATTGTGTTGCTGATTGTATTAATAGGGCTAAAGAATTGTGATTGATTTAATGAGTTGTCTTCTCTAATATTATGAAAATGAGAATGTCTATGAGTCATTATAGACTCAAAAGCTAAAGTGCAACTATATCAGGAAGATTTAAGTAATAACCCGGGAATTAAGCCAAGGACAACCCAACAACAAAAATAAAAATGAGAAAACACTTAAGCAAGACACAAAGACAGAATTCCAGTTCACCAATGGCAAACAGTAGGGCAAATGAGGATGAAAATTCTGACTGTGAAGCACCACGGCACCCTGAACTCACAGCACAGGAAGGAACAAAACAGATCAATCAGGATCTAGAAAAATTCAAAACAGAAATAACTTCCCAGATAACCAAAGAGATGGTGAGCAAAATGAAAGTCATGATTACAGAATCTAGAATAGAAACTGACAAAAAAATAGATGAGCACAGGACCATGACAGAAGCCATGAAGGCCCAGCATAAGAAATGGAAACAATGAATGCCCAACATAGGAAATAAATGGAATCCATGAAACAGATAGAAACAGATATCAAGGAAATTAAAAACTCTATTGAAAGTTTTCACAGCAGAATAAAAGAATGTGAAGATAGAATTTTAGATAGAGAAAATAGGACTGCACTCAGTCATAGTGAAAAGAGGTCTCTTAAAATCAATAAGGGATCATGAGAAATCGCTCCAACAACTCCTAGATGATGCAAAGAAGAATAACATAAGACTGATAGAAATCCATGAAGTAGCAGAAAATACAATGACTTTAAAAAGCTGTTCGCAGAATTAATGACAGAAAACTTCCCAAACAGAGCAAAAGAATTTCACATACAGAGAAGTGAGGCATATAGGACTCCAACTAGCCATGATCAAAAAAAAAAATCTACACCTACATATATAATAATCAAGATCCCAGAAAACCAACAGAAGAACAAAATGCTACAAGCAGTAAGAGAAAAGAAACAAATAACATGCAAAGGAAAGCCCATCAGAATCACAGCAGGCTTTTCAACACAAACCCTCAGGTCAAGGAGAACCTGGAGTGAGATATTTCAAGTCCTAAAAGAAAACAACTGCCAACCTAGACTACTAGTGTATCCTGCAAAAATCTCTTTCAAAATGGATAGGGAAATAAGATACTTCCATGACAAAGAACACCTGAGAAACTCCATGAATACCAAACCAGCATTACAAGGAATTCTAAACAATATCCTGGTAAAAGACAATGAAGGTCACAACACCATGAGGCCCAATAGAGCAAATCAAATAGGCAAGGCACAAAACTAAAAAGAAAGGGGGAAGAATTAAAAAGAATCAACAAAAGGACAATAACATGACAATAATAAGTCAGTACATATCAGTTATAACCATCAATGTCAATGGCCTTAATTTACCAATCAAGAGAAATTGAATGGCAGAATGGATTAAGAAGCAAAATCCAACAATAAATTGTATACAACAAACACACCTAGTGTAAAAAGAAGCCCATAGAATGAAAGTGAAAGGATGGAAAACAATTCTCCATGTGACAGGAGCCCAGAAAAAGCAGGGGTAGCTATATTATTTGCAGACAAAATAAATTTCAAACCAAAAGTGATTAAGAGAGACAAAGCAGGCCAGTACTTCCTTGTAAAGGGAACAATTCAAGAGGAAGAGATGACAATCATAAACATATATGCACCAAATATTAATGCCCCAACTATATAAAACCAATATTAAGTAACATGAAAAACCAAATAAGCACTAATACAATTGTAGTGGGGGATCTAAATACCCCACTATCAAAAATAGACTGATCATCTAAGCAAAAAATCAACAATGAAATACTAGAACTGAGCCAAGCTTTTTAACATATGGACTTAATAGATGTCTATAAGTGTTTCACCCCACAAAATCAGAATATACATTCTTTTCGGCTGCACATGGGTTATTTTCCAAGATAAACTACATACTAGCTCATAGAACAGGTTTGAATAAATGCAAAGGAATCAAAGTTATCCCCTGTATATTATCAGATAATAGTGCAATCAAGCTGGAGATCAATACCATAAGAAACCATAGGAACTTCACAAACACATGGAAATTGAACAACACTCTCCTGAACAATCAATGGGTCACAAAGAAATTAGACAGGTTTTACAAATAAATGATAATACCAGTGCAACATACAGGAATCTATGGAACACAATGAAAGCAGTTCCACATGAAAAATTCATAGCATTGAATGCCCACACTAGGAAAACAGAGCAAGCTCAAATAAACAACCTGATGATGAATCTTAGACTGCTAGAAAAAGAACAGCAAGAAAAATCCAAATCTCATACGAGAGGAAATTATAAAGATCACAGCAGAAATCAATGCAATGGAATCTAAGAAAATGATACAAAAAAATAAATGAATCGAAGAGTTGGATTTTTGAAAAGATAAATAAAATCAATAATCCCTTATTCAAACTTATCAAAAGAAAGAAAAAAAGGGCTCAAATCCACGTAATAAGAAATGAAAAAGGTGAAGTCACAATAGATCTACCAGAAATCAAGAGGATCATCAATATCTGCTTGGAAAACCTGTATTCTAATAACATGAAAAAAACAAAAGAAATGGACAGATTTCTAGATAAACATAAATTACCAAGGTTGAATGAAGAAGGAAAATTCTAAACCCATTATTGCAATCAGTGAAATTGAAAATGTAATTAAAACTTTACTCTGGAGGTTGAGGCAGGAGGATCACTGTGAGTTCAAGACCAGCCTGGTCTACGTAGTGAGTTCCAGGTCAGTCTTAACTACATAGTGAGACCCTGTCTCAAAAAAAAAAAAACCAAAAAAATAAAAATAAAAACAAAACAAAACAAAAAAACTTAACCAACAAAGAAAAGTGCAGGTCCTGATGGCATCACTGCTGAATTCTACAAAACATTTAGAGAAGACCTACTGCCACTACTTTGAAACTTTTCAGTTAAATTGAAAGGGAAAAATACTTCCAAATTAATTCCTAGAAGCAAGTATTACTTTGATTCCAAAACCAGGGAAAGACCCAACCAAGAAATCAAATTACAGGCCAATCTCTCTAACAAAAATAGATACAAAAATCCTCAGTAAGAGTTTGTCAAACAGAAAACAGTGTCATCAAGAAGATCATACACCTTACCAAACTGGATTTATCCCAGTGATGCAAGGATGGTTCAACATACATAAATCAATAAATGCAACACACTATATTAACAGTCAAGGACAAAAGCCATGTGATCCTCTCAATAGATGCAGAAAAAGCATTTGACAAAATTCAACATCCATTCATGATAAAAACCCAGCAGAAAATTGGAATGGATTGTCTTTATCTCAACTTGATAAAGGCTATCTATGAAAAGCCAAGAGCCAATATCATATGAAATGAATGGTCAAAAACTGAAAACCTTCACACTAAAATCAGGAAGAAGACAAGGATGTCCACTGTCACCACTTCTGTTCAATACAGATTTGGAAACATTAGCCACAGCAATTAAACAAGAGAAAGAAATAAAAAGCACTAAAGATAGGAAACGAAGTTAAACTGTCATTATTTTCTGACAATATGATATTCTACAGAGAAAACATAAAAAACTCCACCAAAATACTTCTAGACTTAATCAACAGATTCAGTAGAGTACTTGGATACAAGGTCAACACTCAAAAATCAACACTGTTCTTGTACACAAATAACATAATCACTAATAGAGAGCATCCAAAAGAATAAAATATCTAGGAACCAACCTATCAAAGGAAGCAAAAGATCTCTACATTAAGAACTATAACATTCTGAAAAAAGAGATTCAAGAGGATATAAGAAGATGGAAAGACATCGCTTGCTCCTGAGTAGGAAGAATATAGTGAATATAGCCATGCTTCTAAAACTGCTATACAGATTCATTGTAATCTTGATTGAAATCCAACAGTATATTTCACTGAACTAGAGAAAACAATGCAAAAATTCATTTGGAGCCAGAAGAGACCTATAATAGCAAAAGCCATTCTAGGCAACAGAGACATGGCAGGGGGTATCACAATACCCAACTTGAAACTATACTACAAAGCCACTGTGATAAAAACAGCATAGTACTGATAAAGAAATAGCCTGAAGATCAGTAGAATAGATTAGAAGACGCAGAAACTAAGAGACATACTCAGCTACCTCATCTTTGACAAAGGAGCCAACCATCCTCACTGGAGGAAAGATAGTCTCTTTAATAAATGATGTTGGAAAAACTAGCTTTCAACTTGCCAAAGGTTAAAACTAGACCCCTATCTTTCACCATGCACTAAACTAAAATCCAAGTGGATTAAAGATCTAAATATTAAAACTAGAAACACTAAACTTGTTGGAAGATAAGTTAGGTAGAACTCTTAAAGGCATTGGCATAGGAAAAGACTTTATGACCAAATCCTCAGCTGCACGGGAACTAGCATAAAGAATCAACCACTGGGATCTTATCTTTTTGAAAAGCTTCTGCACTGCAAAAGAAACCACCAATAACCTACAATATGGGAAATAATTTTTACCAGCGGTTCCTCAGACAAGGGTCTACTAGCCAGAATATATAAAGAACTAAAAAAAAAAAAAAATCAAACCCCCAAATTAAAAACCCAATTGAAAAATAGGCATCTGAAATGAACAGATATTTCTCAAACAAAGAATTAAAAGCAGCAAATAAACATATGAAAAAATTTTCAACATCACTGGTCATTCAAGAGATGTAGATGAAATCAATACTGAGATTCTACCTCACTCCAGGAAAAATAGCTGCTATCGGGAAATCAACCAATAACAAATGTTGGCTGGGTTATGGGGAAAAAGGAACCCTTCTCCATTGTTGGCATGATTGCAGACTGGTGCAACCATTGTGGATATCAATATGGAGATATCTTAAACAACTAGGATTAGAAGTCCCATTTGACCCAGCTATTCACCAGATGGATATCTTTCCAAAAGAATGAAAAGAATTAAACCACAGTGATATATGCACATCCGTATTTATAGTAGTACAGTTTTTAATAGCTATAACTTGGAAACAGCCTAATTGCCCATCAACTGGAGACTAAAGAAGATTTTTTTTATAAAATGCAGTACTACTCAGCCATAAAGAACAAAAAACTAGAGACATTTATAGCTAAGTGAATGCACATTGAGAATATACTCTTTAGTGAAATTAATAGGACACGTGTAAATATTGAATAGTTTGTCTGGTGAGGTAAGCTATAAGTATAAATGTATAATTGATATTGTATAATAGGAAAGAAGTTGTAAAGGTGTAGGGGAAGAGAAGTTGCAAAAGTGTAAAATTTGTAAAAGTTACAAAGGTGTAGGGAAAAGAAAATGAAAGAAAAGAAAAAAATGGAAACAAAGTCTTTGTAAATAGGGACGGCTGGGGTGGGGGAAAAGGCCAGGGGAATGGGGAAAAATAAGAAAAATAATAAAAGAATACACCCTTGAAGGTTATACCCTCAGGGATCTACCTGTTCTGGTCAGGTCCCACATCAAAACACAAGAGATTTGGAGCAACATTTTAAATAGGAACCATAGCAGTGGTTAAGTGCTACCCCCTTAGTCTTTGCCACACTAAGGTTCCATAATCTCTATGAAAATCCAAGAATTTAGCTCAAAGGTAATGTCTGCTACATACCTCCTTTCACTAATGTATCTCACTGCCTTAGAGGAGAGTGGGTCTTTAGAGATCTCTCCTGGACAGTGAACATTCACATCTTTCTGAGACTTTAGATATTCTCTTCACATTATGTCAAGGAACCCCTAACACCTTAACCTGACTGCATACAAGCGACTGTTAAGCACAAAATTTCAGCAAAGCAATCAACTAAGTTGTTAGATAACCTCCAGGTGCTCAAGCTATGAATTAACTTTAGACTGTATATGTTTATCCACAAAACCAGCCAAAATCCACCAATATATTCTGCCTTTATTAGTAAAACACTCCAACTATCTATTGCTAAATATATTGCCCAGGTTTCTGACAATACATATTATCAAAAGTTTGCCACTGCTTTGGTGTGTAAAATATATCCTCCTAGTCCACCATCTGTGCTTTCCTTCTAGTATTATGTTGATATTTGATCCTAGTGATCAGAGGGGTGCCATGGGATATCTATGGAAGATCTTAATGAAAATGAGCATGCTTTTTCTTAAGCCATCTGTTTCAGGTGACCTTCTCTCACAATATTCCAACTGAAGAAAACTAGTCTCTTTTCTCCCATTTCTTCAGACTAATAATGATTAATAAGTCTGGTTGATGTTCTAATTGAGACTCTGGATAAATGCATTTTAAACATTAATAGGTGTCAGAATCTGAGATTCAAGTAAATCTGAGTCAGGACCAAGAATCTGCATTTCTAACAAGTCCCCAGGATCATTCTGTGGAAAGCCCCAGTCTAGAAGAACCAATAAATAATTGTTTGGGGTTTAATCCTCTACCATCATGAAGTTTCCACCAACCTTTATCTCTTACACCTAGGTTTCTCTAGGTGAATAAATAACCATCATTCCTATGAAAAGTGTGCAAACAAATTAAGACTGTGTCTTAGCAACAGATTTCCCAATAAAGCAAGAAACTGTCTATTTGGTGACAAGCACTCTTTGAATGCTGTATTTAGCTGGAGAAAAGAGATTTTGTTTCCTCCTATCCTTACAGATTCTGAAAGCAGACGCAAATGACAAATTATAGACCTATTCACCTGTGGGAATGAACACTGCTAAGCCCTAGGAGTTCTAGTGGCCTCCGAGGATGCAGAATGAAGGGAATGGCGATATCGTTCTGCTTGTTGCTCAGATGATGACCCTAAAAATAAATGCCTGTTAATTGTCAGAAACACGTGTTTCTTCCAATGGCAGGGAGAAATTACAAGACAAACTATGAAGTTATTTCAGTTAAGGAATCCTTTTCTTTTCTACTTGAATAATTAATAGTGATATTTTCTTCTAGTAAAATTCTGTACCAGGTTAGTAGGAAATATGTCCTGAAAGGACACGCCAATGTGCATGGGTTAAACAGCCCTATCTTACTTATTCACCAATTGATTCAACAAATATTTGCTGCATGCCTGCTACGTGACTGGAAAAAATTAAAACTATAACACAGTACTGCTCTCTATAACAACAGGAAAAGTAGTGAGGACAGTTAATTTAAGGGGGATTTACAATGATCTATATACTGTTCTGCAAACTTACATGGTAGTATATATTATATAAATTATATAATTATTGAATACTGTGCTAAATCTTGCATCAAATATAATGATACAGATTATGTCATAATGAAGTAGATACTATTATTGTTCCCATTTTGTATGTAGCAACCCCAAATTTCAGATAAAACAAGTAATTTGCACAGGTTTGCCCTGCTAGCAAGTATGTGACTTCATATTTGAACACTGATTTGCATTAATCCACAGCCAATCTCTGAAAACATTTTCCATTTCTGCATAGGCTAATCCAGGATCTATTTTGTTGGAATTATCCCACAAGCCAAGGTCACTGTATTACATTAAGAGGAGAGGTAAAGTAGAGATAAGCACAGGTTCTCCGGGTGTCCAATTACAGGCATGTTGCACACTTCTAGAGTGAAGTGTCCATACTGTGCTTCAAATAAGTGTTCCACAGAAGGCATGTAAGGCTGTGGTCCTGAGATGCTCAAGGATGGTTAAACCCAAGATGAATGTTACAAACCAATGGAAAATAAAGAAGAACAAAGCTATGCATTGGGGCAACTGCATCAATTCAAGTAAAAGCATAGAAGGTAAAAAGAAAGGATCTTAACACCCATAGAAGTGGGGCAGTGGGCAGATCATTAATGCACCTGGTGGCCATGCCAGGATGTTTGACATTTTCCTAAAGCTAGTCAAGGAGCCTTCACAGTATTTGAGCAAGTAAGAGAAGAAGCATAATCGGATCATCAGAACAGGTTTGTTAAGAAAGGACTGGAGAGACTGAGACCAGGCAAGAGAGATGACAGAGGCATAGATGAAAGCAGCAGATAGAAATCTGTAGAGATGGGGAGGTTTGCAATCTAGGTGGTTTAGAGAGGAAGAGGTTAAGAAGAATTTTGGAAGCAAGTGAATAGGCAATGATTGTGCTCCTCCCCAAGGAAAGGAACAGAGGAATAGATGCAGATTTAAAGGTTTTGTATAGTGGATAGTTTTGTTGAAGCTGGAGTGTTTAATTTTAAATTTTTGACCCTTGGCAAAACTGATTCTATGTCTCAGTTTCTTCATCAGCCAAGTATATGGCGTAGATTGAATTGATTTAGAAATCAAACACTTATGCATCTCCCTAGGAACTTTTCCAGTGAATTCTTGTCTGAGCTAAATTGCAAGGTAAATTTAATTCATGCAATTGTGAGCTCTATCATTTCTTTCTCAGCCAAGAGGCTGATCAGGGCCACATTGCTATGCTCCTCATGCACCTTCTCCATCTTGCCTGTGCCTTCTTTGGCCCCATTCTAGTTCCTGTGAAAGTTAATTGGGCCCCTTGTTCAAGAGGTTACTCCTCTTTCAAACACACCTCTCTTAACCATTCCCCAGCTCCTCATCGCTCATGTACCCCTGCTTGTGTTTACTGCTCTTGCTTTGCCAGCTTTGAGTTGCTGTATTTTCCATTCCTGACATCTGGCTCTCATTCTTCCTTCCCAGCAGTGAGACCTCTGCATTATTTGTTTTTCCTTTTTTCTTTATTGGTACATTTTAGGTATACATTACAGTTACATTCATCATTGGGATCTTGCACCTTTGAGCGATATATCTTGATTCTTATTTTTCCCCATTCCCCTGCCCACCCCTATTTATAGAAACTTTTTTCCATTTTTTTTCCTTTTCTCTTATTTTTTCTTTTCCCTTCTTAACCTTCCCCTACACCTCCCACTTCCGCTAATAGGAAAAAACCTTTGCATTATTTATATCTCTGTCACAGGAAAATGAAGGCAACCCTGGAGTTGCGAGGAGGCAAATTTTGGAGAATATGATGGAAACCCAAGAGAGACACGTCCAATTAAATCAACCAAGGCTCATGAAAGCCCTGGAGATTCCACTTGTGTGTATTATTGTGCAAATGGCATTGAGCCTAAGTTCCTGAGTGGAGCAAACATCTATACGAGGGAAATGATACTGGTGGCATATTACAAGATTATATGACTGCATTTCTGAGTTATTTCATGGGCCACCATAGGATCATCCCTTCTCCGCAAAGGGATTGGTTTCAGGACCCCCACAGACACAAAAACCCATGAATATTCAAGACTCCTATAAAAATGGTATATGGTTTTGGTATAGCCTATGCCCATCCTCCCAAATACTCTAAATCATCTCTAAATTTCTTATAATATTTAATACACTGCAGATGGTTTGTAAATAGTTATTGTACAGAACTGTGTAGGGAAAAATGACAGGAAAAAATGTCTATACATATGCAGTACAAATGAATCTTTTTCCAAATAGTCTCAATCTTTACTTGAATCTATGGATAAGAACCCCACAGATATAGAGGGCTGACTATACTTTCATATTAGTAAACATTTCATCTGATCTATATTAGCAATATCTAGTTATAGTTAAGGTTAACCACGGGGGACATGTCCAGCCTTTATGCTTGTAACTACCTGAAAGAAACTTTTTTTCAGCTTTAATTGAGTTTATTGGTACATTTTAGGGATACAGTACAATTACATTCATTGTTGGGATCTTGTACCTCTACATGACAAGTCTTGGTTCTCATTTTTTCCCCTTACCCCTGCCCTCCCTTCACCCCTCCTCCCCTCCCCATCTACAAACACTTTATTTCCATTTTTTCATTAGCTCACATTTTTTTCTTTTCCCTTATTCTGAAAGGCATTTTAACACTCTCTTCCCTTTCCCAGGACAAGTGACTCTCACATTGGGTCATCATGGGCCAAGGTTCTGCTGGGCCCTTAGAAAGCAGCCTTTGCTTAGAGATGAGTTTTGAACCTCACCAACCCAAAGATAGTGAATGTGTGGTGAATTTTTTCACATTAAACTCAGCCAATAATTAACTGTTTATGAGACTCTTCCTAGTGAAACCTGTACATGTATGCTGTAAAGTACTAGAGGAGGTTTTCTGACATCCCAATATTATGTATCATAATGTCTCTTTCTAAAATATCTCAATTGAAAAAGCCCACGAAAAAATGCCCACAAAAATGGACATTCTGATATGTGGCATTGTTTTGTATCTAATACCCTTCTAGAAAATAACACTAACTTTATGCCTGCTATTTATTTGAATGCCTGATATATGTTGGTCACCATGCTAAGATTTCACACACATCTATAATCAGTATAAATGTCCTAAAGTTTTACAGATGACATTTAACTTCTACAAAGGTTAAAGGACATTAAGCCACCTGCCCTGGGCTACTGATTAAAAGAACAATATCAACTCTCAACACATTTGGGCTAATTGGTCTGGTTCCAAAAGTTTTCCAAAATAAAACATTTAAAAAACATCAAATCTACCAGTGGTGAAAAGCAATGAAGCAAGACCAGCAATTAGTAAAACTGCTCACCCCTAGGTCTTGTTTTAGCTCTCTGCTGGTCACTTTCTCCAGCCAACCAGCCAGCTATGAGCATTAAAGTCAACGACCTAAGAGGAAAATCTGTGGTGATTCCTGCAGGTGCCTCAGGGGGGAGGACGGTCCCCTTCCTATTTATAACCCATCTGCCTGGATGAGGCCTGTGCCATTGGACCCACTCAGCAGCAGGTACAGATGCTCTCAAAAAAAGTGTTACTGTATCCACTTTGTGTGCCAAATCCTATCGGGACAGGTGGGATATTGGGACCCCTCTCTTCACCAGAAGGTGGGATCAAAACTAGTCTTTTTACATATACCAGATTTCTAAATATTCTGGGTAAAACTTTGGGACTGATGAATGTGAGCACCCACCAGGATGCCTACCTGTGACTGTGAGGAAACTCGTCTCAGGTTTGCCTCAGTTTTCAGATGTGCATCGCATCTGAACCACTTTGAGAACCACTGTTTGCCTTTATTCCTGAGGCTGCTTCACTCTGGGTGGCCCTCACTTTATGGCTTCAGAACGCAGACCTGTGCACCATACTACTGGCCATGCTCATTGCTACTCTGCCTCACTTCCTAGATCTATTCTCCTTAAAAGTACATCTTGGACAGATAAAGCACCTGCAGGTCCTTTCTGGATCTTCGTCTGAAGCCCTTGCTTTGACCTCCAAATTCCTTCACAGAGCACAGCCTCACAGCAAACCACTACATCTGGTCCTGACTCCACACCGTTCTCGCCTCCTTCTCCCTCATCCCTCCACCTCCTACCATCTCTGCCTGCTCTCCACAGAGGCACCTTCACGCAGACCTGATCCAGGCAACTGCTCTCCCTTTTTTCCCTGCACCCTATCTTCTCACCTCACTCTATCCCAAAATAGTTAAAAATAAAGGATCTGTTTAGATCTCTTCAAAAAATCAGACGAGCCCTCCCTGCAGCATTTGGAGGGCTCCAGATCTGCAGCCCTAGGGGTGTATAGAAGGCAGTCTGAAGACCTTAGCAAGAGAAAACACAACATGCCCTTTGCTTTTCAGCAGGAATTTATCCCAGAAAATGTAATCATTCACTTAAAAGTAGATTATCTGTATCAGTAAAAGTATATACCCAAACATAGTTTTGATATATTAGAGAAACACTGTTTAATCTTGGCTCACCCAAGAAAGAATTGTAAATAAAGTAATACAAAGTGAAATTTAATTTTTTTCACCTAGGACTCCATGGGCATTCTACTCGCTCCTCTGATGTGGTAGGGACGCTCTAGACATTTTTCTCCCCACTCATCATATGCAAAAGAAGAAAATTCTAGATTTAGTACCTTATCCCAAGTCAGTGAAAATAGGGAAAAATAACACTTGTTCTTCTGCCACTTCAGAGGAATTTGGCACAGATAAAAGAAACGAGGTGGGCAGAGTATCGTGAGGTCTTAGAAGACAAAAGTTTAGAAAGGGACATGTCATCTTTTTCTTATCCTTTTGTGCTTCTTTTAAAATAAGCCGATTAACTAAAAACATATGCCAGAGGGATAGAATGAAACCAGAAAAATCATTTAAGTAGCTAAAAATTCTACTCCATCGAGTTCCAGAAAAAAAGAAAGACAGAAAAAAGAAACAAAATATGCTCACCCTGCCCCCTGGCCAAAGCCAGCCCTGTTTGTGAGTTGTAAATGGAAATCAATGAGCTCTTCAAAGCACACTGAATCCCTTTACCAACATGCACTCTCATGGCAAGAGCCAAGGGGATGGGAATCGATAGCTCTCCTAATTCTGAGGCCCCAAGTCTTCGGAGCAGCTGGAGAGCCAGGCCAGCTGCAGCACGGCAGCTCCGAGGAAGCTGTCACCACCTTCCCGGAGCCTGCTGCAGCCGGAGAGCTATCTTCCCCTGGCAGCACTGTTCTCTAGAAACCCCTTGACCTTGGGCCCCTCCATGGGAACCTCACAAAGAGAGACTGAGTCAGTGCAGCCTGCAACCTGACAGCAGAACCTGTCTACTTGTTTAAGAAAACCTGCTGACTTGACTTCTCTCTGGCTGAGTCTTTCTGACTCCTAGACAATCTTCTTCCACACGATCTGCTCTGTTCTGGAAAAGACGTCCTCTTCCATTTGATTAGCATGCTTCTGAGCTGGCAGTCTTATTTTAGGCAGCTTCCTTTCATTCTCACTTGCCTTTTAAAGCTCTATAAACTTGTTTGGTTTATTTATTTTTCTATTTTATATGTTTAGGTAAATGTGTCCCCATAATAAAAAAGCACAGATCCTGATTTTATAGTTCAATGAGTTTTGGTGTGCCTAACTCTTCAATCAAGATGTAGAATATAACCAGCAAAGTGATGCTCCTCTGTAAACCCAGTACTCTGGGAGGTGGAGGCATAAGGATCACAAGTTTGCTTCCCACCAGAGGAAGGTGGTGAGTGCTTGCCTCAGTATGAGAAATAGAAAAGGCAATGGATATAGCTCAGAGCAAAAGGTCTGGGGTCATTCCTCAGTACTTAAAAAAAGATATAAAATATTTCCACTGGCCAAAGAAATTCCCTCTTGATTTCTATTATTGACTCACCTTCCCTGAGGCAAAAACTGTTCTAATTTCTATTGTCATAAATTACCTCTACTGGTCTTGAACTTTCATATATATATGAGCACAGGGTATGTAATTTTTATGATTCAATTTCTCTTAATATAATATTTCTGAAATTAATTCATGGTACTGAGGTCTCAGTAGTTCATTTGTTTTATTTTGTTTGAGTTTTCTGTTTGGTTACAGATATTCCTTATACATACACTAACATTTATTCTACGTCTGAACTTTTGGGTCCTACATTTGGATTTTCTAACAAACAAGTTCTAGTTCAAGAAAATGGAATAAGGGTCACAGGAAAGTGTGTGACATCGGATAACTCTCTGACACCAGTTAAATGAAAAGATTCCTTTCCTTTGCCCATGCAGAGACTCCAAACATAGAAATTTCATTGGCTCTCCAATTTCACAATGCAGAAGACCCAGGAGATCATAATCATGTCTACTTTACTAGCACAAAAAACAAGGGACATTCTAACTCAATCTTCAAATATAGCTGAAATGGCACCTCCAGCCTCTGGCCTTTCCACAACCTTGACAGAAAATAACAGTTCCTCATTTGTGTTTCAATAAAATCCCATGTATGTTCCACACAAGCCTTTGTTACAGTTTTAACTACTCTGTACCATATTAGTTTCTTTGTAGAACGGACTGTATTTTCTACCAAAGTAAAGTGAAGTTGTCCTGAAAGACAAGGACCATCCTTTTTAAAGTTGGTTTTGCATATCTGGCATGCAGTGCAGTGATGGCGCACAAATTTTGTACATGAATGGACAAGTGGATGACTGTCCAGATGGATGGGTGGGTGGGTCAATGAATGGATGGATGAAAGGATGGAAATACATTTGGAACAATTGGGAATACTGTCACATTACCTATAAATGCCATGGCTTGTCTGGTCTTTAGCAATCCCAACACTCAAATGCCCGAATAACACCTAGAGCAGGTAGGACTTTACAGCCACCGTCAATTGGCTCCACTGTGCTTCAGCAAACATTTTCCTAAGAGCTGGCAGCTGGGCAGAGTTGCTGTTAATCTCCAACCATATAGCCAAGAAGTCAATCTGGACCCAGTGGAAATCTTCCCAGTACTGGGACAGGCCCCAGTCTGGAGAGAGCAGCAGTGATTCTGCTGCAGCAGGAGGCTGGTTAAACATAGCTTTGTAGGTAACTGAAAGGTGATGTTGAGCCCATTAGAGAGCTTTGTAACGCTGTGAATAGCATTTAGTACTCAGCTGTTTCTTACCCACCTCTCAGATGGTCCCAGCAGGAAACAAGTCTGTGCCTGTCATGTTTATAGCTAATTAATGTTTATTTATATTTTTATATAAGCCTTTCACCTGTCATGCTTTAAAATAAATGTTCCGCTCTTCAATTAGAGATTGTCAGAGCAGAAAGGAATCCTGTCTTGTTGTGGGTTTAATGTGCGTGTGTATAAATGTGTATCAGATAGGGAGATCTTTCCTTCTAAATTGCTTCTCTCACTCTGCCTGGCAGTTAAATCTTCCTGCTCAGAGACATCCTTTCTCCAGGTTTCAACGATGAGACTGGCCACAGCTTGCTTCCAGAGATCAACATCACAAATTATGGTGCTTTCTAGAATGAAAGGCATAGTAGTCTGCATAAGAATACTGCACCTTTTAACCAATATAAAGCGAGGATTTTAAAGGGGAAATTTTTACTTTGTTCTTTTTCAAAAAGAAGTTAATTCAGAGTCTGCAATACTTAAACCTTGCACATTTCAAAAAATATTCTGCCCCTTGACTGTCTTCTGAGAGATTTACTTTACACCCTTGGAATAACATTGGATACGTGTGTCTCTTTTGAACTAAGGACTTGGACCATGCCATATATTTGGAGTTAACAGTGTGATTTCTGGTGGAGGTATTGGGCTAGGAGATAGCAGTTTGACTTTCACAGAATCACATAGACTGTGTAACTAGAATCAGTCATGGGAAATACTCACTGACCCCTGGTAAAAATCCTGGACTTATTTATAGGACACAGTATGATGTTTCAATTACATGTATACATTACATAGTGATCAAATCACAGTAATTAATATTTCCATCTCTTTATAATTACACTGTTTGGCAAAAAACAAGTTCTTCTTGTCTAGTTATTTGTAAAATATATTATAAGTTATGAACTGCAGTAACCCCAGTGTAATGAAGAATGCTAGGATTTAGCATTTCTATCTTGCAGTGTTTTGGTACCTATTGCTCAGCATTCTTCTATCCCTCCTCCCTCCAAATTTGCCAGCCTCTAGTAATCACTATTTACATCAGATTGTCTTTTCTGGCATCTACATGAGAGAAAACTTGTAACATTTGTCTTTCTGTGTCTATGTGATTACCAAAAAAGTATTTTCATAAATGTTTCAAGGGGTGGGAATGCTAACTACCCTGATTTGATTATTATTCACGTTATATACATGGATCAAATTACCAATTGCACCCCATAAATAGGCATAATTAAAATAATCATTTAAAAGGACACCAAGACTCTAATGAGAGTCCCTGTTGGCAGTTACAAGAGCTGGAGGTGAAGCATTTTCCCCACACCTCTTTTGGAGGAGGACACCTGGGAACTCCCAACTGATCCCACCTGGACACCACCATAGGCTTTTTGCCTTTGCTGATTGTGGTCTGTACTTTTCCACTGTAATTATGAGCATATCATTAGGAGAGTCTTCTTCTCTGGAGAAGTCACTGAACCTGAGGATAGCAATGGAAACAATAGACACATTCTTTCACAGAGTGAGTAATGAAGAGAGGCTGCATTGCGGAGAGAAGAACACACCAGAACCAATTCCCAATGCTGCCATACAATTTCAAGTGATCTCAGCAAAATCACTGGCCCTGTTGCTCTCTTTTGAGATTTAAATAAGAGTCTATGTTATAAACTCATCCGCTTTTCAACAAACCTGCTTGAACAAACAAAGTGCTTCAACTTTTTCACATATAAGATGGTTACAAAGTGGTTAATGATAGAGATGACTAAATTGGCCAATTTGAAATTTTCTCCACTCCATGTTAATTTTCTTGGGTTACAAAAGGACTCTAAATTTGGATATATGTCCCTCCACATATTTGTAGACATTTAATGAATAAGCATTTTCATATGGCTGCTTGCCCAACATTTCCTCTTTCTTATCTTGAGCCCAGACCTCTGGCTTCAAATAGTCGGTTTTGCCCCTAAACAGAAGCCCAAAAGAAAAGCCTAGATATAAAAGCACCTAGATTTCCAGAGTCATCTTTTGAAATTGGTATTAGCTCAATATGAATACGAACATCTAGAGGATTTTTCCAAACACTAATGCTGTGACATTTTCCTTCTTGTTAAAAAGCAAAACAAAACAAAATTTAAGACCTAGGTAATGGAATGAATATTGTACCAATAGCTTACTTATGTTGTAAGATGAATTATGTCCCCAAAAAGATATGTTCAAATTCTAATCCTCAATACCTTATTTAGAAATAGGTCTCTGTGAGTGTAATAAAGGTAGGAAGAAGCCATTGTGGACTAGAGTAGGCCCTATCTAGTGACCTTTATCCTTAGAAGAGGAAAAGGGAAATTTGACACTAGTAAAGGGAGAAGATGGCCTTTGAAAGGCAGAAGCAGAGATTAAAGTTGCTACAAACCAAGAACACTAAGGAAGTTGGCAACCATCACAAGCAAAAGAGGCAAAAATGGATTTTTCTCTTTGATATGAAAATGGCTTTGCAACACCTTGGTTTCAGACTTCTAGCCACAGGAGATGTGATATAATAAGTTTGTGTAGTCCTAAGCCACCAGGTTGTGGTAGTTTGATATGGCAGGGTGAGAAACAAACACAACCCACATTACAGCTTGTCAGACATCAGTCTTTGGCTTTTGTCTGGCATTCTTGCCTTGACAGAGGATAATTTCCCTCTTGGGGTAGAAGGAGCTAGGAAGGAGTGGAAATAGAAGGAAGTGACTCACCACAGGCCCCCGACCAATGCTGTTCAGGTAGTAGAGGAGTCCTTTGGCATGGTAAATCGTTGGCTGGAGATGGGCTTTGGGAGAGAGCCACTGTCTGTTCAAATCCTCCCCTCTCAGTGAGCATCTGTGACTGCAGGCAGAGACAATAAGCAAGTAAATACAGATTTAGAAAATAGCTTTGAGAAAATAAAACTCAACAAGACAAACAATTAAACTAACGAGTCCAACTTCCCTCTGACTTCTGCCCACTTGGCATCAGATCCAGATGTCCAAAAAGCTGCAGATCTGTCCTTGAAGCTCCCAAAGTGACATGATTATTCTCAGCTCCAAAAAGAACTAGAAGCCACACTTGATGTGATATTGGGTGATGACAGTTGTAAGACAAACTTTGGGAAATGCAGTTCTATACTATACACACCCATGAAGGCCAAACTCAGTACATATTCTCTGGGCCCTTCAGTTCTACAACTAATTAAGGTGAACTCAGTATTGAGCATACTATTTATGATTATTTCCATCTGTCCTAATACTTCTGCATAGTGGGTATTACTGCACCCTGGTAAAGATACAGACTTTAAAAATGATTAAATAATCAGTCCAAGATCACATAGCTAAAATTTTCTCCCACATCTGCTTGTATTTAACTCTTATGCTCTTTCCTATCGTATGGCCACCCTAGGCATACAGATGACACTGACACCTTGGCAATTTCCTCAGGGTGCCAGAGTACCTTTTTCAAAGATACCATCCTGTTATAGCACAACTAGAATGAGCTAAAAATCATACATTCCTCATTTTGGGGGTGGAGAAATTTTTATTCAAAAGTAGCAAATTACTTTGCAAAGGCAACTCGACTGCTTAATGATAGCATTGAGATGTCCACTTCAGGTAGATTCATCCTATAAACCTTTAACTAAGACCAGAGATTGCCAAATCCAGCCCACACACTGCAAAGGTTCCCAATTGTCGTACAAAGATTATATTTACTCAATAGGGTTAACCAGCAAGGTGCCAAAGATTGAGACAGTGAGCCCAACTTTTCCATCACCTACCACAGGAAATGCTCCACCTCCCACCACCCATGGCCTTCTATACTCCAGCACAACGGGATCATTCAGTGTCCTCTGCACAATTCTGTGTGCAGCCCCTTTGCTGAGATTCCAACATCTTCTTCTCTTTCCACTTATTTAACTTTCAGGGCATCAGCCCTGCCCCAAACACTCCTGAATGCCCAGGATACTGTACTGAATATGTCTATTTGTTGCAGTAGCATCTTGAATTTCCATTAATAACAGTCTTATTAAATCATGTTAGATTTCTAAAAAGTTTAACCTTTCCCATTAAACAGGGAGGACTGGGAGCTTTGGGGGGACCAGGAGAAGCTGCTGTTTAACATCAAAACTCAAAGTTGGTATTCAGTCAATAATTTGAAATAAATAAATGTATTAGCATTTAAATGCAGAATCACGTAGGATTTCCTATATGCAAACCACAGAATTTTCAATAAATCTTGGAGGGGGAAGAGAGAAGGTTCGGCCTTCTCCTTTCATCACTTTTTCATCTCCATGTTCTGAAATTATCTTTAAATATTAGATTCCCACTGCTTGTTGCCCCCCTCTTACAGCTCCTGAGAAGCAGAAAATCTTTAGATTAATCATTCATCTTGGTTTTACCATTAAAATATTTTGACTAGAGGAATGGTAGGTTTCGTGCATTTTCCTCTGTGGCTTTTCTTTTTTCTTAGTACTTTTTTTTTCTTCTCTCTTATTTTTACTAGAAATGACATCTAGACATAGGTGGGTTTTTTTGGTTTTTTGCTTCTTTGTTTATTTTGTTTTCTATTTTGCCTGGTGACCAAGAATGGAGGTAAATATGAAGCAGATCTTTAATGCCAACAGAAATAGAAAAGGGTGGGCAACCAGACCTGCTCCTAAGCATATTCGCTGTGCTTAAAGTGATTAATTTTTTTTTCCTTAGATCAAGGTATTTTTCAATCACAATATCTGAAAAACTCAGGATTCTCTTTAACTATTCTATGTTCTCTTTGCCTTGACCTGGATTCTGATCAACACTGAAGGGTTGATTTCAAATGAAATCATTTGAGGTCCTTTAAACACATTTATGTTTGTATACATGAAAATGGAAGCATTATATGTGTGCAGTAGCCAGCAATCCTGTATCAACTCTCTTTGCCTCTTATTTCCCTGTGCTTTGCAGAGACCAAGTTAAAGAGCAACACTTCCACGGGGAAGACCTATAGGTTACCACACAGGAGAAATGCAAGTCTGTATTACACTTCTTCAAAACAGAAAAAAAAATGTGCTGCAAGAAAAGATTGAGTTTTGGCTAAGAAGACCTTATTTCCAACCTTAAGTTCAATATCAGGTATGGGGTTTGGGGGCCTCTTTGAGAATCAGTATTTTCATATGGACAAAATGTAAGTATGTTGAGCCTATCTTCCAGGAGTATCTTGAGAGCCAAGTGAAATAATACCTGCTTTATTAATAAATGTGTTTATAACTCTATGTGTGCCTATGTCTATTTTCATGACCATATCCTCATCTACATCCACATCAGCATCTGTACCTTTATCTACACCTGTATCTATAGTGGTCTGGGATACACAGCACAATTTCAACCCTGTTCATCATTTCCTTACCTCATCCTCATCCTTTTCCCTGTGAAGAACAACCAAATAGCTATGCGCAGGTTAAATGGAACAGAGATGCCTGGGGAGGGAATGGAGGGAAGAGGCTATGGTCTGTTTTAAAGACCAGCTGACTTTAGCACATTCAGGGTTGCAAGCAATAGGACTGAGCAGAAAAGAATTCACCTACAACAAATTCAAGTGAATAAACAATATAAATTGCTGACTGGAATTTGTGCCATTAAACTGCCAAAGAGACAGCACTTAACGTTACCCAAGTACATAGTTTCAGAAAGAAACTGGGTCAATGGAAGACATAGGGAAGTTAGGGAAGCTATTAGTTTTGGAAAAGTTTTATTTGGTTGGTTCTTTTGCCGGGATGGAGGCAATGAATCACCCCTTTGGTATGCATGGAGTTTTGAAGTCCCATAGGCTTATATTTGTATTAAAGAGTCTATGTGTGGCAGTGATTCTGAAGTATGGTCCTATGGCTTTGGTAGTTCCTCTAACAGTGCAATTGCAAATTATTACAATATGCACTACCCAAACTGGAAAACTTTTCTTTTTAAAGAAAATCTGTTTGCTTCCAATCTCCAAATCCACCAGGCATTTTATGTTAATAATATCAGAGATTTGTGTGGTCTGAAGAACTGCCGCTGCTCTTCCAAGGGATTTGTTTTATAGATTTGAAGATGAAAAGCACCCCATCCTATTATCTACTGTAACATTTCTGCAACGACAGCTGCTCCTTCGATGTGGAGAGAATTAGCAGATGGACAGGAACAAGTGACTGGCAATCAATTCAGTGCCTAAATTTCTGGGAAGGAGTCATTCCTCAAACAGAGTTTGAGGTCCTGCTTTGCTTATAAGAAAAAATAAGTAGTGATATTATTCTTTTCCCCACTGAAAATGGCAATCTTACAAGGAAAAAAGAATGCACTTTTTTTTAGCCCCACAGGTGAAGTCATTTGATCAAGTAATTCTCCTCATTTTTAAGCTTTAATTAAAATACTGTTTTATTTCAGATAAAGCTTTTGTGCACAAAGTGTGCTAGACATAGAGTGCCCAACACCATGTAGTCCAGGGATGTTACAGTTTTAGCCTAGAAACTCCTGCATCTCAGGATATCTCTTAGCAAATGCAAACTGATTCTGATACCCTTGTCTAGATGCCTAATTCTGGGAGGTTTCACACAGCTAGGATTCCTGAACAAAATGAGCCTAATTATTTTGCACTGGATTTGAATGTTTTAGGTGAGTCTTGCACCTAATCTTCTTGGGCTTAGGCACCTTGTGAAAAAGTGACTCAGCTGTGCCTTAAGAGAGATCACCAAGTAAGATCAAATGCCTGATATCTTGAGTAAAGGCCAAACAGTCATAATGTCTCTAAAATATTATTCTTTTAACATTAGTTATAGATCTTATTTATCTGCTAAGAGCAGAGATCACCCAGAAAAAGAGAACCAAGCATTCCAACTAAGGACTAAGCTGAACCTGAATGACCAGAGCCCTTGAAGCAAACAATGCACCACCAGTAGGAGAAAGAGGAAAATTGAGTAACTTCTTAAAAGGGAAATTATAAAGCTGGAGTCAGAAAAAAAAGGGTAATTCAGAAATACTTCATCTATCCATGACTGAAAAATAGAGAAATGGTGCCATCAGACCGAATGAATGAGTCAGGCTTGGTAATAGCAGAGTCCCAGCTCAGCAAGCTCTGGTGCCTGAAGAGAAGCAGTGAGTTTGAGATTTAGCAAGTGGCTTCACCATTCATTGCACATCCACACAACCGGAGGCTGCCCTGGTACAAGAAGAGAATATCTATAATAAAGGCAAAGGCATTCATGAAAGCTTCACAAGCATGACAGCACAGCATGGGGCGCTATGGGCTAGACAGTGCACCGAAAGCTTTCCAAATAAGCACTGCTCAGATGGGTAAAGAGAAGAAAGGAAAAACAAAACACAGCTTCATTTTAAGGCCACAACTGTTCTAAAGCTCACATAACCAGGACTGACACGGACATATTATTGCATCCAGGGTATTTCTGTCACTCAAAATGCTTAGAGTCAAAAATCAAGAGCAGACAAACAGACCAAACTTGGGTATTCTTCAACACCTCCAGGAAACCAGAAACAAGTTTCCAGAAGCCTGATCATTGCAGAGCCCACAAATGGGAAAGCTGAAGTCTTTAAAAGATGACTAAAAGAACTGTCTACAGTTTCTACTGGCATCTTTGTTGAAGAAATTACCCAAAACTGACTTAAGAACCTAGGTCAGTCAAAATCTAAAGTAGTTGTTCTTTTTGCCCTTGTCCCTCTGGATCTTACTCTGGAGCAGAGGCAGAACAAGTACTTTGGACACACACCCACACTCCCACACACACCCACACACACACCTGCCTACTGGAGCAGAGGCAGAACAAGTACTTTGGACACACACCCACACTCCCACACACACACCTGCCTACCGCATTATTTTCACTATTACCTTTGTCTCTTGTGTATTTCAATTTGAACACCAATATTGAGTTAAAATTAAAATGTATCTTCTTCATTATTTTGGCAAGTCTTATTTCATAGGATCAGTCCTATATCCAGTTCCTACATCCAATGGGACAATTCTAAAGATCACAAGATGGGGACAATTTCAGCTGAAAGTGTCTCAGGACAGATTCAGGTGTGTGCCAGCCTGCTGCAAACAGAGAAGACCTGCAAATAGCAGGTGCATTAGTCAGAATATATAATCAATCGATTCATGTTTTAACTCAGCATTTGATCTTTTATGAGATGCAAGTAGACGTGTTTTCACTGAGACTGTCAGTTCTGAGGCAGAAGTTTCTGAAGATAGGTCTCAAAACCAACAACTACCTCTGAAGAGTTTGTCAAGGACACATGTATGTGAACAGTGAACCATTAGGCTGTGCTACAAATTCTGAGGCCACCCTCCCAATCCTCATCTTTCACAACTGACTGACATTACACAGTATTTACAATTATTTACCAGATACAAGTGAGAGTGACTTACTATATTTCTAGCATTTTTTAATCATTTCTCAAACCTCAAAAAAAAAGTGGTCAGAATGAGAAATTGTAGAAGAAACATTTTAAAAATAAATAACAAATTATTCTTTCCTTAACCGAAAAACTATAGTTCAAAAAATTCAACAATAATTCTTGATAAAGACAATGAAGCAAATAAGTATTGATGGGTACTGTATGTGTGACAGAAAGACACACACACACACACACACACAGTCACACACTCACACTCCTAGGGACAGGAGGAGTTCTACAAGTCATACAGGAAGCCTTCCGCTCAGTGGAATTACCAAAGGATCGAGCACAAGGTAAAGAAGGTCACTGCCTTCACAGTTACACAACATGTAACCAAAGCATTATTTAATAAACACAAATGAGACATCAATTAGATGCATATGAATTGGTAAAGACATGAAGACAGGTTTATTTGTAGGTTACTCTACAGTCCACCTGGAAAACCCTAAAAAACCAGTGATGAACTCAAACAGTAAGAGAATTCAGGAAGCTAACAGGGCAAAACATTAGATGGAGAAATAAATTTCCATATGATAAAGTAGTTGACAAAGTCAGGGCATTCACAAAATTAAGTATCATTGAACAACTTGTTTAAAAAGTAAAATATTTCCATATGCAGATATAAAATGGCTATTTTCAGAATATATTGTTAGGTGATTTTTAAAAACCTATGTCAGAATAAAAAGATAGAAAATATGCATGCCTCTATCCAATTGTACAAAAGACATAAGACAAAAAAGTACAACATCAGAAACTAATAAGATTTCTATAGGTGGTGAGTGGAAATAAAGTGTAAAGAATGGATGGGTAGGATGAGGAAGAAAGGGTGAGGGCAAGGGACAGTTCTCACAGCACACCTCTTTTCCCATTTTTAAAGTTTTGCTAATGTTCCACATATTTATATGAAAAAAAATATGGTCAAACATTAGAGAACCACGAACAGAACCCAGATTACAAACATTTACAAATTTTTTAAAAATCTGTGATCAATAAAAAACAGTGCAAAAGTGAGAAATGACAATAGAAACAAGAAGTACCAAAGAAGTAACAAAAGAAAACTAAATTTTAGCTCCAAACTGTAAAGCTAAAGACAAAAGAACAGTACATAAATTTGGTTTTCCTGGCAGTATGCAATTCTGAGCTAGCAATCCTATAACTATATTATGTGTATTCTGATTGAAAATCATTAATCAATTATGATGAATGACAACGAGGTTTCTTGCTGCTATAGAAAGGAGTAACAAATAAACCATTAATTCTGTGGTGTTGTTCTGTAATCAGGAGTATCAGCATGATCTCACAGTTTTGCATACAAAAATAGTTAAATAAATAGGTTGTGTTTGTGTGTGTGTGTGTGTGTATGTGTGTGTGTACATCTAACTCCTAGCTTAGTCTCTTGAAAAGACCTAAAAACAATACTATCTTAGTAGCAAGAAATGCATCTAATCAAAGGAGTCAAAGCTTCTTGGACAAATGGCTGGTTCCAGAGGTGAGGCAGGGAGACAAAAATATCAGCCTAGAACAAATTGTGCTTCCAGAAAGTAAGGAAGCACTCAGATATAAAGAGGGCATGTTGAAATGACACCAAGTATCATGTGGACAGATAGGGTAATAATTTGACCAAAAATAGTAACAGTAGTGCAATCCACAGAATAAATTAAATTTTACCAAATTGATATTGATATAAATAAGTACAGAAAAGGAATTCATTTCAGTGTAATTTCCACTAGAAAATACAGACAGAATGGGGAAAATTTTTTAAATTACCATCTGTCAAACATCACAGTAAATATCGTTGCAAACAAGTATCATCAATGGTTGCAAAAATTAGTAAGTCAGTGTATGACAAGTGACAGAACATTTACATTAACTCAGAGTATTTCCCCACAAGATACTTCATGGTGGAAAAGCTCAGCAGATGCAACCCTAATCAAGCATTCAAAGTTAGCACCACCTATAGTAAGAAATGAGCACATGCAGTGTCTCAAAACCATCCACTGAGAAGGCACATCATCTGGGTGGATGGGATGCTTGCCCAAAGCATGGAAACACTGCCTTATCAAATGGCCCCCAAATAAAAGAATTTTCTACAAATAACTATTTCACAAGCAAGCAAAATTGAGAGTTAATACAACACTGTGATCCTGGGAGACAAAATCACTGAGACGATTATGGATACATGAATAAGGCATGTAGGATAATTAACGCTACTATAGTGATGTTAATTTTCTGGTTTAAATCACTTTTCTACAGATATTTAAGATGATAATATTTGAAGACACTGGGTGAAAGATATAAAATTGTTTTGCATTATGTTTGTAACTTTTGTGAAAAGCATAAATTACTTTGAAATTCACATTAAAGAGTTTTTTAAAGTAAAACATTCACTGGTACATTTTAGATCTACATAAGGGTAACATTCATCATAGGGAATTTGTACCTGTGCACAATATATCTTGCTTCTTTTTTTTCACCCACTCTCTCACTGACCCCTCTTCCCTTCCTTATGCACAAAAGCTTTATTTCCATTTTCCTTATATTTTCTTTTTTTTTCCTTGTCCCTTCTTTCCTTTCCCCATCCCTCTCCCTTGTTCCCCTTCTTATTTGAACATTTTAAAGAGTTTTAAAAGACATAAAATGAAAAATGGAATTAGGGAATTCAAGAATGCACAATATGCAAAGGGCAGGCAAAAACACGTTGAATATTTAAATTTTTAAAATTCATTACCATAAAAGACACATTACCATTAATCCCCAACGTGCTCCCTCTCACACTGAGCACACTTATCCCGCCATGTTTGCCACCTTCTGAGGCAGTTCTGGAAATACTCTTTGTGACCATCTTTTTGTGTCTGCTACAATATCCTGAAATGATTCAAAATGTTTTGACTACTTCTGTCAAATAAACCCATTAGGTGGTGCTCTCATCTGCATTATTCAGGGGATCTGGCTCCCTGTGATGTGTGGCTCTTCCTCAGAGTACAAATGCCCACAAAAGGCAAGGGTTCTGAATCAAATCATGACATCAAAGCGTCCAGACAACTCAACTAAAGACACAGAAAAGCGCTTCCAGAACTGCTTCAGAAAGTGGCAAGATGATGAAATAAGTGTACTAAAAGTGAGGGAAGAATATTCTGAGGAGGACTAATAACAACATGGCTCTTATTATACATGTTTTGTAATTTATCCATTTACAATAGTCTTTAAAAACTTCATTTCACGAGTGAGCAGTAGGAGAACTCAGAAGTGAGGTGGCAAACTGATGAAATTAGAAAAAGGAGGGGCCGGGGATTGAGCTCAGTGGTTCTAGTGCCTGCCTCGCAAACACAAGGGCCCGAGTTCGATCCCTGGTACCAAAAAAAAATTAGAAAAAGGAAATATCATTTTGTAAACCTGGTCTAGAAAGAACACATGAATGAGCGAACAAGACAAATAAGGCCCTTATAGAAAAATAATGTGAAATGAAAGACTTTTTTGCAGAGGAAACGAAGAGAAAGATTTCAAGACAAAGTGACAAATACTGAAAATAGACAAAGAACTTTCAACATACAAATAGTAGTAATTCCTCAAAAAGAAAAGGGAAACCAAAGACTGGAACGAATACTAAAATCTATGCTTAAAAACTCCCATTATATAATTTTAACTTCATAACTGTTTATAAAGTAGTGTGCTTTTTTGTTTTGTTTTGTTTTTTCTCATTGAGTTTATTGGTACATTTTAGGTATACGGTACAGGTACATTATCATTGGGATCTTGTACCTTTACATGACAGGTCTCGGTTCTCATTTTTTCCCCTTATCCCTGCCCTCACTTTACCCTCTCTTCCCTTCCTTATTTACAAACACTTTATTTCCATTTTTTCATTTTCTCATATTTTTTTCTTTTCCCTTATTACCTTTCCCCTACCCTTTCCACTTTCCCTACACCTTTAGCCCTTTTCTTCCTATTTCACATGGTCAATTATCTCATTAGGATCTAATGTGCTATTATAGTTCTTCACACCAGAGAAACTATTCGGTATTTACACGTGTGACTTATTTATTTCACTTAGGAGTATATCCTCAATATGTATTCATTTTCCTATGAATGAATCTAATTTCTCATTCTTTATGGCTAAGTAGTATTTCATTTTATAGAAAAACCACATCTTCTTTATCCAGTCTCCAACTAATGGGCAAAATGGGCTGTTTCCAAGTTTTAGCTATTACAAACTGCGCTGCTATAAACATGGGTATACATATATCACTGTGGTATGATTCTTTTAATTCTTTTGGAAAGATAACCAGCAGAGGGATGGCTGGGTCAAATGGAACCTCTAATCCTAGTTCTTTGAGGTATCTCCATATTGATTTCCACAGTGGTTGCACCAGTCTGCACTCCCATCAACAATGGAGAATGGTTCCTTACTCCCCACATCCCCACCAACATTTGTTATTGTGTGGTTTCTTGATAGCAGCCATTCTTTGTTGTGTGAGGCAAATCTCAGTGTTGTTTTCATCTGCATCTCTCGAATGACCAGTGATGTGGAACATTTTTTCGTATATTTACTTGATGCTTTTACTTTTTTGTCTGAGAAATGTCTGTTCATTTCAGATGCCCATTTTTTAACTGGGTCTTTATATTTGCGGGGGGAGTATTTTTAGTTCTTTATATATTCTAGGTAGTTGTCTAAAGTAGTGCGTTTTGTATCTGAGAACAGATCAGTGGATCCAGACAACCAACATGGAGACATAATTCAATAAATTTCTGGATTTTAACAAAAATAAACTCATTGGAAGTATAGATAAGAAGAGAATGTAACTTACAAAGGAAACCTTAGATTATCCATTTTTTAAGAAAATACTTCAGAAGAAAACTGAATATGGATATTCAAAGTATTAAGCAAGTTATTTAAAGAAAAAAGTGGGAGACAGATTTTATACATAGCAAAATTTGTCTTCAAATATAAAATGGTAAAAAAATTTCAATCAACATTTAAGAATCCAGGGAAGGGGCTGGGGATTTAGCTCAGTAGTGCCATCACCTGACTCACAAGCACAAGATCCCAAATTCAATCCCCAGTAAAAAAAAAATAATAAAGTGTTTCTTGTACACAGCATATTGTTGGATCTTGCTTCTTGACCCATTCTGCCAGTTTATTTCTTCTGCCTGGTGAATTGAGCCCATTAACATTGATGGCTATAACTGATATGTATTAACATCCTTGTCATGACTTTTTCTTTTTGTTGGATTCTCCCCCTTTGGGTTTAATTTCTTATCATGCTTGATGGATTCATTCTGCTGGGCTTTCAGGGGTTGTGATTCTCATTGTCTTTTACTAGGATATTGCTTAGATTTTTTTTGGAGTGCTGGTTTGGTACTCATGAAGTTTCTAAGTTGCTCTTTGTCATGAAAGTGTCTTATTTCTCCAACAATTTGGATTAGAGGCTGTTTTCCTTTAGGGCTCTAAATATATCACTCCAAGCTTGAGGGTTTGTGTTGAGAAATCTGCTGTGTTTCTGACGGGCTTGTGGTTTGTTTTTTTTTTTAAAGCGGAGTATTATTCAGCCATAAAAATGCGAAATTAGAAATATTTATAGCTAAATGCATGCAGATTGAGGTGATACTGTTAAGTAAAATAAATTCATGTGTGTAAATACCAAAGTTTCTCTAGTGTGAGAAACTGAAAGTGTAAATAGGGACTAAAAGGTATAATAGATAATGTGAAATAGGAAGAAAAGGGACAAAGGGAAAGGGGAAGTGGGAGGAGTAGGGGAAAGGAAAGAAGGGAATGGAATTAATATGAGAAAATGAAAAAATGGAAACAATCTTTGTAGACAAGGAGGGAGGGAGTGGTTGAAGGGAGGGCAAGGGAATGGGGAAAAATAAGAACCAAGATGGATGACATAAAAATGCAAATTTCCGAGAATGAGTGCCATTGCATTGTATTCCTTCAATAAAATTAATTTTAAAAAAGAATCTAGGGAATTCTATTCCCCTATGACCCTGATCTTAGAACTATATTAAGTATTACTGAATAGTTTTGCTGGTGTGAAAAACTATAATAGTACATAAGATCCTAATGATATAATTGATTGTGAAATAGGAAGAAAAGGGCTAAAGGTATAGGGAAAGTGGGAAGGGTAGGGGAAAGGTAATAAGGGAAAAGAAAAAAATATGATAAGATGAAAAATGGAAATAAAGTGTTTGTAAATGAGGAGGGGAGGACAAGGGGAAAATGAGAACCGAGACCTGTCATGCAAAGGTACAAGATCCCAATGATGGATGTAACTGTACTGTGTGCCTAAAATATACCAATAAACTCAATGAGAGGAAAAAAAAGAAACATATTAAGTAAAAAGCTCAGACAAGCAAAATAACTAGAGGCATGGACAATTTCTACTTTTATAAAAGCAGTCTGAGAATACCTCTGCCACAGAATTATTTTACATTATTTTAATTGATTGTTCCTCCAAAGTTTAATCCTTTGAAGACAAAATAGTGGCTCATCTCTTTCTGACTCTCACAGCCTGACAGAGCACCTGGCCCTCAGAAATTACAGAATAAGTATATATTATCACGAGTAAACTGGCATTTAATTGTCTACTTTTAAATATCCTAAATGAATTGTGCTCAATAAATTTTGGCTAAAACCAATGGAAAAGCAAAATAAATGTTTTCTGAAACCACAAAAACACATCACTCTCGACATTTATTACCTTATGTGTCATGTTTGTGATATAAAATAAAATGAAGAATTATTTTTCATTTAATACTGAAAGTTCCTACCACCACATGAAAAATAAATAAGATTTACTTCATTCTTTGGCTTCAGGCCACACGGCAAAAGGTCCTCCTCCTACCATCATCACCTCCTCTGCCACCACCATGGCTGCCATGCCTGAGCGCTGCTGTTACACCATGCCTTTGATTTGTTGCTCTTGTGAACGACCTCCATTAGTCTTCACAACCCTGTACACATTTGTATTTATATTTCCCATTTTTCACGTGGAGAGAGAGAGAGAGAGTTACAGAGGTTAAATAACCTTGCTTCAGGTAACACAGCCATATTAGTTTCTGAGTTCAAGTACACTATGTAACACAGACTAGGGTAATTTATAAGATACCCCAAAATATTCATCACCTTATCAGTATGATCAATCTTGTGCCCTCAAGGGAGGAAAGATGAAGAAAAGCAGAGTGCAAAGGCTCACCCTCCCACATCCATAGGAATCCGTGCAGCCCAGCTTTTACATGATTTGTATGCTAGACTTTTGGAGTCAAATTTTGTGTGAAGAATAAATTTTGCTGCTTGGTATTTTAAAAATTGATGGCCTGTGAGTCCAACTCCATGACATGACCACAAGCCTTAGAAATCTTTTGACATCTGTGTGTACAGTTTGCTTATATGTAAAATCAATAGTCCCCTTGATATTTGACAAGCTGATATAAAGTATAAAGTGATATTCAAAAGACAAATGTCACATAAAAGCACATATTACTCACAAGTCCACTCAATAATTATCATTTAACCAAAACACCTACTACGTGCCAGATACTATTCTTATCCTGAGGGTGACAACAGTGCACAGTCATGCCCAGGAGTTTATTCCCTGAGGATTATTATCAAGAGGAAGCCCAAGGCGATATCACATCTGTCTTCTCGGTTCATTTCTCAGCATCAACACAGCAGTGATCACCATGTGGCAGGCAACTAATTCATCTTTATCTAAGGAATAAATGAAATTCAACTCCCCATTCCACGGCTGCCAGACTATTTCTTCTGTGGACAGTCAATATCTAAATTAAAACTGCAGTGCCCCCCCCTACTGTCAATTCAACAGATTTACTTGTGGAATATTGATGATTCCTGATCATTCCCCTCTCAGCTGGGACCTAGTCTGCACTGTTGTACTCTGCTTTAGATTAAACTTCACTGTATTTTCCTTGCTGGAGAGAAACCTTTAAAAGAAAAGTTTTGTGGAAAGCTCAAACCCATTAACACCAAAAAAATAAAAAATAAAAATAAAAATATTGTATAAAGTGTTAAAGGGAGTCCTGTTCTCCCGGGCCTAATGCAAATATTAACAATTTACAGCTGAGACTCCCTCTAAACGCTCAGAAATCAGGGTCCTTTAGTAATCCATGAGGCCCTTTATTTCTTTTCTCTGGAGAAAAGAATTCAAAGATCTTTACTTTTTCCCTTTTTCTATGCCTTTGAGGCCTCTGTTCTATTAAGGTAATGTTTCCTTATGGACCAGAAAGCAGAATGGACATTTACATCTCTCCGATGAGTTCATCAAGCCAAAGAGAAAAACAATTCTAGAGAATAACAACTCTTCCCTGCTAAGTAGAAAGGTAGGAAGGTGATTCTTTGCTTTCTCCAGAGGATGTCACTGTGTTTAACTCTGGCGTATAATAAAATTGCTGGGAGTCTCTTGGAGCAATGAACGTCACAGAAAAATAATTTCTGATGATCGGGGCTTTTAGTAGCTGAGAGATGTTTATCATGTACCTAAAAGCAATGCTGGCTGTTAATACCATTCAAGGTAAAGGAATACGAATAGTCATGCTGGAACTCTGAAGTTCCTTCTCTTGAAGATTTAGCAGGAGAAAGTGGAAAGGCCATACAGACAGCTGCAGGGCCATCAGATGATAGCATAGTATACGGTACGGCAGAGAAGTCAGAAAACAAAGTGAGGCTGAGTCTTGATTTTGACTCTTCTATGTAACCTTGAAAAAGTTCCAGAACTTGGCTTGGCTCACAGTTGCCCTTTGTTTGAAGAAAAAGAACATTAGAATACTTGATATCTATGTAAGGAGACCTTCAAAACTCCACAGTTCTATGTAAAGATAAGGTTTAAAAAAGAGAGAGGGAGGCCTGGGGATTTCGCTCAGTGGTTCCGCCTGCCTCGCAAGCACAGGGACCCAAGTTCGATCACGGCTACAAAAAAAAAGAGGGAGAGAGGGAAGGACAGAGAAGGGGGTGCGAGGAAGCAGGCTCTAACATTTAAACCTGGAACCTCAAATTCATGATGATAAAAGCCGGGTCACCTCATGTCTATCAATCACCTTCTCATCTTACTGGTTTTCTCATCTCCTCTCATATGGTTTCTCCTCCACCAATACGACAGAATTCCAAGCCAATTTTCAAATGCTTTCCATAGATTCCCATCATCTAAGGAGAATGTGGAAAGTAATGTGACTCACATTAAAGCCTTTCTAAAACTAGTCTGTGCTCACCAGTCCAACCTCGTCTTTTATTACTGACCAAAACAAACCCGAACTACTAGCTGGACAGATTTACCTCTTGTCCCCAAAATTATATTCTGGGATCTTGCAACTTTCAAATCTTCTCGACTGATCATAGAGCCATGTCTAAAGTCTCAATCCTTTTCTGCTGTCTTTCTTTCTTAGCCTTTAAGAAAGCTTTTAAAGGCCCTGGAACTTGCTGGAGTCTTTTTTGTTATTTTTTAACCATATTATGCATAGTAACTCTCAATATCTAAACTCCTTCAG
This sequence comes from Fukomys damarensis, assembly GCF_012274545.1. Taxonomy (NCBI): domain Eukaryota; kingdom Metazoa; phylum Chordata; class Mammalia; order Rodentia; family Bathyergidae; genus Fukomys; species Fukomys damarensis. The sequence goes on along the minus strand of NW_022900919.1, from coordinate 16,545,273 downwards.
AAAGCAAAATAGCAGAAAGTTCACATGTATATCAGCAGAGTCAATGTATGTGCATTCAAATCTAGTTCTGTCATATGTTGTACTAATTTGAAAATGTTCAGTTTCAAACTAAGGGTAACATTAATATCTAACGCACGAGACGCTGCTTGTTTGTGTCTTAGAATTAATTCAGGTAACACGCCAAAGCACTTAGCAAACTGCCATGTAATCTATGGCCAACAAAAGTTTGCATTTTTAAAAACAATTCTTAGCATTCACATTTGCACCAACATAAAATACTATCCTGAGCTTTTACTTAACTACACTACAGATTTACATTGTAGGTCATTTGAGAATAGTACTTCGTCCAATATGTTTTTTAAATCTGCTTGAATTGCTTATTATCATACTCTACATTTAATGGATCTCAATAAATATTTGTCATATAAAGGGTTAGAGACAAATTAGATCAGCAATATTGAATTTTCTTAGACTTTAATGAGAAAAAAAATAAAAATAAGGGGGAAAAGATTGTATTTATCATTTGGACTTCAAATCAATCTCATTTCATATTTGAAGAAACAATATGTTCAGAAAGTTTATGTAACTATTTATAGCTATATTTTTAAACAAGAATTCAGACCCAGATCTTTCATCAAATGACAATAAGTAGCCTGAAGAAAGTAGAAATTTCTGTACCTAAAGCATCATTTCCTCTGATTCCTTATTGTTTCTCATCATTTGTGCCTAGTTTCTCAATGCATTCAATACAATTCTGTTGCAGGAAAACTTCTGTATTGGCTTGAACCTAATCCAAATGTTCAGCAGCCCATTGTGCTGTTCAGCAAACCCTACATTCACACATAAACCCAAGGATTTAAAAACTAAATAACCATTTTCAGGCTTAATAAACAGGCGAGAATCTATCAAGGACTATCTTTTCTCTGTTCCGGTATGGCTCCCACATCCATCTGGTTGCCTAGGTCAAAGACCTTGTCTTCTCTGGTGAGTCCTTTTCTTACATATCTAATCCCACTCCAAAGCAAACGTTGCAGACTCTCTGAAACATACTTGATAACCAAGTACAGCTCAGCACCTTTTCACTACTAGCCGAAAGTCACAGAATGCTAGGTGCAGTGAATAAAGTGGATGAGGACACCCTGTAATGTTTTCATTTGACACCATCATCTCTTACTGGATCACTACAGGAGACTCTCAGCTGCTCCCATGCCTGCCTATCCCTAACTGGCGCTACTGTGGTCTATTCCGCATAAGAGTATCTAAGATGCTACTATTTCTCTGATCAAACCCGGTCTAAATGTGATACATTCTAGAAAGTCCTATATCAACTGGTGCCAACCACCTCTTTAATCTCATCTACTTCTCGGTGTCTTTGTGTCTCTCACTAATTTTTTGTTTTCTTTTGTTTTGAGCACACTCTCCCTCAAGGCATTTGCATTACTGTTTCATGAATCTGGGAATCTCTTCCCCCAGATATCCCTGGTACTGCTGAATATCATCTTAGCAGGGAGGCTCCTTCCCTGCCTCCCCCGCTGATTACCTACCCTCCATTCTCTCAGATATATTATTTTCTTTATGGAACTTAACAGTGTTTATCATTGTGTTAAGTGTCTATCTTCATGTTATCTCATCCCCAAGAGAGTGATAGGCTCAATGATAATCTGTACCTTATCTCATTTGCCCCACAACTGTATCTTCAGCACCAAAAACAATTCATGGCTCACAGTATTGATTTAGCAATAGAGAACGAATGCACACATGCACTATCTAAACTTAAGTTTCTGAGACACACGTTGTCATGGTCAGAACATATTTTACTTTTAGGACTCATATGGCTGAGCATAAGTATTAATACTTCTTCCCCTAAATAATCAGATCCTCGCCTTTCTCACTGACAAACTCGTGGCAAGATCAACAATACAGTGAATGTTTAAATTTAAAAAGAATTTATCATGACAAAAACACATTGTCATAAATCCCCTTCAGAATACTCTCTCTCACTTTGAACACACTTATCCCAGCTTTCTTTCCACTTTCTGAAGCCGCTGTGGAAGCCTTCTTTCCTGAGTGTTTGGGAGTGGATGGATATTTTAAATCAATTCAAAATTTTACCTTTCATGGTGACTTTGACTGAAGAAAAGCTGAAAGTCATTGAATGGTAGGTACAGTGAATAAGGTTGATAAGGACACCTTGTAATCTTTTCATGTGACAAAAATTACTGGAAATACTTTGAAGTGATTTAGGTCATCAAGGCAGCCTCAAAAGACACTCATGAAAGAGAACTTCCAGAACTGTTTCAGAAAGTAGCAAGAATGATGGCATAGGTGTGATCAAAGCAAGAGGCATTATTTTGAGGGGGACGTAATGGCAATATGCCTTTTAATGTAATGTTTTTTAATTTAAGATTTAGTATATCTCTTGATCACCCTCAATTTGTTCAATCTTTTTCAGTGGTCTAGCTTTCTCTAAGACACTGCATTAGAAAATTCTTAGATGCTTCATTTTGATTTATTTCTACTAAGTTCCAAGGACACAATCATGTTTTATCTTGCTTAGCTTGGTTTTATCCTTTTATTCAGGGAGTCATTTTAGCAATATGAGAAATCAAAACATCTTTATAGTGAGGTCTAATGGATCAGGAAAAAGTTTTCTTTGATTTGCTGAATATTTTAAGCTTTAATGTACACTTTAATCTACATAGTTAATATGAAATTTATACCTCTTTATCAGAGAAGATATTTGTAATAATAACATTCCATAGGTAAAATTAGCCTCTATGATATGATGCCTGATGTCTTTCTGAGGTAAGCAAACCAAAAATAAATCTTTATGAAATAAAATATGCACATTTGATCACTGTAGCCTAATTCTGATCCTTTTAGCCCAAGAAAAGAAATAATCCTCTAGATACTATTTTCCCCCACCCTCAAAAGCTCCAGATTGGTTAACTACAATTATGAGGAAAGTCTTTTTTCTTCCTTCCCCTGTCATTTGTTCTGAGCTGATATTTTACTGGGCTATCAGGTACTGTGTAGCAGATGGCAAGTGAAATCCAATTAGTGGTGTCTTGCAACTTGTGTCAAGACTCTTCAATTAAGGTTGTTTTGTTGAGAAATCACTGGATGAGTGTTAGCTCTTTTCGCAGGCAAAAAGAATCACAACACTGATCCTTCTTCTAACTGACTCAAAGTTTGCTAAGTGAAAACAGACTTTATCCCAGGGGTATTTGTCAAAAAAAAAAAAAAAGTCAGAGGCAACTGTTGATCATCATGGCTGAGGCAGTAGAAAGGAGTTGGCAAATAATGGGCACAAAACTTAGAATTCTAAATTGCTGCTAGGGCTATGTGTGCACAGTACTGTGTGCATGCTCAGGAAAGACCTGGAAAGGCCCAGTGCTATCACCTGTCACTAACCTCAGTGCTGTGCACAAACAGGAAGTGGAGACTAAGGAAGAGTTACAGACTCCCTGGTTCCGTGTTAAAAGTCCTCAAACACACACAAAGAGTCCAGCAAAGGCTACCAGACTAATTAGTTCCAGGTGACTAAGAACACTGCTGTCGAATCACCAGAAGAGCAAGCCAAGCAGAAACTTCAAGAGTCACACATGACAAAGAGCACAGACTTCACAGAATTAGTTTAATAAGTCAATAAACAAACAACAAAGAAAACTAGAAGAGGGGAGGAAAGTGATTTCCAAGGCTGTAATATTATGTATTTAAAATTTTGGCTTTTCATCAAAAAATTAAGACATGAAAAAAAAAAATATATGGCCTACACATAGGAAACAAAGCAGTTAACAGAATCCATCCCTGTGGAAAAATCAAATGTTTCCAAGCTATGTTCTGAAAGTCCAAAAAAAAAAAAAAACAGGAACAGGGCCAGGGGATTTGGCTCAGTGGTTCTGCTGCCTGCCTTTCAAGGACGAGGGCCTGAGTTCGATCCCCAGTACCACACACACACACACACACACACACACACACACACACAGAATGTTCAAAAAACTAAAGGAAAGTATGAGAATAATGTCTCAACAAATAGAGACAATCACTGAAGAGATACAAAATATATAAAATAAACCGATAGAAACTGAGAAATTGAAAAGTGTAAGTAGCTAAAATGAACAACTCACTGGAAGTTCTCAACAGAAAAGATAAGCAGAAAAAAAGTACTCAGTGATGTTAAGAAAGGCTGACATATTTCCAGCTTCATGAAGAGAAGAGATAAAATCAAAAACATAAACCAAGATACTACTGGAACACTATCACAGGAATTTCAGGAGAGGAAAAGAAGAGTACAAAAAAGAGCCAATGAATATTTGAGGATATAATGCCCTACAAATTTGCAAATTTTGTGAAAAATTTTAATCTGTCAATCCAAGAAACTCATCAAACTCCAATACAAATACAGTATAGACATAGCCATAACAAAATCAAAATGCCAAAAGACAAAAGAACTTTGAAAACTGCAAGAGAGAATTGACTAATGCTATACTATATAGACAACTGAGGTCTTCAGCAGAAACAATGGAGACTAGAGTAATGCATGATGATATATTCAACCCAGTGATGGAAAAAGTCTACTAACCAGGAATTCTATATCTAGTAAGACTGGTATCCCTATCCCCTTAAAACAGGACAGAGAAATCTAGATAGTACCAGAAAACAAAACAAAACAAAAATACATATCCTTCCCAAAAGACTTTCTGTAAAACAAATGCTAAAAGGAGATTTTTCAAGTTGAAATAAAAGGACCTCAGACAGTAATAAGAATACATATAGAAAAGCAATTATTCAAAAAATTAACTATGGAGGTAAGTGTAATATACAGTATAAATGCACTTTGTTGTAACTTTTTCCTTCTGACTTAAAAGAGAATTGCAATTTAATAATTATAGACTATGTTGATATGCATACAATGTATAAAGATCTTTGTTTGGTTTTTTTTTGGATACTGGGGAATGAACTCAGGACCTTGAGCTTTCGAGGCAGGCTGTGGAACCACTGAGCTAAATCCCTCGCCCACCATTTTTTGGTAATACACAAGGGATGGAGACAGAATGAATCCATGTAAAGGCAAATTGTTATGCTATAGTAATTGTATTACTCTGAAGTATATTTATATATAAAATGTATTAATTATAACCCCCAGGCCAAAGAGAAAAAAAGTAAAAATGAATGAAAACAAATTTAAACAGTATACAACATAATATTTATTTACACAAAAGACAACAGAAATAGGGGAATGGATAAACAACAAAAAAGATATAGAAAAATAGAAAATGATATATCAAATTCTTTATCGATGATTACAAGAAAAATAAGTGGACTAAACATTCAATCTAAACATTCAGATTAGAAGAAGGAAAAAAACTTATGTCTCAATTATAAGGTAGCTATAAGTAATATACTATGAATTCAAAGACATAATGAATTAATCAGAAAAGGGCAGAAAAGATATACCAAGCAGGGTATGTGTATATGGGGGAAAGGCCATGCTGTTATTAGAAAAAATACAATTTACTTCAAAAACTGTTACAAAAGACAAAGAAAAACATAAAAAGCTAAAGGGTCAATTCTAGAAGCTGTAATAATTATCACCACATGTGTATCTAATAATAATACACCATAATATGTGAAGGAAACCCCTGACAGAAATGAATCAAGAAATAAACAATTCAACAATAATAGTTGGATATTTAAATTTTCCCAATTTCAATAATGAGTAGGGCAATGAGACAGAAGATGAAAAGGAAACAGAAGACTTGTATAACACTAGGAACCAACTTGATTAGTAGACATCTATAGAATCCTTGGTCCAACAACAGTAAGACTGACATATTCTCTAATCATATAGCGCACTCTTCAAGACACACCATATGATAAACCATAAAACAAATATCAACGCATTTAAAAAATTTAAATCATGCAAATTATTTCTTTAATTAAGAATGACCAGGACACCCATGTATAAATACCAGATAGTTTCTCTGGTGTGAAAAACTGAAAGTGTAAATGAAAACCAGAATGCATAATAGATGATGTGACATAGGAAGAAAAGTTCCAAAAGGGAAGAGGAAAGGGATGTGGGGGGAGAGGGAGGGAAGGGAAAGAAGGGAGAGGAAAAAATGAGAGAAAGGGAAAAACCTGGGAACAGTCTTTGTAAACAGGGAGGGGTGGAGAGGTTGATGAGAGGGCAGGGGAATAGGCACAAAATAAGAACCAAGATTATCATGTGCAGGTAAAAATCCCCAATGATGAATGTCATCATATTGTATATCTAAAATGTACCAGTAAACTCAGAGAACAACAAAAAAAGATACTGAAAAACTCATAAGGCTACCACCCACATGATCTTCAAAAGGTTTGAATAAAGGAAATTATGAAAGAAAAAAAGAGTGAATGAAATTAGGAATAAATAACCGAAGTAAATATAGGAAACTCACTACACACGAAATTAAAGAGTCCTAAATAATCAATGGGCCAAAGAAGAAATAAAAAGAAAACCTAGAAAATCCTTTCAGGTGAATGAAAATGAAAGCAGAGCATATCAAAACTTACAGACTATAGGGCAGGAAGAAAATTACACGTTCTCACGTGCCTATATTTAAAAAGAAGAAAACTCCCAAATCAGTAACCTGAACTTGCACTTCAGGAAACTGGAAATGAAGAGAAAATTAAACGCAAATCAAGTAAAGAGAGGGATAAATAAAGACTAGAAAAGAAATAAATGAAATAGAAAGAAGAAAAACAATAGCAAAGTCAATGGTTGTTCATGAAGCCACACAGTGGAAACAAACCGAAGTCTGTGGACGGATGAATGGATAAATAAATGCTGTATCCCTACACGGTGTAATAACATCAAGCCATGGGAAAGAATAAAGTACTAAAACATTCAACAAGATGAACCTTAGAAATGTTATGCTAAGTGAAAGAAGGCAGACATAAAAGGCCATAGATTTTATGATAGTATTTATATAAAATGTTCAGAATAGGAAAATCCATAGAGACAGAAAGTACATTAACAATTGCCAGGGGCTAAGAGAAAGGGAAAATAGGCAGTGATTGCTAATGGCTTTCTTTTGGGGTAATGAAAATGTACCGGAATTTGATAATGGGCATGGTTGAACCACTTTACGAATATATTAAAAACCACTTAATTTTACATTTGAAATGGCTGAATGGGTACAGTTTGGTGAGTTATATCCCTATTTTTTAAATCACAAAAATTGTGAAAAGTGGGTTCCATATTCTAGAATGCTACATTAACCATCCTATTAATTGCTAAGATGTCACTCTTTCACCACGTGTAAGTACTGGAACATGGAAAATCCGTTCTTCACTTTCCTGTCTTTTGTGTGAATCTCCAATTTCCACTTTCAGAAGTCAACCAGAATTTCTTAGTAAGTTCTCTAAAACCTAATGTTCTTCAAGAAACATTGAGACAGTGTCAAAGACTCCCTCCACCAAGCAATGCATGTAAAAGGAGTTTCCAGGGCTCACTCCATCAGCTGGCTCAGAAAGCTCTCCAGTCGCAGCTTTGTGATGGTTAGGTAGTATTCAGACTACGCTTTAGAGAAGGAAAGAGTAACCACTTTCTTACATCATCCCTTTCATCGGGTCAGTCAGCACAGTCACAGACCCTGCAGTGCCTCTGCCGTCTTACAGCTCATGTAAAAATAGCTCAGATGGGACACTGACATGCTCTTTCCATAACCTGGGAAAAAACATTTAAAATACTATTAAATATTCACAGGTGTCATCCCTGATGTTATGATAGGATGATAATTAATTTGATTTCTCTGTGAGGGAGGAATTTTCTTCTGCTCCCCTCCATTTACATCACAATGGAATTTTTCAGCTGCAAACTTAAAATTGGAGTCTGCTGACTGCTAACCAAACCACTACTTTCACTGAAGACCTTGTTAGCAGTAGATGGCAGAATGATTTATTTACAACTTTAACTTCCTTTAATGCATTTAAAATGCTCACCTCTTGCTACTTAAATACATGTCTAAAAGCTCACTCTATGGGACTAGTTCAGAACTGAACTGTAATATCAGTGAACGCAGGGTGCCTTCTACGTTGACATTCCGAAAAATAGTTTCCATTCAATGTACAATCATTCTTTTTGGTCCGAATCAGCACTTTCTAAAGTTCCAACCATGCAATCACCTTGTAGTAATCCTTTGCACAGATCAGATTCATGCTCTGGAACATTTTTTCTCACCTTATAAAATGTTTCTTTATTCAAGCTGAGATGTCCTTGTTTTAATTCACTTTGTTCTGAATTTCATAGGCACAGAAACCACCCCTTTTCAGAACCATACCATGCCACTCTCTTGGAACCCCAACCCAGCCCAAATCCTGAGGCTTCCTGCTTCTTTGAGAAGAGACTAAAAAGTCTCAGAATTTAACAAGAGCAAGGCAATATTAATTATATCTCCCTCAGCTGATAACTTGATTTTCAAATATCTGTATAGCTATAAGGTTCTGGGATACCCATGATTGTACTCAGCTATTTTTAAAAAATAAGAATTGTCTGACAGTATTAGGAGATAAGCTTAAAGGCACTTAATTTTTTAGAGGAGATAAGCTTAAAGGCAGGGTCATTTTCTACTGAATTTGGGTGGAAAGTTGTATCTCTCTCTAGGCAGTAAGTCTAGCACATTTGCCATTCCTGAAGACAGTGTGTTTTCCCAAGCCCTTTCTATTTCTGTTCAGAAAACAGAGATGTGTTAACTGCCTCAAGGTTGTATTCCTTAGGCAGAAAGAAATATGGAAAATGCAAGCCTGTACTTTGGCAAAGTGTGTATAATCCACGCATGCCTTCCTGTTCCTCAAAGAAGCCTGTTGAAGTTCCAGTCTTTGTTTCTTATACTTTTACAGAAAATAACCTTAAGTAAAGAAATATTCTTTTATTTTCTCAAATTAATGATTATTCCTTCCAGTCTTGTATTCTTTGAAAGAATAAACAAAAAAAACAAAAAAACTAAATCTCACAATTCTCAAAAAGCACAAGAATTTGGGAAAGGTTTTCTTTGTAATTATGGCTATGGAAGTTTCTTAACCAATAAAAGAATTACATAAATGCAAAATGAGAGTGTTATTTTTTCATAACTTGAAGTTTTAATCTTCTTATGACCAATTTTCTAAACCCAATAATCCATCAAATCATGTGATAAATCTAGGAGAAAAGTTGGGTAACATAGTGAACATCTGGTTCAAATTTCTCACCAAGGGGTGAAAAATGTTCTTGTCATAACTGAAAATTTCTGTGTAAATTCATATTCCAAACTATTCAACATTGATGAAGAAGGATTTATTTAGCAAACTTTCTGTACCAGGCACTGTGACATATACTAACTATCCTCAAATGCAAAAGTGCATGAGACAATCCAGATTAATCCAGTCTAGTAACTGAGGTCTGACAACCAAAACCCATAAAGATGTGAAGATAAAGCATGGGTATGGAAGCAATTAATTCTGAATTGGGGGTCAATTATAAAAAGGAAAGCGTAACAGCCATTTATAATTATAAGTTAATGTGTTATGTCTCCCTGGGATATTTCTAATTATGAAGTGAAGGACTCTATCTTCTGTTAATAGAATTTCCAAGGTCTGTAAAATCTTAATAGAAAGGATTTTTGTTTAAACACAGAAGATTCAATATATGCATTCCTCCATTAAACCTCCAGGGATCCCCCACCAAAATTACTGTAAAGTATTTTTAAAATATTTATAAGCTGTTAAACACAAAGAAGCCAGGAAAGGAGATGACAATATAGAAGAAATATCTAAATATTGAAAGACTGAAAGCAGATGGTCTATCGATACGTGGCTTAGCAGCTCAGATGCTTTGCAAACCTATGTGCCAAAAGGAAGCAAGCTAATTTAGGTGAGACTAGGTCAGGAATTGGATGCACCAGGGGTGTGAGGTGTGAAGAAAGTTCCCAGGCACAGAAGGATTTGCTGGAAATCTGTATGATGAGCTATCAGGCTCTCGGATTTCATTCTCCATCTTATAAAGCTGAGCAACGTCTTTATGCTTCCAATGCTAGCCAACAGGATTTATTCTCCAATTCACATTCCAAGAATAAGGGCATCAGGTGCAGCGAGGGAAAGGGTGAGGTGTCATAATAAAAACAGGAGGAAATATTACAGTAAAAATAAAAGAAATGGTCTAGAAAATTATAGGATAGGAAGGACACATTTCCTTCATGGAGTAGATTTAACATTAGTAAAAACAACTGAAGATGAACTGAAGATGAGAGAAAAACAGTGGAAGATGGGAGAAAAATTTCAAGGCTGAGAAAAACAATTGTTAAATTAGAATATTGTATCTAGATAATGTATTGTTCAAATGTTTTGAGACAAAACAAATTTAGAGTTTATTTCTCATAAATTGATAATGAAAAAACTACAAAAAGATGTAATTTTATAAGAAGAAGAAAAGCAAAACAAGATGCAAATGCTAAATTTATGTAACTACTGGATACAAAATAATTTGTTTCAAATATGTAATATTAAAAATAATATCAAGGAAAATGAGAGGGATGATTAACTTTGTTTTGCAAATGTAGACATTTCATTTAGAAAAGTACAGAGATGCTACATGACTTTAGATAATATTAGAAACAAAATTAAAGATTCATTTTATATTTTGATACTTATTTCACCATATATCACATCATTGTATGCTGCCATCATTGTTGTATGCCATAAATACACTCAATTTTTCTTTACCAACTATGCCTCAATAAAGCAAGAGAAAAATGTATATTTGAATGCATTTATGCTTTATTATTCTGAAAGACTGAAAATGTCTTATTTTTGCATGGCAGTTAAATGAATGTTCATTTTGTGATCATTCATTTCTGTCACGTGCTCTTTTCTATGTGTATATTTGTGATCATTGAATAATAAACACCTAGTAGATTAGTTTAGAACAGTTCTGAGTGTGTTTGGATGACTGACTTACTGAAAAGGGAAGACAGAACCTGAATGTGGGTAGTACCAACCAATAGGCTTATAGCCTGGATAGAATAAAAAAAAAGGAAAGAAAGGAGGAAGTCCCATCTTTTTGTTTCTTTGGAGGAGCTCCAGTTTTCTCCATCTCTTTTGGACTTCTGCCTTCATATTTCCAGTGCAGACTCTTCAACTTTAAAACTCAAACCCTCTGGCTATCCCAATATAGACACCAACAGGACTCTGCAGGGAGCTCCAGGCCTTTAAACTTTAACTGGATCCTCTGACTCTCCACCACACAGTTGGCCCTTTTGCACTCCTAATTCTGCAGGTGACCATTGCAAGCTGACTCTGTAATTCCTTTATATATCATATATCCTTTATATATCTATATAGATGTATCTTGCATCTGTTCCTCTAGTAAACCCTGAGACAGATTTTGGTACTAGAGAAGTGGAGTAAGTATATTTGCTGGGACAATACCTATCTATGTGGTCAGAAGCCTTTGGAATTGCCTTGTAGAAGGAGTTTGGAAAAGTTTGGAGATGCCAGCTGGAGGAGTAGCCCTAACTGTAAGCCAAGACTGATGGAAGATTTCTGGTCAGAGCTCAAAAGACCAGAATGTTGAAGGTAATGCAGTCAGAAAAGACCAGGTTGAAGAGATTTCAGTTGTAAATAAGGACACCATTGGCAGCTGGACTCCAAGCCATGTAGTTGAAATTATCATTTTGGCAGAAAATTTGTCTGCATTTTGCATCTTTCCTGAGATTTTCAAAGGAGAATGAGATTAAGGGCAGCATACTAATTAATCTAGAAGAGAAAATTTGAAAGCATCCTAATACTGAGGTCATGGCATGGGTATTCTTAAGAGGTTTTTAGCTAGCCATATGTAAAGAATCAAGAGCAAATGGCACAGCTGGATGATTTTAAAAGATTTGCATTTGGCCAAAAGGAGATTCCAGTAAATATAAGGCCTGCAAAGATGGAGAGGAGAAGAGTTTGGTTGCTAAAAAATTGGCATTAAAAAGAAGCCACGTACTTTGGATCTGGACAATATAAAAGATGCTTTGAGGACATAGGAATAATCAGAAGGATCCATCCACTGAAGACTCAATGGTGGAAAAGTGAAAGACTGCTTTGTGGAGAGGGACCCGTGGTATTATGCTAAAGAATATCAACAGCCTACAGAATGGGAATCGATTCCCCAGAATTCAGTTGACTGTGCTCAACCATTCAGGCACTCAAGGGACCTCTGAAATGATCAACAAGATGCAAAAGGGCTCAGCTACTGCTCAAGCTGGTGTCAGACCTTGGTGTCATCCACTTGGTGCTGATTTTATATGCACACAGGAATCAAGAGTTGTGAGGTCAAGAAGGCTTCCATTCAGGTTTCAGAAGAAGGCTCAGGAGGCAGGAATATGCCCCTGAAAGTCAGTGTGTGAAGCAGAAAGTGCACTGGAGACTCCAGGAAGTTGGAAATTCAATGAATGTGGAATATCTGAGTAAAGCTGCAACAAGTGAGCAAAGCCAGCCTAGGAGAAAGACTATGAGAGCTACAACCACCAGCAGTGCCATAGGGGTAGGGCCACTCAATCTCCTTGTAGTTCCAGCCTTGCCATGACTACCCAGGGTGCTGAACATGGACCTACTGGACCCAATGTTTTTCCTGCTGGATTTTGATCTTACTTCAGCTCCCATTCTTGTCTAACCCCTTATTTCTCCCTTTTGGAATGAGATGTTTATCTTGTGCCTTTGTATGTGGGCAATGTTTAACTTTCTTTTTTATTTTTACAGGAGTTCACAGAAAAGAGGTTGCCTTAAATCTCAGAGGACACATTGTACTTGAATTTTACATCAATACTGAAATTGTTAGGACTTTGGCAACTCCTAGAAATGGACTAAATTTATTTTGCATAAATGAACGCTCATGAATCTTTTGGAGGCCAGGGGTAGAATGCTATGGTTTATATCTAGATGTCCCCCAAAGCCTCATGTGCTGTAGATGGGGCTTTGGAAGGTGACTGTATTATGAAGGTAAGGTCAGATGAGCAAGTGGCAATAAATAACCTGAGAGATTATTAAGTCAAGATTGAGTAGGCAGAACAGTAAGATATGTTCCTGTAACTGGCTCACATACAGTCATAAGACAGGAGCAACCTGAATTAAATTGGGTGTAGAAACTGGGTTGGGGCCCTACACCAGCAGCCATGCAGGGCTGACTTCCAGGCTCAGGTAGTTTCCATGGCACTGCAGAGTCTGTAGAGAGTGTATTAGTGGAACTCATTTAGTAGCGTGGAGAAATAGTTTTCCCCTAAGTTTACAGAAACTAAGCAGGGAAAGAGGGTTGGGGCCCTACCTACCAAGTCCATATCCTGCTTACCAAGATACGAAGCATCAAGCATGTTTTGGGTGAACCATTATTTATTTTCCATATTTAGTCCCAGTGCTGCTTCAGGAGAAGCTCTCCAGGCATTCAACCCCAGGGCTAACCACATGACTAGGTCTAGCCAATCAGAGTGCCGCATTTCCTCATCTGTCATTATTGGCTTCTGGATATCCACAAGGCTAAAGCTGAGCCAAAGAACTTTCAAGAACTTCTACTGAAAATACCTAAGAAGAGTGAACTTGTCCTAAAATTATGTACATTAAAAGCTAAAGCTGGCAATGATTATCTTTTCCAACATCTAGAAACCACATCTAGAAGAGAAATGGGAGATGTGGGAAGGGAGAAATGAATGGAGGAGAGAAGTTCAGTGTTCTCTTGAATTTTTCCGATTCGTGAACATCGTCTCTTTTTGGCATAGTCTGGTTTTTGTGAGTTTTCGTTCAAAATAAAATGATCCTGACCTTATTATATCAGTCATACAAATTAGGCAAAATCTCTACTACTGTCTAAAGAAGATTTTTTATGGCAAATGAATGCACTGGTACAGAGGCAGGCTGACAGTCCTATGGTGGTCGTAGGTTTTTCAGGGTCATACCTGTTTAACCTTGTGATCAATGACATGCAACTCCGAGACGGGCAGCCTGCAGTGATGGAAGAGGGGGTTTCAACTGTGTGAAATACGGAGCCTGTGTATTAGACCTCCAGTCTCATTCTCACTATCAATCCATTAGGACAAAATGGGCTCCTCAGCCCATGGCTGACACACAAACCTTTCAGGCATAATCTTAACCTACAGAACATACAAACCCAGGATAGGAAGGACCCGTGAGTGGGACAAATGACAATACTGCATCAATTTCCTTCAGGTGAGAACGCAAGAGAAAGGACATAACCACCTACAAAATTCCAGTCTTATAGGCAGAATCTTCTAAGAGGATGGACATCAGCTATAGCTATATGAGTAAACTTACTGTCCCAAAGACATATCAAATGAAATTTGCTTGACATAAAATAGGTCATCCTCCATTACAAGCATGGTACCTCTCCATTTGTGCTTGCACATGCCATATAATAAAGTGGATAAACTGCAATCCCTTTTTAGCCAAAACCTGAATTATCTTTGGAGGAAAACATTCCGGATAAATATCTGGAGGGAAAGATAATGCACCCCCTTACCCTTCGCCCCATGCTCCAAAGTCACAAGGGAGAAAGGTTAGCACAAAGCTTTCAGAGATGAAAAAACTACTTGCCAGGGGAGAGGGCTGGTGGGACCAATCTGTGACTCTAAAAAAGGGATTAATGAACGGGATTAAAAAACAAAGAAGAATGAATGGAATGAGAAGTCAAGTACTGAGCTGAAGCCAAATGAAGCAGGGGCAGGGGAAGGCCAAGGGCATTTTTGAGCATAAGCTACAAAGTAAGTAAAAATTGAGCTTTCTTTTATTGTGGTATTCAAGGTGACAATGAGCTCTGCGGTGGAGTCTGCAAGGCTCACAAATATTCCTCTGGGTGTTTCAAAGGAATTAATGAAGGAAACAGTTTCATGTGTAGATAAATATTATGCAAAGCCCCACAATATCACAAAAGAAAGTGTTCACACAGGAGATCATGAGAACATAAGCCGCGGGCATCTTAGAAATATTGGAAAAGGATTGAACATCACAAATGAAATGTGGGTTCAAGGCACTTATCAGCCTGTCATGGGGCTGTAACCTAACAAAAGCCTTAAGATATCCTTAATTTCTTTCTCTCCCTCACTACTGGCATTCTCTCAATTTATCTATTCCATGTATCTCCTGACTATCTCTCCATTCCCATCCCTCAAACTCTCCCTCCCCAAACATTCCACTTCCTACAGTCTCTCTGAGTTTACCATCTACCCAGCCCCTGAAAACAAATTCAGTGACATTTATACCTCCTCCTCCCACTTTCCCTCTCCCTCCTAAATGTTCTTCCAGCTTCATCTCCACTTCTGACACATTAGACTAAGCTTCTCCCATCTCTGACCTAAAAACTGCCTTCTAATCTCTTCATCCTCTCTCAGAGCCTCTGCCATCAAATGGCCTTTCTTGTGTGCATGCTTTATCTTAACACACACTTACTTAAAAGCCATCCATGCTTTTCTGTTTCCAATAACAGAAGACTCCATCTTAGCCTGTCCTACAGCTTCATTCTTAGCTTCTCTTCCTGTTCCCAGCACATAATCCTTCATGTTTTGAACATGTATCCTTTGCTTGCTCCCTTTTGACTCACAGACAATCCCTACTCACCTTTCAGATACTACATCCTCTGATGATTTTCCCAAACACAACTCAGTACTTTTCTTCTACGCACTTGCACCATTCCCTGTTGACCTTAATCATAGTGTTTTCACAGTGAGTTATAATTCCATTTATACAACTCCCCATTCACACAAATTCCCCCATTAGTCTGTGAGCACTTTGAGGGCAGATAATTAGTCATCTCTTAGCCTCCATCCCTCTTCCAAAATGGATCTAAAATATAACTTAAAGGGCTGTTGTGAGAACCAAAAAAAAAAAAAAA
>NW_022900919.1:16493254-16529279 GCF_012274545.1 Fukomys damarensis | reverse complement strand
AAAAAAAAAAAAAAAAAATCAGCATGCACTATGAGGCCAGTATCCAGAATAAAATTATTTTTAAAATAAATATGACTTCCCTTCTGTTTTCTATATTCCCCCCACCCATATACACAGCGAATTTAGCCTAAAGCACATCCTCATAAAATATATTTTAATCATAACTAAAACTATTTTAACTATGTCTCATGCTCTACAGTTTGACAATGCTAGTTTAATCAGCAGACATATGTGCCCCTTTTTCACACACTACAACCAATCAATCCCTCTACCCCTAGTGATTTATTTACTGTTTCTACAGAGTACACCCCTTCTCTGTGTCTCTTCTGTCACAGATCTGGTCTTTCTATAGCTTTCCCAACTATCTAAAAGAGTGATCTCTTAGCTTTAAAACTTGACCTCCTTGGACTAACGCATGCATTTGCCACACAATAGTGAAAGTGTTTAAACAAAACTGCCCAGTGATTGCTGTTTCACCATCCCATCAAAAGCTTCATGGGATGCCCCAGAGCTCTTTGGTTAAAGTCAGTTTTACGAGGCCCTGAATGATCTGGTCCCTCCATGCATCTTCAGCCACACGGGCCAGTGCACACATTTCTGTGGTGAACTACTGCTAAATCTTTCCAAATTTTCCACATGTATCACATGCAGTTTTATATCCTCTTGCTTTCTCTCACACAATGGCTACCATTTAAATAAACTTTCTCTTCTACTTTAATTTAATGACCTTGGTACAAGGCTTTGGAGGAAGTTTCACTGATGTGCAGAATGAGCAAAATATCCTTCTATGAATCCCTGCAGAGCACGGATCATACACTTTATGATCTATAAAAACTATGATAAAAGCATCCTTGCATACACCTGACTAACACACTGTAACCTCTTAAGGATTCCACATTTGTATAACCACAGTTCTAGGGAAAAATCTGGAAAGAGAAAATGCACAGTAAAATTCTGTCCAACTGAATAGAATGGAAGCGAATTCAGTGAGGATGGTAACTCTGTCATCACCTAGATTTTTCAGAGGAAGAGACCAATAAGGCTCAGAGAAGTTACAGAGCAAATCAGAGACTTGGAGCCTAGAAGCCATAGACCTGTGATTCCAAAGTATATGCTATTTTAATGTAGAAAGTGTCACCTCATTGCTGAGACACGATACCTGATACTCATAATTGAAAGGAAGAGAAGCTTATTTTGACTCAGAGTTTGTCATGATGTCATTCCATAGCCTCATGTGACTCCAAGATAAAACGGCAAGACAGAGGGCATGGCAGAGGATGAGCAGCTCATGACATAGAAGAGGAAAACAAGTGATCAAGAGAGCAGGGGAGGAGACATATACCCATGGGTCCTATACCCCCAGTGAGCCACCTCCTCAGAACAGGCTACACCTCCCCAGTCACATTTAGCCATAAACCCCTCATTGGATTGATTCATTGATGAGTATCACACACCCGTGATCCAATCACCTCCCCACAGCCCCAACTATGAGTGCATGAAATTTCAGGAGGGGACATCTACTTATAAATCATAGCAAGTTTGTGTTCATAAACACAGCATTTTCTTTATTTGCATGATTTCATATAAATCATGATGTCATTTAACCAGTTTACAATCAGTTTCACTATCTGCAACTCAATGGAAAAAAAAAAAAACACAGTTCAGCTAAATGGCAGCTGTCAAGATGAAGACAAATTGCAAATCTTCACATTGGACTTGTTCTAAAATATTAATGTTGCCATGCAAATAAAAAGTATCTGCCTGCAGAAAAATCCATCCCAATTTATCACAGTAAAAAATCATCCAAATGCAAAACCTTCCCCCATAGCCCTGTGAATGACAAAATCTTTCAGAGGCTGCAAAATAAAAAAAGTGAGGAACCCTTCAGTTTAACTGAGCAGAGGGTTACAAATGGATACATCAGAGCAAATTGCTAAACTGCCTACAGGTGTGAGAGGTTCCATATGTTCAGTCTACTCAGGGATCCATTTGGAAAAAATTAAGTTCTCAGCAAAGGCAGCCTGCACCCACTCCCCAGATGATGAAAGCATGGCAACAGGCACCCATTCTAATTATGTTCCTTGCAGCACAGTTGCATCTGGAGTAACTTCTCATGTGTAAAGCTAACAGAAAGCACGAGATAAGGAGGGAGGCTGGGGTGGCACTGTGGGACACAACAGCAGCTGCCTCATTGAACAAAGGATGATTGTAAGTGCCTCCTGCTGAGCTTTTTGAGATAAAACAAGGAAAGCCCTGAGTGCCCCAGCGGTCTTCATCCATGCACTCCCTGGAGAGGATGATGTTGAGTTGGTCTGTATGTATTTCTCCACTTTTACTCCTGAACTTTCTCTGAAAATCAGTCGTACATAGAACACTGATCAGAAAATATCATTCAGCTATCAAGAGGAGTCCCAAGGGAGAAGGAATTTTCCTAATTTCTTTGACATCCTTAAAAGTGCTCTGTGACCACTATCGGGTTGATGCTGCTTAATAACGTAGACCACAGTCAACAGAATTGTTCTGCATACGGCAGATCGGAAGAATCTTTGGCTTTGCAGGTGTGATCATCTCTCTCAACTACTCACTTCTGCTGCTATAGTGAGAAAGTTGCCATGGATAAGAGGCAGAGACTGTGTCACAATAAACTTTATTTACCAAAATAGAGCACAGATCAGATTTGGATATGAGCTGTGGTTTACAAACCTCTGATCTAAATCCCAAATGGTCAAATAGGAGAAGAAATACCCATCCTCCACATCCTTCTAGTTAAATTCTCAACTTCAAATTAGTTGTTTATTTTATACTTTCTAGCTCATTAATGAAAGCACAGGAAAAAATGACAACTCATGAATAGTCAAATCAAATAAGACTATACTTGTGGAAACACTCTGGAAAACCTGACAATTATAAGATGATATCATGAGAACAAATAGATCTGACCAGATTTGACTGGAGTGCATTCATTCATAGGGTCCATTACCCAAGCACACTATTATTATCATCATCATTATAATCATCATCGTCATCATCACTATTGGTAGTACTGAGGACTGAGCCCAAGGCAATTTCTCTGAGCTATATCTCCAGAATATGTATATATATTCGGAGGGATTATAAATATCATATAGAGATTTTATATATAATATATAGAGGCAGAGACAGAGATAGATAGAAAGAGAAAAGTCTTGCTAAGTTGCCCAGACTGGGCCTGAATCTGCAATCCTCTTGTCTCAGCCTCCCAGAGTGCTGTGATTGCAGCTATGTATCACTATATAACCTGTGCATCAAATTAGCGCTAAGACCCTGCAGATATAGACAACTCCTTCTCATAACGGTTTAGCAGGAAACAGCCATTGAGGCAGGGCAGTGTAATTCCATGGGCCGAGCCCTGTACCCAGATGATGTCTAACTCCATCCCAGAGGTAGTTTCCTTGCTTTGCCTCTTTCATTGCACATCATTTTCCTTAGGTCCCGCAGCCACTCTGCTTTTAAGACCCCCAGGAAATGAGAAAACAAAGAGAGCTTTGCTCAAATTTATAAGTCCACAGTACAGTCTTTCTTAAAAAACAGATTTCAAGGAGAAAAACACAAACAGTTGAGTTTTTTCCCACTATGGAAAACTAACCCTTGAAAGATGAACTACAGAGACAAAAGGATGGATGTTTGACACAAGGGGAATTTCTGCAACAACAGGGGCAGCCGCTTCAAAGCTTGGGAGAGGAGCTAAAAGGGAAACCCAAGAGGCCCTGCAGAGAGGTGGTCACAGCAGTTGTCTGAAGAAAGGAAGGAAGGTATGTGAAGAGAGAAAAGTTAAAAGGAGAGAGAAGACAGAGGGAATGGAGGGGTACATGCCAAAAAACCAAAGAGAAGAAACAAGAGTCTTGGCCCAAACTGTATATAGGGTGTTGCAGATGGTGCTGGATTTGTGAGCTCACAGATTTTATTTTAGACCTGCTGCACCTGAGTCTTACTTCCCGGCATTACCTTATCATCATGTCCTCCTCAAACTTCGACTGATGTATCTCCCTGCCTCGATCCCTGGCCGGATTTACCAGACTGGAATCGGGTCAGCTTCTAATGAGAAGAGGACGATTTGGGAGCTGGAACAGGACCTTATGTTTTGGCAGCAAACTTGGGGGTGGGAAGGAAGGGAAATGTTTTCAGTTGGGGTGAAGTGCATGATTGCTGGATTACAACACAGAATATATATCTTCGGGTGACTTCCCAGCTGCAGAATCCTGGCTGCAATTAGAAACCTATACGTCTAGTCATTTCATCATTTTTATACATTTAGGAGCTCAAGTGTTTGTGCTAGCAGGCTGCAGCTGGGTTTCTGTCAACTCCCAGCTGTTGTTTAGCTGAAACACCACAACTAAAATTGTGTGCCAATATGACCGGAAACCAAATTGGGGGACTAAGTAAAAAAGTTCAGGATGAGTTAATGGTGTTTTGTGTTCTCTCTGTTTTCTATAGTGAAACCTGAAAAAACAAAAGAGGAGAGAACTTAAAATACACCCAGACACTGTTTAGTGGCCTCTGTGTGAAACAGACTGTAAACCAGTATTATTATCTCAATGAATATTTGGGTCTAAATGTAGTGTTCCGTAAGGCAGGCTGTTGGTCTTCCTTACATTCCAAAGGTCACCAGTTCAGAGACTTAATTTCAAATAAATAGGTTTGGCTGCTTAAAGAAAGGGTCAATCCAATATTCAACACTTAGGGTGGCAAATTTGAATAAATGCAAGAAAAGTAGTATCAGTCATACAATTGGATCCCTTAGAGATGAAACTAAGGGGCTACTTAAATGCATTGGGCTTGCTGTCTGGCACAGATCTGGGCCTCCTTGCCAAGTGAGATTTCATTTCTCTTTAGCTTGGAGCCACTTTCCTTTTAAAAAATAAAGTATGAGGCCCTTTCAACATTTTAGCTCATTTCATTACCAAGGGCATCTGGATTTTAAGAAGCGTCTTTATGAAACCCATTTCTCCCTTGATCCAGCCCAGTATAAAGACGTTCCTGATGAATCTGTAACATCATGACACTTGTTTATGATTTTTTACCATCATTCTGCACACAGGCAGTGCTGTCAACTGTACTGTTGGCACCTCCAAGTCAGGACTCTACTTCCTTTTCTGTGTAGCTGAGACCCCACTGCCCTTGGAGAAAGGAAGCTCTTTTGTCTAGCAAGGAGTTACAGTAAGCAAAAGATTTCAGGTGGACTGAGAATAAATATTGTACCTAAGTCATCCCCTTGTGTCCTAGCCTCTCTATTTTTCTTCTTGTGTCAGGTCTGGATGGTCAGGAACAACCAAGGATTGAAGCAAGTGAGAGCTGGCAGAGTGCTTAGAGGCACAGAACACTAACAGACCAGCTAACTTCATAGCAAGGGGGCTTCAGAACCATTCAGTCCTAAAAAAAAGATAAACATCGAGCAGATTGTGTAAATAGGAGAATGTGGAAAGTATGTAGGTAGAATTGGCATTCAAGACTCAAGTTGCGAACTAGGCCACTAGAGAAAGGAATGGCCGAAGATCAGCAAGAATCTATGTGCAGAGACCAAGCTGAATAAAAAGTGCATGGACAAGAGCAGGGTCAAAACAGACAGACACAACTGAGACCCAAATGTCCACAAGCAAGAAGACATAGGAGAGAGAGAGAACATTTGGATCCCACAAGACACTTGGAGTAAACAATACAATCAGCCCTTTGTATCCAGTGTCCAAATCCAGATCAAAACCATTTTTAAAAACTTTAGAAAGTTCCCAAAAGCAAAATGTGGACTTTCGGCACACCAAGCACTATGTGCAATCCATGCTAATGCAGTGACGTGCAGCACACCCTGCTCCAGCCTCCTGCCTTTCACTGGTTCTCAGAGTCTATCTAGCACGGCTCTGGGTTCTGTCCTCCTCACTCATTTTTGTACTATGTAGTTAAGCCTAACATGGTGGCATCTGTACTGAATGTGGGTGCATCCCTTCTTTTTTCTGTGATTATTCCCTAGGCAATACACTCTAGAACTGTAATATAAAAATCAATCTAGAGGTGAGTTAAAGTGTACAAGAAGGGATACAAAGGTTATATGCACAAGTTATATGCCATTCCCAATAAGAGAGTTTGAACATCCACAGACTTTGTTTCCTGTGGGCCATGGGTGGGTGTGGGAAGGTGTCCTGGAGAAACTTCCCAGGGATTCTGAGGGCTGACTGTATTGCTAAATATCTCACTTATAGGACTGAGGTCAAGAAAATAAAACATGTACATGAATGTTAGTGACACTGTTAATCATAATAGCAAAAAGGTAGAAACATCTCAAATGTTCATCAACTGATGAATGGACAAACCAATACTGTTTACCCATAAAACAGAATGTTATTCGTGCAAAAAAAGGAATGAAGAACTGATGTGTGCTACATTATGGCTAGGGATGAATCTTGAAACTATTATGCTAAATGAAAGAAGCCAGTTTCAAATCACCACACATTATATGATTTCGCTTATATGGAAATGTCTGAAGACATACATAGAAACGAAAATTCGATTAGTGCTTGCTCTGGGATTGGGGAATGGAGACTTGATAGCTAAAGCGTATGGTTTCTTTTGGAGGTGATAAATGTTTTCAAATACGGACCTTGGTGATAGTTTCATTTACATTTGAGTTTATTACTCAGTATCACTGAATAAGACAATTCAATTGCAAATGTATATAATTATGATTAAAAGCCCATGTGACATAACGTTAGTATTCTCAGAGTGATGCTCAAGTTCTTCACTCATCTCAGCTCCTGTGTTTCTCTTTTGGAGTTGCCACAGACAGTTGCCTTGGGCTGCTCTGGGCAGCAGACTCCACCCGCCACATGGGTTCCAAAGCTTCAAGAGACAGATCTCACTCTCCTGCCAGTGAGGCCAATGTACACGTGACCGTGATGAAATGTGACAGCAGTCGTGATGATCTGATTAACAAAGCACAGATTGGTAATGATGGTTTCTCCTAAGTAGAGGATGGGCAGAGTGTGATAAGTTCAAAAAGAGTTTTAGAAGAGGAGTACATTCTGTTGTGGACAATATGGAAGCAGAAGGAAAAAGCAAACTGGGCAAAAGGGACAGAATAAGCAAATAAATGGAAATGAAAATGCACCACACAGCACAGGAGTCACAACTAGCAATAAGTGCCCTTATGGAGATGTATAATGTGCCAGACACTGTACCATGAACGACACATGATTTTTCATCATTTAATATTGAATACAAAATTGTCAGATGGCCTTTATGTAATTATTTCCAAATTAAGCTGAAGAGACTACGGTGCACAGAACTGAAGCACCTTGATTAAGGTTCACATACAATAGATGGAAGAACTTACATTTTAACCCAAATATTTGCGATGTGATGCCAATGCTTAGCTGCACAGCTGCTGCAGAGTTCTGACCTCCAGAAAGTCTAATATATGGGGGTAAAGGAGAGGGAGAGAAGAGAAAGAGTAAGTGAAGTCACGTTCTGTGGATATGATTCTGAAGCTTAGACCTTCAGACCAGAATTTGTCCAGAGTGGTTCTACAGACCACCTGCATCAGAATTACTCAGGATTGCTGGAGACGGAGTTTGTACGCAGATTCTCTGTCCCCCCTCAAATCTCTCAAATCCAAATCTCTTGCAAAAAGACTAAGAATGCATACTTAAACAAATCTGAAGGAAAGTTTGAGAAATACTTCTGTCAGCAAAATGAGTCTGATATCTACTTAGAAATAAACACATAAAACTGAGTTGCCAAGCACTAAATAAGGGCTAATACATTCATATCATTTTAAGAAAAAAAAAAAATATATATATATATATATATCGCTGGTGGAGATGCCAAATGGAAAACCCGAAGCAAAACTAACAGACGAAAAACCCAGTTGGTTAGTAGAGGTTATAATTCAAGTGGACACGGTGAGCATTTAAACCAAGCAAGAATGTAAAGGAAACAAGGACATTAAAGAGAAACAACTGTGCTCGCTTTGGCAGCACATATAATAAAGAGGCAAAACCAATAATATTTGATAATTGATTAGATATAGGGATGATGGATAGACCTGATGTTTACAGTTTTTATTCATGGATACAGGTTAACACATCAGGAGAAGAGTATTCATTTGTTCACTAGTGGGCAGGAGGCATTAAGCATTTTGCAACTGCTGCCTTATGTTTTGTAAATATAGTCATATGCCAGTACATGTCATTAATTTCTTCTGGAACTCTTGATGAGTGCCAGAATTGACAAATGTGAAACAAAAATTTTCCATAAGAAGTAATATAATTGGAAAGAATTCCTCAAGTTGCCCAGAATTTTCAAGTTTTACTGGGCTAATATAAGCCTTTTAGTCTTAGTTGTATCATTTTCACTTTTTTGTGACCTGTGACAAACACTCAAAATGCACAACAGTTCAAGATAGTAACAATATGTATGGTTCAGCACTCTACATAAGCTGCCATAACACCAACACAAGTGTCCACGACTGAAACATTTGTATGTGGTCAAAATGCAAACGAGTATCACATTTAAAGATTTCTGAAGCCAACAAGTACCGAGTTATGACCATATTTATTATAAACTGGGCAGTGCGGTATATGCCTGTATTTCCAACTACTCAGGAAGCTGATAGGCTGAAGCAGGAAGATCACCTGAGCCCATGAGCTGGAGGCCAGCCTGTGTAACATAGTGAGGTCATGTCTTATAAAAATGCATGTTATTAACCAGGAGTAAGGCCAAGATTTGATTATACAGAATGCTCATACAGTCTTCTTCCATGAGGATTTCACTGTCTGATAAGAAAGAGACTGATAAGTAAGACAGATTATACATAGCACAGTTGGGGGGAGACAGAGAGAGACAAAGAGACAGAGAGACAGAGCCAGGCTTGAGGTTCAGGAGGCTTTCTGGAGAAGAAAAAAGATCTGTTATCTTGTTCTAAGCATCCTAAAGATGGGAAAATCTGCTTTCAAGTTCAAGACTAGACTTATAGAGCTTGGCAGGGATTCTGGTACCCACAATTTTTCTGGGAAAGGCATTATGACCACCACTTTACAGAAAAGCGAAAATGAATGGAGATCCATGGCATTGATTCAATGTCAGCTGAATTACATGGAGTGTTTTCTGTCCCCAAGGGCCACACTCTCTCAGGAGGAAAATAAATTTGAGTTCTGGGTATTTTGAGCCAGAAATAGCTGAAAGACTACCAGGTTGAAGTGAAAAGACAGATATACATATATGCTACAAAACAAAACTCAAACCCTGCCCACTAAAAAGATGAGAAGTCTTAACATCCATGAACCTTCAATATTGGTTCAGGGCCTCCAGAATTTCTTCATATAAAAATGTTGTATTTGTGCATTCTTCTGGGGAGAGATGGGTGATTTCATCAGATTTCTTCAAAAGATTCATTGTCAAAAAGAAGGCAAAAAACACAAGCTCAAGCCATGGAAGTGTAAAAAAATAATAAATGTTTCTTGTCTACTCATCATAATGGACTTTAAAATGATGTAAATATTTGGAAGTTGTTTGAAAACGAGTGTTAAGCATTAAGATCTAATCTCTGGCTTTAGCAGGGTTGCTCAAGGGATATTATATCATTTTCAATGCCGCCCAAAGACATACTCTTGCAGCTTTGATCGAATCTGAGAGCTACATTTTTAGATGAAATACAAAATTATAAACTCTTTCTGGTGAAATGGTAAACAAGTCAATGAAACAGAGAAGAAGCAAAAAGAGGAATTCTGTAATCAGTAGAAATAGAAATATGATTCTGTAAAGAGTACAATATGATAGAAATTTTGCAGAGCACATTCTGAAGGACAGAAGAAACTCCCCCAAAAAGTTAAACTTTGAGCTTAAACATCAGATATTATAAGCATTTGCAGAATAATAAAGTAATGGATGATTTCTTAGTACTAACTGCTCAAGTATCCAACAGTTAATAACAAAGTATTTCTTATGTGCCAGGCCTGTAACTATTAACTTATGTGGACTTTACACTTTTAATCCTCACAACTATAGTATAAGAACTTAATTACTAAATGTGCCCAAAGAGAACTAAGGTACAAATAGTTCAGACAATGTGCCCAAATTCACCCAGAAGGAAGGCAGTAGAGCTCAGGTGTGCACCTCTCACCATCTCCTCTGTCACGTCACTCTACTAGAAGGACTGGAGCCATGCCAGCACGGACAAAAGCAGCAGCCAACCCTGAAGAGTTTAGAGGACTCCAGAAAAAGAGGGACAGAGCATCTGTCAAACTATTGCTACTGAAAGCACGATCTATGGACCTGTAGCATCAGCAGCACCCAGAATTAGTTATGAGTGCACAATCTCAGACCTCATGCCAGACCCACCAAAGTCATATCTGCATTTTAATAAAGCCCTCTGTGATATGTGTGAGAAGTTTGAGGACTAGTGATGGAAGCCACATCTGAATTGTTTAAAAAGGCATTAATAGACAATACTCGATGCTTGAACTTTGGAGATAGATAGATAGATAGATAGATGGCATATATTATGCATATTTTTGTAGATGTAACAGGTCAAACAAACTGTCAAGGGCTGGAGAACAAGAATTTTGAATCGTGCTTGCTATACAGTCTGTTGCATTCTTCAGCTCTGCATTGCAGTGCAGAAGTCACATAGTATTTGTAAATGAATAAGCACGCCCATGTTCCAATAAAACTATAGTAACGAACATTGACATTTGAATTTCGGGGCAGGGGAGGCTGACACAGGATATCACTATGTAGCCCAGGCTGGTCTCAAACTTGAGGTGATCCTCCAGCCGCAGCCTCCTGAGTGCTAGGGTTACAGGCACGTGCTACCCCATCCAGCTTGGAATTTTATATGTCACAAAATTTGCTTTTCTGACCTTTGTTCAGTAATGTAAAATGTAAAAGCTCTCCTCAGCTCACAGGACACACAAACACAGATGAGGGGCCCAATGTAGCTCATGGGATATAGTTTTCCAAACTCTGACACATATTAAACTATCAAATTTTAGTTCTGTGATGTGCATTCATTCATTCAAAATTAATTCTTAATCTACCTTATAGCCAATAATTTAAGAATTCCTTCAGGTAGTTCTACAGAGAACAAAGGACACATGCTAAGAACTGCAGGGAGATTCCTTCACTGAAAATGGAGAAAAACGAACCTGCATTTGGCCTGTGCTTTTTCAGGTGGGTCAGTTGTTATTTTCACTCTGTGGTGGAAAAGAGGAGCATTTTCACCTTGCTACAGCCTAGACTTCTCCGCTATTGGCTAAAACTTCCTTTCTCCAACCACACCCTAAAATCAATCTAAACTTCGAAACTGCCCAAGGACACCAGTCAGTAGAGATAGTCCTGGGGATGTGGGCAGGAGGGGGGACGGATTCCAAAGCTCTGAGAATGACACCACTCTTTCTGCCTGGGAACTCTGCCCTCCCGTGTTCCTGCTAATTTGTCATCAGAAAAGTTAGCCTGCTCTTGCAGATTAGAAGTGTGATTTCCTAGTGTGTGTTCATCATTAAACCAGAGCGGCAGAGGAAGAGGGAGAAGGAGAGAGGAAAAAAAAAATCTATGGATGCTGCATGGTTTCTGTTATTAAATACATTTTAGTCGGTTGTGCTCGAAAAATTTTAAATGTTAGATTCAAACAGATGTGGAATGGAGTATTTCTTCCACAAAGGTATTAACTATGAAAATTGAGAAATATAATCCTTAGAAGGCCTATTTTTCTACTCTCCAAATGAGCATGTGAGGTGCTCTCCTTTTCCTTATGTGTTTATCACCTCTGTATAAATACCAAAGGAGGCCTGACACTCACGAGTCACACTGAATCAGTGAAACTCTGTTCAAACCCCTTCCGATGTCTCTTTGTTGCTCTTAACATAAAACTCAGACCTCTTCCCACGACTCACAAGCTTTTGTGCATCAGGCCCGTCTCACACCCCTGCCTCAGATCATGATGATTTCTCTGTTCCTCGCCACAGGGGACACTGTCCTCAGTTAGCCAGAGTCACCCTTTCGGTACTGAGTTGCTCATGCCCCCAGCTGCCAGGAGCAGGGACGGCAAGAGTTTTTCTTTAAATTATTCACTGGAAAACACTTTCAGTCCCCAATCTGCCCTATCCAAGTTCAGGCCCCTTTCCTGGGAGCAACTGATCCACCTGTATAAGCAGAGGAATAAAGGGGCAGCCCAGGCCTCCAGGCTCCGAAAGGCATCTCAGTGGCAAAGCACGCTGAGGAATCAGCTGAAGCCCCTGTTGCTACTTCATTGGACTCGAACTTCTTCCTCTGCCCAATTCTTGTTTCTCTGCTCTCCACATGAGCTTAAGAGCACACCAGGAGACTTTCTGCCTACAAATCTCTGCTCAGACTCTGCTTCCCAGACAACTCAAGCCAAGGCACTGACTAATGTTCAGCGCCACTCTTGTTTCCTTTAGTCCTTTTAAACGTGCCAAATTACTTTCCATCTCAGGGCCCTTGGATATGCTAACCAGACCACATGTTGCCCCATCTTCCCCTTCATCATCCTTCATGAATTAGCTCATATGTTTTCTCCTAAAAGAACAATCATTCTCCATTAGAAAACCCTGCTAAGAACTTTGGGCCCTTTATTGTACTTTCCACTAGGGCTATGTCTGTCTGATCACTGTTACAGCATTACTTCCTAACAAAGTGTTGACATTTAATAAACACCGGTTGGATGATTAGATACTGACTGCTATAATATAAATGATGTATTATGAAATACTAATGTGTTGTGTCAATTTTCCAGAATAGTACTATTTTCTTGTGCTTAGCCCAAGCGTGTTATCATCAAGCCTAGGCAAGAGTTTGACAGGATTATCAATATGTTTGCAGGATCATCAGCAAACACCTTGCTCTAGATGCTTTGGCTGTGACAGTTAAGAACAGTGCCCTTTTAGGGCCAGGTGTTTAGCTCAGTGGTGCCGCCACCTGCTGTGCAAGGGCCTGAGTCTGATCTCTGGAACAGCAACAACAACAACAACAAATAAACAAACAAAAACAGTGCCCTTTTCCTCTTGCTTTGTAGTTGACCTTCCTTGTGTTCTGCTTTTCTCTACAAGGAGTTCTCCAAGAGGATCTGAGCTTCCAAGTTAGTGGCTCAACAGCTTTACAAGTCATTAGGAGTAGGTGGAAAATCACAAATGCAATAGCATTAAATAAGGGTGGGGATTGT
This sequence comes from Fukomys damarensis, assembly GCF_012274545.1. NCBI lineage: Eukaryota > Metazoa > Chordata > Mammalia > Rodentia > Bathyergidae > Fukomys > Fukomys damarensis. The sequence goes on along the minus strand of NW_022900919.1, from coordinate 16,516,075 downwards.
GGAGGAAGTAAAGCAGATTAGGGCACTATAGGGAACTTTGTAAAATGTTTTCAAGGGCTTCCAGTGACTCTGATCGGGCCTCATCCAATACTCTGGTCTAAGAGCAACTCCATAAAATCCACCTTGGCCCAAAGCTACCAATTGGGAAGTAAATAGATCCCAAGAGAAAAGGAAGAAGCTGTGGAAGCACTTGGGAAGGCATGGAGTGAACTAATAGCCATTCCCACTCCCACCCCCTCTAAAACATCTCCAGCTCAGGTGATAGCGTTTCAGAGTGCAAAGTATACAGTGGTGCCCTGGCTCAGGGTAAGCCAGATGCATCAAAATATAGAATAAGTAAACCAGGTTTCTATCCTAAGTCAGCACATTCTCCTTCAGAATGACATTTGGCTCCAGGGAGACTTAGTTATAGAATCAAACCAATGCTTCTCAGATCCATAAATGTACTCTTGCATTCATTTTGGGGAGATGTTTTCCTTACTTTCGTCTAATTCAAAAAATGACAAAGAGGGCCCTGTGTACACGTGTTACCATAACTCTCTCTGCAGATGCATATCTGAAAATGTTTCAGTGCTCTCCCCTGCACAATTCTTTCTACCACTTCAAACTCCCTCAAAAGTCGCACAGAGCCTTCCCTCCTTCCTCCTTTCTTGGCTTCCCCTCACTGTTTCTGTCAAAGTCTGTGCATTCCTGCAATTATAGGTCCTCAATTACACACACTTGTTACTTGCTAGAGGGGATAGAAAGTATGCTTCCTGTCTTGGCAGCTGCTCAAGACAGATGTTGCTCTGGCAGTCTGTGACTGGCTGGCAGGTGAAGAGAATGGCTCTTCGTGAACAGACACAAGGAGAGATATACACAAACTCATTTCAGCACTGAATCAGCAGGTCCTCGTTAACCTGATTGGAAATGTCCTTCAAACACAGACTGGAAAACAGGGAGGTCATTGTCACAAGATCATTCAGCCAGATACCCATTGCTCCCTTTCTGGCTAAAATAGCAAGAAGCCTCATTTAGAGAGATCATAACAGCATTCAAGACGAGCTGGGATTTGTTTGAGCCACATCTGCATTGGCAAGCCATAATTGTAGGGATGTAGAAGTTTGTTTACCTTAACAGCTAGATGTTTCTCTCTCAAAACCAGTAAGACTTTTCTGTAGTCACTTTGGGATGTACTTGAACCGTTCCATCCACCAAAATCTTTCCATTGTGATTCTCAGCCAATGACAATAGGCGATGGTTGAGGTAGAATGAAGCAGCTATCAACTTTTCCCCCGCCTCCTTGGGGCAAGCATGAAACAGGAAAAAAAAAACTGTATTTTGGCTTGGCTGATGAAGCTTTTGTTGTAATAGTTGGGACCATACAAAATAAAGTAAGTGAAAATGTGGTTTATCAGTTATATTTAGACTCAGGGTGGACATTCCAGGTGGCAAGACCATACATACCCATAAGATACAATTCACGCAAGATATGCACTGGATAAACCACAATGACATTTCCTGCTTTTCCTGTTCTTATATGCAGGTGATACATATCCATGTAAATTTCATTTGCATTGCTTCTCAATATAAAACAAAAAGGGTAGCTGAACATGGTGCAGCACGCCTGTAATGCCACCACTGGGGCAGGCTGAGGTTAGATAATTGCAAGTTCAAGCCCAACCTATGGAATTTAGCAAGACCCTGTCATGAAAGAAAGAACAGAAGAAAGCAAGAGAAAGAAAGAAAGGAATGCCTGCAAATGCAGTGCAGTGCAAAGGTCCTAGGTTTGATTCTCCTGGTACTGAAAAGAAAAAACCTAGAAGAAGCAAAAGGTTTTTTAGCTAATGTAGAGCTAATCTTTCTAAGGGATTAGACTTAATTGTGCCCTGGAATGGCACCTGCAGCTGCACTCCTGGGAATAAAACACAGTAGAAGCCATCAATCTCCATGGCTCTGGGCAAGAGTCGATATTAATAATAATTAATAACCATTTGCACTCTGTAGTTCTCTTCAACTGGGATCTTGGAATATTTCACTAATGCAAATTCATTAGGCCTCAAACCACACCTGGGCATTCAGAAAGTGCTTGAAGGTTAGTTTGTTATTATTTTATATTCATATTGCTTCTTTCCTCCGAGGAACCCAAAACGATCATAAATAGATCATCAAAGTAGGTTAAATCATGGGTCTGGAATACATTGCTTCTCCTACTTTAGCACAGAAGTTCCTAAGTTGTGGAAGATGGGTTAGACTGCAAACAAGAGTACAAATGACTGGATTTATCTCTCACAGCATCTATACATTACTTTTTCTATTCAATGATGAACCTCTCTAGAGGTAAAAATGACTTTCTCTTTTCTATTCCACTTCTCGGCTATATTAAATTCAAGTCTAAGGCAGCATCTCTACTTCAGCAAAGTTTGAAGTGAAAAATATCTTTCAGAGATGTTGGATGAGGCTCTCAGGAGAGTAAAAAATGAACTAGATGGCATCTAAAGTTCTGTCTAGTTCTAGGACCATGGTTAGCAAAATCTGCAGAAAATAAAGTGCAAAACAGGTAATGGTGCTGGGAATTCATTATATATGTCAAGCTAAGCTCAGTATGCGCTGGGGCTTAGATATATGACTTAGTAAGGGAGCCTAGAAAGTCCTCTTCCTACAGTCCACACCATCAGTATAGAGGAGTAGTGAGGACATGGGATCTGGAAGCAAATTGATTGCAGGCCTACTAATGAAAAACTGATACAATCTGGGAAACGTCCCATGATCTTAGCAGACTTCGACTTCTTGGTTCATAAACTTTGGTTTAAAATACCACCTAAATTGTTCAATAAAGGATACCGAAAGGGTTAAAACATTGAGTAAAAATTCAGGAAAGTTCCCAGCATGTCATGGGTACTCAATGAGCGGAGCTTATCCTCATTGACACAAAACTATCCAGAAGCCCTCCAAACATGTCAAAGAATCAAGACATAAGAACGACTTTTTCTTTGTCCTCACTGTCCTTTACATGTTATGCCTAAGTTACAGTTCTTAGAAAGTATTTTATTCAGTTTTCTGCTTCTTCCTCTTCTCCTCCTTTTGTTCCTTCAGAATGCAGCCTCCCTTTTGACAGTTAAATCTTACTAAAAACATTAGGCAGCAGCACTAAATGGCGGGACAAAAACAAAACAGGAATGCACAGGTAATATGTTTGCCATTAGGATACGCTTCAAAGTTTTTATCATAATAGTTAAAACCATTCACATTCTTCCTCGACTTCAACCACTCTAGACTGCTGACCACTATCTTAATATTCCTAGGCTTTTAGACCTCATACTGTTTCTTCATTCTCATTTTACTGCCTTCTAATCTCTACCTCTAAAAATCCTGCCTAATCTTGCATGCTAGTCTCTACATTATACCTGCCAAGAAAACGTGATCTTCTCCTCCCCTCCACGGGTCTTCCCTTTCTTCCGTACATGTGTTTATTCATAGGCCTATGTAGGTTTTACCCATCTATAATGCTGTGTGATTTTTTTTAAAGAATTTCATCACATTCATCTTTGCACAGGACCAGGCACAAATAGCACCATGCTCACAACTATTGCTCGATGAATACTTATAAAATAGAATCGAACTGAATTACTTATAGCACAAGTTATCTTAATAAAATTTACACCATAAATTTCTGTTAGCCTTATAAAGACAACCACAAACCTGAACTCTGGTATAATCACTAAAAGGGGGAGTAATTGAATGTTGGCAACATATACTCTTTTTCTTTTTAACAAATATTGTGTATATTTATGGCATAGAACATGATGTTATAGAATATGTAATGATAGAAAATGGTTACTATAGTGAAATAAATTAAAATACCATTATGTGCAAGTTAAACATAATTGTCAACTTGACTGGAGAGGTTACTGGTTTGTGGGGGTGCTGGACCCATGAGTGGATTAATCCACTGGTGCTCACAGCTGAATGCACCCTTAGGAGCGCCCCCCCCCAGCTGGAAGTGGGTCACCGGGGGCCATGACTTTTGAGAGTATTTCTTGCTGGCGGTCTGTGCTGCTTTCCTGTGCCCTGCTTCTGGGCTCCCATGAAACAAATGGCTTTGCTCCTCCACATTCCTCTGCTATGATTTTCAGCTTTATCTCAGAGCCACAACAACAGAGCCACTCAACCGCGGAGAGGAACCACTAAAGCAATAAGCCTGATAATCCATTTTCTCCTTTAAGTTGTGTATGTCAGGGATCGTGTTCCAGCAACGAGAAAGTGGCAGAATACACTTACCTTTGGGGGGGGCATAAACACCTACAATCTCATTTAGCACTAATCCCAGTTATAGCTCGATGTTCTTGCCTATAGTCTAGCAACACAAATTCTTCCGTATGAAACTCAGATCAGTCATCTAGGACATGGCTGCCCTAGCACACTTCGTGTACAAGTACAAATCAAAACAATATTCCAAGGAGAATTTTAGCATAACCCGTCAAAAGCAAGAAAAATGTCCAGAGACTTGATCCGGCAATTCTAGTGTAGGAATCTATGCTGAGGTGATCATCAATAATGTGTGTCATTCTTAGTCACAATTGTGTTCATGGCACTGGTCTTCAGATTGAGAAACTAGAAACAACAAAAATTCCACCAACATAATCATGCCACAAACACGGACATCACAATTCAGTGAACTATTGTAATCAAATAAATGATTTTCCATTCTTGTGTCAAAATACTTATAATATCACTGTTAGAATGACATTTCAAAGAATAGTTTTGATATAGGGAGAAACAGATTAACATGAAGTGTGTACTGTACTATATGCTCTTTTAAAAAAAGGCAAGCCAAAATAACCATGCTGTGTATGGGGTCACAGGGGAAGGTGAGGCAGGAGGACCACAAGCCCAGCCTGGGCAATTCAGTGACTTAGCAAGACCTTGTCTCAAAATAAAAAATAAAAAAAGGCTGCAGATGTAGCTCAGCATGAAGGTCCTAGGTTCAATCCGAAGTACTGGGAATATCCAAATGATGAAAGAATAAGTAAATAACAGTAGTTAACTCACAAAAGTAAAACTATAGACAATTTTGTTCTGTTCTCTGCATGTTTTTTACTTTCATTTTTATTTTTTTCAAATCAAAGCTAATAAATGGGTGTTGGTAATAAAAATAGATAGATACTCTTAGGCACCTAATTAAAACATTTTACTTGGATTACCCTGAGTACTCAGAATTGTCCTGTAAGGGACAATTCATCTCATTCATTCTGTGTCCCTGATGACTCCCAGTATTAAAGGCATCGGATGACCCTTCCACTGGTCTCCCAAAATAAACACCCAAGTTGCAAATCTTTCTTAATATATATAAGAAATTGAAGTGAAACTTAAGTGCTACAAAACTGGAGAAAAGTTTTTCTCCAGAAAGGACTTATAAAAATACTATAATGGTTTTCTAAAGAAACATTTCATTATGTAGGAAAACAATGTAATGTGAGAGGAGTTAGATACATTATTCATATTTTCTCATAAGTACAAGTCTATAAATTGGGTGGAAGGAAATCCATTAAAATATTAACTGTGATTAAACCATGTTGTTGGGATTACGGGTTATACTTATTTTACTATTTTTTCTGTCTATATTTTCTAAACATTCACCAATTAGCATTTTATTCAATCAGAACATTTATAGTCAGATAAAATTTAACGAACATACTGTAATAGTCTCCTTCCATTAACTGTGAAACTGTTTGGTGTTGGGAAATGTAACTACGTTATCATAATTATTTAGTATTTTAAAAAGGCATCTGCCTACCAGAGGGGCTAGAGCGGAGAAGGCAGTCAGCATATAATCATTTAATCAATTACTGAATAACTAGTAAGTGAAGCTTTCAACTGTCTTAATCAATCTCCACACGACTGGACACGAATATTGGACATCTAAACATTAGAGGTTTATCTGGGGTCTTGGTCACAGGCCATGGGCAGCGGGCTCCGACAAAGAACTGGCATGACAGAGGGCCACAACAGAGAAAAGCTGCTCCTGTCAGTGTGGCCAGAAAACAGAGAACAAGGAGCCAGGAAGGAAGAAAAACCCTCCCATGTCATACTCCGAATGATCCACTTCTTCTAACCAAACCCCTCTTAACAGCAAGTCAGCTATGGTTTCCCTGTGACTCACTTATCTTCCAGAAGTTCCACGTTATGAGCACCTGAGACCATTATGGGGACATTGTCAATCTAAACCACAACAGTAACCAATCACGTATCAGAAAGGACACCTTAGCCTAGTAACAGATCGTAAACTTTAACTCTGCCTCCTTCCCTTCCTGATATAAACCTTCTAGTCACTTGTGGTAGTATCCTAGGGCTGCCATGACAAACTACCAGAAACTTGGTATCTTAAATAATAAATGTATTCTCTCCCAAAGCCATATATGACACTCCAAGAAAATAAAACTACAGACCAATATTCCTTGATGAATGTACATACAGAAAACCTTAACAAATACAGGACTAAATTCAATAGCACCTTAAAAATATCAAGCACTGCTATTCAATGGGATTCATTCTTGGGATTCAAGTATTGCTTATCATGAATCAATCAGTAAATGTGGTATACCATGTTAAAGAAAGGAAGGATAAAATCAAACGGCCATCTCAACAGATGCAGAAAAAGCAGTTAGAAAATTCAGCATCTTTTCATGATAATTACTCTCACCATTCCCTCTAGGCAGCTGGCTGCTGCCCCATCCCCACCCTAGGTCACCTCAGCAGCCCTGCTACCTCACCCTCCCTCTTGCTGGGGTTTGTGGGAGAGAACTAGTTCATTCCCAGTCCCTCCATGGAATGATTTGCCTATGACACCAACTCTTCCCCAACGCCTTCCTTTGACGGGAGGAGAAACTGAGGCTCAGAGGGCATTTTTAGGTAGTGGTTTTTCACTCTCATGCACTTCAGTGTTGAATTTTTAACCACCTTATTTTAAGTCATTCATTATAGGAAAAATGGACTCCCTGCCACAAGGGAGACCAGTAAGGAAGTGCTTGGGCTGTCTGGGGTTTGCTGTGTATTTGATCTACACTGTATAACAACCCCCAGTTCTTGCTGGGACACAGCCAGACCTCAAGGTCTTACAGCCTTAAGGATCTGCATTAAATTATTAAAGGACCTGGAAATTGTTACATTCTTTTTTCAATTGTCACCTGTTTCCAAGACTTAAGTGCTATGAATTGGTCTGTAGGAGTAAGTGTATTTATTCATGGACAGCATTTACCTAAAATAAACGCCAGTTTCCAGTAAGCAAAAGCAAAAGCAAAAAACAAATCTAAAAAATAATTAACTCTCAATAGGTCAATTATAGAAGAAATTAACTCCAACATAATGAAAGTCACATGTGAGAAGTCTACAGTTAATGTCATACTGACTGTAAAAAACTGGAAGATTTCCCTCTAAGATCAGAGACAAGACACAGAATTTCACTCTCACTACTCCCTTTAAAGTTTACTGGAGGTCCTAATCAGAGTAATTGGCAAGAAAAAAAGGCATTCAAATAGGAAAGATAGAAATAAAAATACCCTTGCTGGAATAAAACATGTTCTTTTAGACAAAAAATACTAAAGATCCCACCAAAAATGTTAGTGCTCATAAACTGAATAAAGTTGCAGAATATAAAATATATTTTTAATACTAAGAACTATTTGAAAAGGAAAACAATTCAACTAACAATAAAAAAAATAAAGAAGTTAGGAATAATTTGACTGAAGATTGAAGACTAAAATATCTGTACACTGAAAACTACAGAAAATTGGTGAAAGATACTGAAGACACATAAGTGAAAAGACTTCCTTTATTCATGTATTGAGTAATTAATATTGCTAGCATGTCTATACTACCCAAAGTGATCTATAGATCAGGGTGATCTTATGAAAATTTCTATGGCATTTTGCAGAAAAATAGAAAAAGAAGGTCTAAAATTTATTGGAAACGCAGAAGATCCCAAATGGCTCAAATAATCAAATAATGTTGAGTATAAAGAACAAAGCTGGAGGCATCACACCTAGGTACAAATTTACACTAATAAAAATAGCATGGTCTTGGGCTGCAGATTTAGCTCAGTACCATGCCTGCCTCGAAAGCACAAGGTCCTGAGTTCAATCCCCAGTACCACAATAAATAAATAAACAAACAAAAAAAAAGAACACAAAGACATACATAATACATACATACATACATACATACAGCATGGCCTTATGTTTATTCTATGAACACAGAATAAACAGACACACAGATCAATGGATCACAACAGAAGTAAGTCCATATAGTTATAGTCAATTGATCTTCAACATAAGTATCAAGAAAATAAAAAGAGAGAAGAACAGTCTCTTCAATAAACAGTGTTGGGAAGATTGGATGTCCACATGCAGAAGAATAAAACTGGACCTCAGAATTTACAAAAATCATCTCAAAATGGATTAAAGAAGCAAAGACTTGAAATTGTAAAGTTATTAGAAGAAATCACAGTAGGTGCTTCTTAATTTTGCTCTGGATGACAGAAAAATTGCTTACAGAGTAGATCATAGATGTTCTCACCAGGAAAATTAATAAATAACCATGTGAAGTGATGGATATGTAATTAGCTTGATTGTGTATCTCATTTACAAAGAAAATACATATTATATCATTGTCAATGAAATTATACACATCAAGACATCACGTTGTACACCATAAATATATACAGAGTTTATTTGTCCATTATACATCATTAAAGGAAAAAAATCAATCACAGTCTACTCTTCCTTCCCCACTTCATTTAGCTGAAGTAGATTCAAGGAGGTGAGACAAAAAGATCTGTTTCCATTCAAGCTGAAGACTGATAATTTATCTTTCCTAATTCCTCCACACACCCCTCATATCTATTGAACAAAGTACCCTTTTATTACCATAATCACTACATTATTAGCTACGGAATTTTCAAACCCTGCTCATTATTCCTTGGTGATGAAAGAAAATGTCATAAACATGAACACCATAATTTGAAAGAAGCACGGGAGCCTAATTAGGGAGTGTTTAGCCCAAATCAGATCTGATCAGAATAGATGCCCCATTATTATTATTGGTCAAGGAAGGCTGATAATGAGATCATTGAAGCCTCTTCATCAGACATGAAATGATCATCTCCTCAGAAATGAAATGATAAGCAAATTTGGAGGCATGTCCACAGCACATGTCCCAAAACCCTCTGTGGGGAAGGAGACTGGCTCTTGGAATTAACATGAGCCAAAATAAGGAAGCCAAGTGCCTGCAATGAAGATTTCAGCAGTGACGGCTAGGAAAATATATGCTGGGCTTAACTGAGCTGCTCAAAGCATTATGTGTAGAACTCAATAATTTGAGTTTCAGCATACTGAAATTCTGAGCAGTGGATAGGTTTTCTAGATTTCCATTCTGAAAACCAGAGGTAGCAGTTTTGCTAAAAGATCTGATTTAAGAGCAGTAGAACAAGGTAGCTCATGATGTGAATGCCTTGTCCAATACGTCTTCTGATGTGGCAGGTGGAGAAACCCAGTGTTGGTCTAAATTCCACACTAATTATTAAAGAATTCATAGGTAGTGATTTCCTTAAATGTCATACTTTCATAAAATACATGCACATCTGGCTGCGGAGACATAGGGATTCAAGACACAATTATATCTTCAAGAATTTATAGTCTAACTTTTAGAAAGAAACTAATAAAAGGAAGTAAGAGAATGTTTGTACAGCAGGTATAAATAAGCAGAAATGATGCAGTAAAGGAACAGTCCTGAAGCCTACCTGTAGTACTTAAGAAAGAATTTAAAAGAGGGAAAGCTCCGGCTGAGACTTTCAGGCATTCTGCATCAGAAGGACTACGGATAGCAAAAGGACAACATTTATTGATCACTCAGGTCCCAGACAATGCCCACCACACAGCACATGCTCATCCTAATTAATCTGCACAGAACGCAAGCAACAGAGACTCAGAAAGTTCATACACTTAGAAAGTGTAGAATTGGAATCCACATCTGTCTCCCCCTAGGCATGCATTCTTGATGCCTGCATGATGCTGCCTTTTAAAATAAGAGGTGGGGAGGCAAGGTTGTCATTTTCTACTGCTCAACTGCTGGAGGTACTTGGAGATTGTTAGTAATTGTCAAGGGAAAAGGAAGCCGCAGAGAGAAGACTTTGTATAGCCTGGGGAAAGTGGGAAGAGGCTGAATGGCAGGCAGTCAGGTAATACTGCACCACTCTGATTACATGAGGCACCTGTCACCATGAGTATGTGAGAAATAAGCATGCTCTGCAAACTAACCAAAAGGGTAGCCATGGGAATTTCCATAATAAACAGAGATGAACATTTTTGCAAAGGGAAGGAAGAAGAACAAGTAAAACAGTTAAGAGTAAAAGAAGGTGTTGAAAAGAAATACTGATAAATGCAAGCACAGTTGAGGGTATTTTATATATGTTTCGGGTATTTTATGTGCTTTATATATGCTCACATACACACCTATATGCATGAATGTTTGTGGGATAAAAATATTAAGCTAGAAAATTCTATGGCACACACACATATAATATTGTTTTTCAGCGGCAAGTATGTATTAGTGTGGTATTCTCATGAAATCTTAAATAAAAGTCTGTGTGGATTAATGAGATCTTAAACAGATCTTCATGGTATTCATCCTCCAGGGAGACAAGTACTGCACAAACATGAGAGATTGTAACATGCTCTTCTGAGATAGGGTTCAGGGAAGAATGGTGGCTAGGCATAAAAGGGTTTCACTGCAAATTCTTCTCTCCTGGGAAAGAGACTTTGGGGGAGCAATATTTTACTTTGGTAGATTACTTCAAAGATGGCTCAGAACAAAGCTTCTAAACTCAGCCCTCTCCTGAAGATGACTACAGTAGCTGCAAGGACTTCTTAGAGCTGTGGTTCTCATGCCTGGGAGACACCTGCAGTCTTTAAAGTCCATGATGCCGAGAACTCGTTTCAGGCCAATTACGCCAGGATCATCAGGGCTGGTTTAGGTTCCCTAGAGGATCCCTGCCCAGGTTTGCTAGAATACATTTGCTAGGTATGCATCCAATACAAACAAAAATGTAACATTTTCTCTCTCTCTCTCTCTCTCTCTCTCTTTTTTTTTTTTTTTTTTTTTTTTTTTTTGTACCAGGGATTGAACTCAGACCCTTGTGCTTGCAAGGCTGGCAGCAGAACCACTGAGCTAAATCTCCGGCCCACATCTTCTCATTTTTAACTTATGGGATGGAAAGAATTCTATCTGACCACGAAACTGCCAATTCTCTCATACAAATTTAACAGAATCGGTCAAATGCAAAGTTATGGGGGGAACTAGTGAATGGTCGTGACCCAATAGGCAGGACGGTGAGCAGCTGGACGAGTCGGGAGCTGCGGTAGTACATAGTCAAGAATCAGTGGTGCAGAACTAGCAAGAAGGGACTGAAGAAAAACAAAGCAGATACAAGTATCCACGGAAAATTTTAAAGAAGTCCAATGAATGCTCCCGGTGACATCTTTCGTCTCAAAGAGTACCTCAGGTTTCCCTAAGGCAAAGTATTTCCTAAGATAATTTTTGAACATGCCAAATCCCATATGCTTCCCCAGACTCTGAATTTCAGTATTCAAAGGAGGCACCTGGGAATCTGTATGTTTAACAAGCGCCCTTTCACGTTTATAGTGGAACAATATTGTTCCTTGATGTCTAAGCAGCTCCAACTAACACCTAAGTGTGGGAGAATGAATTGAATTGAGTGTCCAATAAACACTCCTCTTTTCCTGAAACTGACTTGGCTTAGAACCAAAAATGGCCCAAATTTTGAGCTCTTTACCTACGCCTAGAGCAAGAAGATTTTCTCATTTATTATGTTAAACCTTTGATCCTAAATCCTTTCCTCATTTTAAAAATCTCTGAGGTTTATATCATGTAGGGAGTCATGGGGAACTGCAGCTATACAAGCTGATTCCACTTAAGGATTCCTTTCTAAAGAAGGAACTGAGATTATATAATACAATGAAGATTTAAACTGGACAAAATTATGTCAGATCTCAAATTTTTATCTCCAAATCTTCCCTCTTATCCAAACTACATGTGGGAATGAGAACTAGAAAATTTATTTTCAATTTCTGACACAAGCATATTGAATAACGATTTCATTGCCACATGTTGAGGCAAGCTGAAAGTTATGGAAAGTGACACTATGACAATCTCAATCCTGAGGACAAATGTACATTTGTCGCTGGTTGTGGCTCCTGTTTTCCTCAAAGATCAGAATGTATATTCCCAGGTAGAAAAGAAACAAGACCAAGGAAAAAGGAAAAATACAGAAGTGGAATTTTATTAATCTTGCCAAAGAAGCACATGCTCCATAAATAAGAAATGGCGCTGGAAATGACAATAATAGAATTGCTGAACTTGAGTTAGGCATTATTCAAGGGAGCGTGCTATACTCACAGGCTAAGAAGACAAAAGTCACACGCCAACACAGACGAACTCTAGTGAAGCCAAGAAGGCAGGTGGAGATTCTAATTTACAATAAACTACACTTATAAATAAAGTAGTGGTTCATTTAAAAATATGTATGAGACTTTACTTACCTTTTAAGCAAGAGATGAGTACAGTTCAACATTAGGGATTAACAAATCATATTATGTAAATTTAATTCACAAATACTTTTACTGAGCCACGCTCAAAGGGACCTTGATATGTCTATTTCTCTGTGCTCCACATCAGATGCAATTTCTACCTATTTTATTTTTATAGTCTCATTTTCTTCTTAGTATCTTGTCATATGTCAGCACCTATGTATATGACAGCTCCGAGTAAAGCTAAAAATTCTGTCCATGGTGTACAACCTAAGACAGTAACCCTGCATGATACCCTTCAGGATGGTGTTCTTTTCATGAGCTGCATGACCTCTCTCTGCCTCAATGTCCTTATCTTTTAAAAGGGACAACAAAGGTACAGTTCCATGCAATTATTGAAAGAAATATAAATTAGAAATTATGCAAAATGATTTTTAAAATCTATATGTGAATGTAAATTTAACACATCATAATATAGATTATGACGTGATATACTAATTATAATTTCATGTTTCATATAATAAAATTCATTATAATTGTATTTATTTTGTAGTCTCCTTCTTGTAAACATGACTACTTCTTGCTTTCCATGGAGAAAATCATGTTCCAAATGTTGAAAAAATGTGGCTGGAGTTAAATATGTTTCTTCAGGTTGTTGTGTAACCACACCACTTGTACCATTTAGACTATGTTATCTAAGCTTTGTTATTGGGTTGATTTAGCCAATTTTTTAAGAGGCAAAAGAAGGGGCAATCTATTTATTTCCTCCCCAAAAAATAAGCAGGGTATTTTTCTCCTTGTCCAAGCCACCTAGTTCTCACTTTTATTCCAATACTTTTATTCCCTTGATGCTACACTATCCCTGAGATTAAAGCACTAAAAGATGAGGGAGGCTGAGGACCTCACTTGGAAGAACCCAGGCATCACTAACCCCCTCCCCAGGGCAGTCTCTAAGTAAGGATGAGATGCAACAGCTCTAGCATGTGTTTCCAATGTTGCTCTTTTTTTTTCCTGCTAGCAGAATGTGAACCTCTATTTTGAACTCTATTTTCAAAGTGGATAATTAATAAAATCCTCTGGCTTCCTCTGAGCCAATAAACCTGCATCATCCTTCACAATATGACTATTAGGAAGACATATCCTGGAAGTATTCCCCAAAACACATCTAATTTATTTAATTTCAAGATTATTTGGCCTTAAATCTTTCTACAAGGGGTGAAGTTTGAAGCAAGGGGAGGGCACTTTCCTCTAGAGACAGGACACTCTAATCATATTTTCCTGACTCTAGAATTCCCCAGAATGAATTAATACAACTTTATGATGATCACTGTGATGTTGATTATTTCCTGGGTTTCTCGCTGTATTCGGAAAGCAGAGAAAGATTTCAGCTATTAGTATTATTCCTGGCAAGGTCTTAGGAAAGGAGGCTGCCAGAAATCTACCAAGCAACCTTCTTCACCTGACAGAATGAAAGACTTTAGTGTGTCAACTACAGCCTGTGTTAGTAAGCTTTATGTTACTGCAACAATAACCTGAGATTAGCATCTTACAAAGAGAAAAAGGTTCATGCAGGCTCAAAGTTTTGAAAGTTTCAGTCTATTGGTTGTACTCATGGTTTCAGGCCAGGTACAAGGTAAGACAATGCGGCAGAAGGGTACGATGAAACAAAACTGCTCACTTCTCAACCAAGGGAAATAAAGAAGAGAGGGAAGGTACTTGGGTTCCATTGATCCCTTCAAGGACAGCCTCCAATGACCTGAAGACTTCCTACTAGGTCCCACCTCTTAAAGGTTCCACCACATCCCAATAGTGCCAAGGTTCTCATCTCTCCAATGGGACAGGAAGAGCCTAACTGCTCATCTACGATTATTCAGAGAAATGTAATCTAGAAAACTGATACAAAGTGGATATCTCAACACTTTCTCAAGTGGGCTTTGGGAGACATTCCAGATCAAATTAGAAAATCGCAATGACTAGTAAGAAGATTCTGATAAATTCCTACCAAAAATTTGCTTGCTATATATCTAATACACCAAATGATTTTTGCTAGGTTTCAGCTTTTAATGAAGGAATTACTTTCATAATGAGAAGCAGATGAAAATATACTTTAGAAAAAAAACAGATACAGAATGAATAGATATTTTCCTTCTGTTCATTTTGGATAGTTTTCTAGCAAATAAAAACACATAAGGCAATTTGGCTATGCTCTATGATTAAAGGGATTTTTGTCCATTTAATTCACTAACAAGATAAAGCATAGTGTGATATCTCTTTTATATATTACTGTATATATCTCTAATATATTCATTACTATATACATATATGTATGATACAAATAAGAAACATATGAGTCTTCGGAAACAAGAAGCCCTTAACATCCAAATGTTCGTCATACCCCATAATTAGCACAATGGCAATGGTTATAAAGTCTAAAGGTGAAAGCAGTATAAGCATATTTTGTTTTATAAAACCAATCAGGTAAAACCAAAACTGATGCATACAAAACTGCAACAAATCCCTTCTTACCAAACTGTTATAAATCATGCTACATTTTGTTTGCTCTACCGGAATGCACAATCACAGTTTCCTTACTGAAACTTCTTTACCAAGCTGTAATTTTTACCAGATCCTTCTCTGAATTTATTCTCATCTGGAAGCCTTGATCCAAATGTGAGATCCAGCCTGCAGACATGCATGACAACACATAGAATGAGCCACTTCGAACTTCTGAGGTCTTCACCTCTAATATCACACTTCTCCCTGGTTCTTCTTAGCTGTTTTCAAATACACCACAATCTACTTTGCCAGCACTGCTTGTTCCTTGTGAAGAGCACTAATGAACAGCTGCGAGTAAACCCTTTAACAATTGCATTGAAAAGTCAAAGAACAGCAGTCCCTTGCTCAATTTGGCCCAAAAATTTCAATAGAAGGAGGAAAAACAGTATAGATGGGATATAAAAGTCTTTCTGGAGAAGTTAGCCCTTTGTATTTTTTCATTAATCAGCTAAATGAGGTATGAATTACTAATGTTAAATCTATCTACCTCAGGTTGGCAAAAGTAAAATACAAATTAATTTTTTGTTTTGTTTGTTGTTTTGGTCCAGAGCAACAACTGCTTTATCGAGTAAGAAATGAGTTAAAGTCTCAACTGACTCAGAAAATTTTGCATAACTTGCAGTATGTCAATCTGTACGGTCCATCAACGTGTAATATAATGAGGTGAAAGTATCACTGAAATGACATTCTTCATCATATGTGTTATAAGAAAAAGCTCTGAGAGCTACTGCTCTGAAGATGGATGGATGGATGGATGATGGGTGGGTGGGAAAATAAAAGGTAACGCGTATGAAAGATCTGAATCTAGATAATGCAAATCATGGTTCTACCTCCATTACTCTGGGAAGACCTGTATGACAATCAATCCTCACCTAAAGATGGAGATGAAGAAGAAAGTGGTGACGATGATGATGATGTCTACCTCAGAATTTATGTGAGGATTCAGTGACACAATGCTGCATGGGGGAGGCTGAGAGCATATCCAGTAGTACAGTTCTTGCTTAGTATTGACAGGCTCTAGATTCAAACCCAAGAACTATGCAAAAAAGCAAAATATTAGCTCTAAGTCTAAGAGGGAAAAAAGAAGCAATATACTATGTTGAGTCATATTACTAGTTCTTATATTTCTGCAAAGCTTAAGAGTCTACAAAGAATATTCACATATTTTAAATTATTTGATTATTTATACAGGCCTCTGATTTAGATACAAGCATAATAATTTTATATAAGAGCAACCAATTGAAAAGTAGTATATCTTGTATTAAATCTAATTTTAATTTAATGGAAAACCTAATGCTAGAGACCTCAGCCTGGAACCTGGTTTTGACAATTATTATTCAGAGATTCTGAAAATTCACTTAACTACTCTGACCTCAGCCTCCTTATCTATAAAATGGTAATAAAATTATGATACATTTTTAACATTTGTATTATGTTTGTTCTGTTATTCAATAAATATTTATGTTGTGCCTCATACACCAGCAGTATGCTAACTAACCTGCCAGGTTATTCAAGCAATCAATAAATATTCACCATTTTCAATACCTTCATCATTTGTTGCTATTCCTGGGACCTCTGAGGAAGAAATTAGCAGAACTGGGTCTTGGACTCACAGCTTGTTTTTCATACTAATTTAATAAAGTTATCTAAAACTCTCCAGATGGGTAAAAGGTCAAAAGAATTTAAGGGAGACAAGAGTTCTCTTTGGACAAAGCATTTAACATGTAATGGCTATGGATGGAAACAGACTTTAAACATGACTTCATTTTATTGTTTTCATTTTATATCAGTGTTATTGAGGTTTAATTTGCATATAATGAGGAGGACCCATTTAAGGGGTACAGTTAATGCATTTTCACATGTATATATCCAATAATTGCCATCATGATCAAAATACAGAATACATTCATCTCCTCAAAAGCTTCCCTCATGTCTCCTTGTAGCCAAGGTCCTCATTTTGAGGAAAACACCAAACTATCATAAATGAGTTTTGCCTATTCAATTTTGCAAGATAGAATCATTCAGTATACAGTCTCTTTATCTCTGCTTTCTTTCACTGTGCACAATATATTAGAGATCCAACCATGTTGTAGCATGTATTAATATTTTATTTCTTTTTCTTGGTATTCCACTCATAGGTATGCCACAATTTGTTATCCATTCACTTTTTAAGAAATATTTGGGTAGATGACAGTTCAGGTTGATTATTAATATAGCTGTTATGAAAATTCATGTAAACATATGTTTACATTGGAATAAGAGTGAAACTAATGAATATCTACTAAGTGTTTTCCTTTTGATTTACAGGAATTTCAAAACTGTTTTGCAGAGTGACTGGAACTTATTACATGCTCAGCAGCAGTGAACGAAAGTTCTGATTGCTCTAGAGACCCACCAACAGTGTGCTTCATTCCTGGACAGTAGCGCTGGTGACCAGGCTAAGGGGTCTTCATGCAGAATGACACCAGACTCTTGGGAGCCACTGCATCCCTGATCTCTGTGCATCTATCAGGGAACATCTCCAAGGCTTTCTGCACAGATTTAGAAATCAGAAAAAAAAAACCCTCAGTACTGAGTGAAGAAAGTGAGAAAAAAGATACACAGATGTATGAGGGATATGGAGAAATATAAGAAAGTGATAAAAGCAAACTATCCTTTAAAAGGCAAATTAAATCTATCAGCTACTAAGGTGGAGGAAGAAAAATAGAAAGAGAAACCCCCCAAAACTAATTGTTTTAATTAATTATCTAATCACAAAAGTTAATGATAGTTTAAGAAATATCTGACAAAAATGATTTTCCTATGAGTTAGGCTGTTTTTGTTTTTTGAATGATGCTATCGTTGTGCTTACTTGGGTTTGCTCAGACATCGGGGGCTCAGCTGTAACAGCCGAGGCTTCTTCATTAGCTCACCTTGAAGAATGTAAACACTGGAATCAGTTATTTTAGGGTCAGACACTGGAAAAGATACTAATAAAATAAATTGACCGGCTTTCTACGGATGAAATACCTCTAAACCCTGACAGCTTTTTGCTGGTAACTGCAGCAGTAAATTCAAGCAATCCTGGGTGAACATCAGCATGTTTACCTGGATAAAATGCTTCTATCAAGCTATCAAAATAATACTAAGCAGGGTATGGGGCTGCTGTAGGGAAAAGTGCTCAGACCCTTACTTTTCTTCCCCCAATGTCCTTCATAAAATGCTGCCAGATATGACGTATTTTGTATTATTAATACCATTTTGCCTTTATTGGCCTTGACAATTCAGGAAGATGTATCTAATATTTAATTTAGATGTCTGTCTGTGTGGAAAAGGGAATGTGGATGGCTGTGGGAACAGCTACCTATATTCAGTTCCAAAGAGTCATTTTGTATGGTTTGTGTCCCTTTACATCCTTCTATTCCTTTAGCACGTATGAATTCATGTGACAGGTAGTGGCTGAGTGTCTTCTGTGTGCTAGTCACTCTTCTAGAAGCTGAGAAGAGAGCAAGAGAAAACAAAGCCCCTATTCTCCTGGAACCACCTTAAAAAGAGATGAGAAACTATAAACACAATTAAACATAGATCATGTCAGACAGGACTAAGTTGTTGGGATGAAAAATAGGTGTAAGTGATACAAGGAGTGCTGTGTGGTGAGCTCATTACACTATCAGATGATCAGGGGAAACCTCTCTAATAAGGTGATACCTGAGAAGACATATTTGAGTGGAATGAGCTGTTCTGCCCACAGGACAGGAGCACTCCAGGCAGAGGGAACAGCCTTAAAAGAGAATGAGCTCAGGATATGGATGATATGTGCCAGAGAGCAGTCTGTTTAGACACAGCATGGGTGGGTCAGAGAGAGAGAGAGGGAGAGAGAGAGAGAGAGAGAGAGAGAGAGAGAGAGAGAGAGAGAGAGAGAGAGGGGAGATAAGGGCAAAAAAGTAGCAGGGTTCACATCTTAAAGAATCTTTTATTATTTCAGTAAGAATATGGGTGTTGCAATAAGAATACTGAAGGGGAGCCAGTGGAGGATTGGTTTACTGAGTGCCTCTTTGTACCTGACCTTCCTCTGTGCACTGGGCTGTGGGAAGGTGTAAGCAGGACAGGTAAGGTGGCTGCCACCCTTGAGCTCCCACACTGACTAAGTGTGTGCCAGGTACAGAAGATAAAGGCTTGGAGGGCCTTATTCTGGAAAGCATTCCGGTGTTGCTGAGACATAAACAGTAAATGCATCTTTATATTACAGGATCATATGAAAATGTACAGTGCATGAAGGAGTACAAATGAGAGGCATCTTACACCCACCAAGAGAGGTCAGGGAAAGCATCCCTGAGGCAAGTACACAGATGGTAGATGTGCATTTTAGACACAGACTGAAAGAACACTCTAGGAGAACAGGCTACACAGATGGAGATGAGTGTGATCAATTGGCTCACCCAGACATGTGAGTTTTTTCAACATGATAGGCACACAGAGCACACTCACGACAAGAGGTGGGGAGAATTCCAGAAATAATAGGAGATGAGTCTAAAAATTATGCTCAGAGCATTTCTAAAATTTCTAATGGGTCTACAGGATGTATTCATGAGAAACCAATCTGGCCAGAACAGGATTTCTCCACCAATCTGAGGAGGCCCATTTTAGGATATAAGATCCAACTCACTGAGCAGCTAGTTCAAGTAGAAATTTTCTAATAACAAAATCATAAATGTCAGTAAAAGACAAATGTAAGACCTTCAATGCCAGGCAGAGGAGTTCAAACTTCAGCCAGTTGTGACGGTCACTCTTGATTGTCAACTAATTTGGATTAAAAGATTCTTAGAGAGGTGACTGAACTGTGAGGGCACTAAGCCCATGAACGCATTATCCCATTGATGAGTTCAAAACCAAATGGACTACTAGGAGAGGTGGGACCTACTTGGGAGAAGTGAATCATGGGGGCCTGAATCTGGGGATTTAATTGGTTCCTGTCTCCTTCCTTTCTGGCTCTTCTCTGGCTCTAGGCTTCTAGTTTGCCATGACTTTCCACCATGATATTTCTGCCCTAGGGCTAGCCAACTATGCACTGAAACCTCTGAAATCATGAGATGAAGTAAATATCTCCTCCTCAAAGTTGATTTTCACAGGTATTTGGTCACAGCAGTGAAAAGCTAACACATCTAGTAAAGATTTGAAGTCACTGAAGTTTTTAAAATATGGTAAATAGGCTTTTCAAATAAATGATGAATATTCATTAAATCATACCTTAATAGATTTTATTATTTTATAAAAAGCCTCAGGGAGAAAATATTAATTTTGATTTATAAATATTATAAGTATAGTATGATAAGAAAATATGTGCTAATAAAATATATGCTAATCAGTAACTAATATATTTAATTAAGTAGTTAAACAAAAAAGACCCTGAAAGACAGCTGAGCTAGAATTTGAATGCAGGTGTCTGATGCAAAATCTGTCATTTGACTCTATTCTCAAATAAAGGTAGCAATAATAAAATTTAGGCATTATATATTCAACAGGTAACCCTCTAGTCTGAACAAACGTGATGAATAATGTTTAAATTTTTTGCTGGTTTAATCTAGGAAATGAAAAGTAAGATCAAATGAAAAAAACAAACCCTTCCACTTTTCAAAGACTATTCTCCTTAATTTTGTGATTTTTTAACCATGGATTATAAACCATAATCACCCAAAAATCTTAATAAAAATATACATTCCTCCACATCCCTAGAAATTCAAATGAACCATACCTGGGTTAGAGATATAAAAGAAAAAAAACAGAGAGAAAATGGAGAAAAAAGAAATTCTTCTGGCAGCAGGTCCTGCATAGCCAAGGATGAGCATTAGTGCCTTAGATCTCTAACAGCAAGATTCATCATGGAATGATCCATGTGTTTTGGGAAATAGCTGAACAATCCATTTATCCAGGCATGTAGAGACCTGATTTTCATCATGTTGACATTCACAGAGTCAAAAGTCACTGAGCGCGGATAGCATGGTCATTTGTGAACTGCTGGCATAAACTGATATGGAGGACTGTAGGTCAATGAGTGCATGACATGCAGAAGGATTTGTTGAAATGTCATGATCTCATTGTTGGTTTTTTAAAAATAGGTCAATGAAGGAGGCGGGATTCATTTGCAGCTTAGTTCTCCATATAAAGAGTTATAGATGTCACTGATGGTAAAAGCAAACCCAAGTGTGGTTCTCCTGTGTGTACAGACTGAATATGCCACTTCTTAGCAGCTCTGCTCACAAACACATGCACAATATCCAAATGTCTACCTCAGTGAGACCTGAAGGCTGCCCTAACTGGCCTTCTGGAAGAGTCTTATTGTCTGTTCTCAGTTGCGACCTTCTACCTTCTCCTTGCTCCTCAATACATCTTATGATGACCACTATATTGGTGGAGGTCTAAACACATTATATGCTCTTCATTACTTAATCCTTCTAATGAGCTGGTAAAATAAGTATTCTCCACAGTTTCAGAGGAAAGAACTGGACAATTTGTCCAAGAATGCTCAGCAACGAACTCTAGGCCCTCTAGCACTGTAGCACAGGCCTTCAACCATGTTGAGTGTGTTTCTCAAGCTTGCCATTAAATCGCTAGTTGAAGGTCTCACATTCACCTCAAAGACAATCAAGACTGTTGCCTCTGCTATTCAGTAATTACCTCTGTCTTCTGATCCTTTCTTCTTTGCTTAGATGAAAACTATCCTTTATCTTTCCAAGACATATTTGTGTAGAGTCTATGGCATAGCGACTAGCACTTAGTTAATTAGTTATTATCACTGTGGCTTGTTACTTTTATTATTACTATTATGTTCTTGACTAAACTATATCTAATTTTTAGTGCCATCTCTTCCCTTTATCCTAGAAATTTCCTCACTTTTTATCATTGATCCTTATATCTTCCATCATATTCTATTGTTTTTCTATATTTTTAATTCATTGTTTATTGGTACACTTTAGGTATACAATATGATGACATTCATCATTGAGAATTTGTACCATTACATGGTGTATCTTGGTTCCTATTTTTCCGCACTCCCCTGCCCTCCCTCCATCCCTCTACCCCTCCCTTTTTACAAAGACTTTGTTTCTATTTTTTCCCTTTCTCATTTTATTCCTTTCCCTTCCACTACTCCTCCCTCATCCCTTCCCTGCTTTATCTATTTATTGTAGCTTTAATTTTCTATGTTATCCTCCCTCATCTGTAACCTCAACTTCACTTTGGTGTATCATACCCTATATTCCCACATACATGTCAAAGCTATCACCTCACAGATACCTTGCCAGACAGTTAAATTCAAAATATTTTATGTTTAAAGTATTTTATTTCTTCTCCTACAAAAAATGATCTTTCTTCACCCACAAGAAATTATAGTTTATCTGGTGTGAAAAGCTAAAAGTGTGAATAAGGTTCAAATGGTATAACTGAGATTGTGAAATAGGAAGAAAATGGCTCAAGGGTAAGTTGGAAGGGGAGGGAAAGGAAATAAGGCAAAAGGAAAAATGTGAAAAAAGGAAAACATGTAAACAAAGTCTTTGTATACAGGGAAGAGCAAAGGGCAGGGGATGAAGGGTATGGGGAAAAAATAATAAACAAGACATCATGTAAAGGTACAAGATTGCTTTAAATGCACCGATAAACTTAATGGTAAAAATTCAAAAAAAAAAAAAAAAAAATCATCTCTTCTCCC
>NW_022900919.1:16381474-16493149 GCF_012274545.1 Fukomys damarensis | reverse complement strand
AAAAAAAAAAAAAAAAAAGAAATCATGTCTCTTCTCCCACAACTCTTTGAATCAAATTTTAATGACATATACATTTGTATCCCTCCCCTCTTTTACCCCCCATGACCAATCAACTGTTAAGTAACCTTGTGATTACCTGTCCCCAGGCCTCTTCCTACCAGTCTAGGGCCCCAAAATTTAGTCAAAGAGTGGGGATGTTTTAACCTGAGAAATTGAGAGACGATCCATTCCTCTAATCCACCTTTCTCTAATGCACCATAGATGCAACAGCCACTTTAATGTTTCCATTTAGGCCTCTGTTAAAAGTTCACAATTGGTCCTCAGCTGCCAAACAATGGGAAGTCAGATGTTCAAATTCAGTACTTTCACATCAGTAATTCAATCAGTCTCCTCTTTGTACCAGACTCTTACACATGGTGCTCTGCTCAATGCCATCAGCTTGTTTAACTCATGAGCAATGATGGCTACTCAAACAGATGTGGTCTCTTTCCTATCTTCTTTTTCTACACAGGAGTTATACAATAGCCCAAGACAGGATATAGGAGCCCATTTTAGTAAACGATGATGGCTAGATGGCTCTCAGAAGCCAAAAGAAAGAAATTCAAGTGCTATTTCTTCTAGGTGGCTTTAATTTCTCTGGCTTAGTGTAAGCTTAGCCGTTTTCTCCTCTGATCCTTTGATTTACTGAGTGCATTTATTTTTTTATATTTTATTCTGTCTTATATAAACTTAGATTCATTTTAAGGTATATGGCCCTCTCTTTCTCTCAAGCTCCTTGAGGATAAGAACTGGGCTTCTCAAAAGTTCATATTCCATGCTGGACCTTAAAGAGGGCATAATCCTGGCAGGTACTGAATAAGTATTATTAATATGCCGTGTGTAGCTGATGCTAATTTTGTATTTTCTAATTACTTAGAAGGAGATTCAAAGTGGAGTTTCCTAGCCTTGGCTACTTACTTCAGTTGTAGCTCTTTTGGTTTTGAGTGATTTAAAACCCACCTAATCTTGGCTTAAACACTTTGGCTGTTACTGAAACATCCAGACATAGATTTCAAGTCAGACAAAATGGATCAAGAAGCTCAGTCAATTCATCCAAGGTCCAGGTTCTCTTCATCTGTCCACTAGGTTATCCACAGTGTCAGCTTCTCTCTTGGGCTACACACAGTAGCTCCTAACAGCTCAAAATTGTTCCTGGCTATGGCAAACACAATGTCCACTCCAACTGTAGGGCTTCCCTCTCAAGAGTCTTCCACAGTAGTTCTAGTTAATAAGGTATACTCTTTCTTATTGAATGGTGTAATGGTGGAGAAGGGGCAAGTATTACATAGAGAGAGTACTAAATACAGCTGAGGCTGAAACAAATGCATCAGCACATTCACAAGGCTAGCCATCAGAATCAGCAAATTAATATTAACATTTTTAAAATCAGATATGTGGCCTGTCTCAAAACTTCCGAATCAGAATCTTTCTCTTGAGTTCGTGATCTGCATTTTATAAAACCTGAGTGATATACATTGGAAAATCAAAGTACCTTACTTCTTTCTAGTCCTTTCTCTACATCTGTAGCACAGAAAAAACAAACCAGCTATACATTAAAAAAATACAAAGTAATACTTAGAAATATAAGCACCAAAGAAAGTGACTGCAAATATGAAAGTATAATTATTTGCAATAAAAATTTCTTCTACCAAGGTTGACTGAAATAAAAGCATCTGAACTCCAGGGACTTCTGATTCTGTTCTTTCAGACTCACTAATACAGATTTATTCTCTTAGTGTGATGAGCAGGTGCATCTTTGAAGAGAGCAGAGATCTATTTTTCCTCCTGGGTTCCCCAGCCCCAACCTAAAAGAGTTGCATATATCACAAAGAAAAATCCAATACACATGGAAGTTTCCTCTGATGACAAAAAATAATCAGAAACTTTGGACTCAGATAAGGAAGACAAGTATTTGCATGACTATGATAGGAACGTTAGAAGGATGAAATGCTAAGAAATTGGGAAATGAAAGTTCCTTCCTGGCACAAAACCTGCTCTCAAACATGGGCTTCAGAACATTCACTTGGGCAATTCACAGCTCGCCATGCCAAGGAATTTGCAGATGGTTTAATTCAGTTTGCCTAGCCTTAGAGAGATCTTACCCAGTACCACAGTGCCGCAACTGGAGTATGAAAGGAAGAGCCAGTTCTGATCCTCACTTGCCTACATGATGGCTTAATATGCTGAACCGATTAAATTAAAAAGAGAAATACAAACGGGTAGAGAAATGAAAGGGATGGGAGAATGGCAGGTTGCAGGAGGGATTTGCTTTGGCTCATCTCCCTGAATCATTTTAGCTTTCTCAAGTTTAACAGGTTCTTTACTTCGCTTCTTCCATCCGTGTGTGGTCTTGCTTCTGCAACCACCTTTCAACCCCACTCTCAGTATCTCTTCCCCCTTTCCCTCCTCCTCCTCCTCCTCCTCCTCCTCGTCCTCCTCCTTTTCACTCCCCCTCCAGGTCTTCTTCCTCATCCTCTTTCTACTCTTCACTTCACCTTCTCCCCTTCGTCCTCCTCTTACTTTTCACTCCTCATCACCTTCCTCTTCCTTCTCCTCTTCTCCCATCCTCTTCAGATTCCTCTTCACCCTCTATCTCCTCCATCTCCTTCTTTTCTCTCTCTTTGCCATATCCCCCTCCACTCCTCCATTCCAAGTATTCTGAGAAAGCCAGGATGATGAATAACAGATGTTCTTTGACATATTGTGTCATTTATCACACAACAGCACCAATCCTGCTAACAGGCCCTTTCCCATATGTCACTGTCGGCTTTTACCCAGCCCCAATGCATCAAAAAGAAATAGTTTAATACAATGTGCTGTAGTTCATGAGTCGCAGTTCAATGGAGGGGTTTAGGATGCTGAGCTTTCTCTCCTTTCCAGTTTATTTATTTGTTTCAAATGGTTCCTATTCCTGATAAATGGATGAATGAACTCATCTGAGGTCAAGTGGAGGGAAAAATCAACCACAGAATTGTGCTCCGTAGAAGAAATGGGAAGGTAGGTAAGTCTGGAATAGGAGATGGAAAATACAGGCTTCACTACATTACCACACTGCCTGGAAGCCACTTGCTTATTTTCCTTGGAGTGCAATGCCTGCCATACTTGACAAGGAAGTGCATTCAGTAGTGAAGCTCTATAAATCCAAACTGACACAGGAGTGCCTTGCTGTGTCCCCAAAGGGAAGAATTTACTGCATCTGCTAGAAGTCCCCCAGACCAACTCTTCACTTATGGCTGCTCCTGCTTTAGCTGAAGCAATAGAGTTTCAAGGTATTTTTATTACAACCCATCATCCCAGAAGTATCACCATAGCAACAAGTCAAATCTTTGTCAGCACCAAAGGATATCAGAAGTTCACATACTATGGATTTCTTTTTCTATATATCCACTAAAAAACTTGCTACTGCTGTCAGCTGGCCAGAAGACCACTCTCCAGGGGGACAGATTCCAAGTCAGGCTGATACCAATGTGATTGTTTTTGACTTTCAAGGTTTTTGGTTCAAGTAACATCCACTCCCATGGAAGCAAATAGGGTGACACAGTAAAACAGGTTGAGTATTTGAAATACTTAAGAACAGAGGTGTTTCAGATTTTGGATTGTTTTTCAGATTTTGAAATATTTACTCTCACATGAGATATCTTGGGAATGGGGCCCATGTGTGAACACGAAATCAATTTATGTGTTATATGTACCATATAGCCAGGGTCTACTTTGATTCAATGCTTTCAGTGCACTTGTGTTTCACCTATGACTCTCCCACAAGAGGTGGTGTGTGGGACGTTTCACTTCAGACATCATGTCCATGCCCAGCAAGTTTTGGACTTGAGAAAACTTTAAATTTCATTAACTTATTATAACAATCACAGAGCAGACTTAACATATTTTTTGACAGCACAGCTCACGCATGCAAAGACAATGTGGCTTTTATATATGAGTTTCCATTCCAACTAAGAAAAATCTTACATTTTCAATTTCAGGTATCTCAACTCCTTCTGGTTTGAGGGATTAAAACAATTTGGTTGGGGGGAAAATTGAATCAATTCAGAATCGAACTTTCCGTTAGAGCTTTCTCCTGCCCTCCCTCTTCTCCCCAAGAGGGCATCTCATGGCAGAGGGACCAGGAAAACCCGGGGAGTGGAGAGGCAGCCCTGGCCTTGCACTGGCCCCATTTACCCGGCTCTACTTACTAAGGCCATGATGGTGGCCTGAATGAAGGGAAAGTGGCTTACCATCGATGAGAGATTGAAAAAGATCTTCTTTTCTTCCTCCTTCTGCTTATCTTACTTCTTTCCCTTCCCCTTCTTCTCCTTCTCCTTCACCGTCTTTCTCCTCCTCCTTCTCCTTATTAAAAACTATACTGAAAATGTGCTTTGAGTCAGGCTCTGTGCTTTACATCACTATTTAATTTTCTTAAATCACTGTGAAATATGAATGTATGCATCTATATGTGATAAAGTGATATCTGGGCAGGATACACAGATGCACAAAGGTGCACGATGGCAAGGAATACAACCAGAACACAACACCTCCTCTGTGTGATTCTGAAGATCAAGGTCATTCAATTATATTATAGCCTTAAGTGAATTTGGGGATGGAAGGAAGTATCATCTCCTCCCTTCTCAGCCTTCTCCAGCAGATGTGAAACCAGGGATTATTTTTCAGACCATGTGGCTTTAAGCCTAGCTGAGCACTACACCCCCTATTGTTGATACCCAGTGAAGACAGGCACAGTCTCCTGGTTGCACACAACAGTTGTCTTGACCCAGGATCTGCTTCTACCTTGGATCTTTGTCCCCTTCTCAGTCCCTGAAAGTGCTAGAATCCTAATGCACCAAAAATGCTTTGTTGTGTCACCATCTACCCCTGTCCCTGTGGATATATCCACTTTCGTTTTGCCATTACTTGAACTCTTTGAAGTATGACTTAAAATTTCCTTAACTTGTTATGATCCTGACCTGTCCCAGGAGTGATCTCACTCCACGCCTCAGAAATGGAAACTGAGCTACTGCACTGGTGTCCTGGCCAGTGTTCTTTTTTCTCTGAGGTCATCTCAAATAAAAGACTCATTTCACTCCCTCTGCCCATTCCATCATCATTACATTCATGCCAGTGATCTGACCCTTTAATTGGCAATAGCTCCTGGGAAGGAAAGCCGACCAGTCCCTTTCAATAACATGAGTACCATGTCTATGTGTACATGTATGAATCATTTAGTCTCTGAAGGGGATATAAGGAAGGCTGGAAGGGGCCTATTGGCACAGATCCTTGACAGATTCCTAAAAGCAATGCTGCAGTGTTGGCACACTTCCATTACATCATTTTCTATGGCCCTCAGAGTCACTTATTAAACAGAATTAGCCTTTAGAAGCAGTCTACTGTGTGTGTTCTTCCCTTCAAAGGGCCACAAGCCTGTTGGAGCCAAAATTGGATAGCGACACTGGAGATTTGTTTTCCTTTCTATAGTATGAGTTGTTTACAATTTAGCTCCAGAGGTGAAAGATGGGGTCAATATGAGAAGTCAGATGTGGACTCCACTAGTTTTAAAGACTCTTCAATAATCAGTGGAAATCATATCCCGACATCCAAATTTGCTATATGAACAACCGGCATTCTCGGGGCTACTTCAGACAGAGCCACATGACACAACACCAAACAGCCTTTCACAGAACAGTGCTTTGCCAGGAAGCCTTCATTTGCTAGACCTGCACTTGTCTGTCTTGAGTCCCTATGGTCAGATGGATGGGTGCTGACCTTGTTCATCAATTGTACCTCTAACTTTAAAGGTAGGATCTTAATTCCATATGTCCTGATCCTCACTCTAATTCACAAATTTGACCTCATTGTCCATTCCTGCCACTTTGTTTGATCTTAGCATTTTCTGATCTTGTTCTCCACCCCTGATTCTGGCTCTGATGTCTGTTCCACTTATCTCTTGGCATCTCACATCCTGATAAAAGGCATTTTACTCTGACTATGCCCCTTTGGTGAAACTCTCACTTAAGAGAAAGTTTTAGAGTTGACCGCTGCTCCTGGCCTCCCATTGTTATCCCATCCATGCCACAGGTGTATAGCAGAAGACTACATTATGTGCACAGAAAGTCAGTGCTCCATCCCAGGATGAGGAATAAATAATGCCATTCTTCAGCTGTATGTGCTGGGGGAAATATCAGAACCATTTTCTTATCTAATATGAAAACTGCCGGAGATGTAGCTCATAGCACCGCATCTGCCTGACAAGCACAAGGTCCTGAGTTCAACCCCCACTACCACAATAAAAAAATAAATAAAATGAAAATTAACTTCATGGGATGTTATGAAGAATAAACGAAATTGTGCCTATAACATGCTTAGACAGTGCCCGAAGTATATTAAGTGGTTAACTCTCTTTCACTATTATGATGCCTGCTATCATTACTATTCTCCATCCCACGGCAGGGGTAGAACGATCATGCACATCAATATTGTTCTTGATAGGAGGCCCTTGATCATTAGCTCAGTGTCTCCTTTTCTATGATCTAGAAAACTTTTTCAAAAATATCTACTTCTAAGCTTAGCCAAATAATATACAAATGAATCATGAGTATATTATGTACACTTCAGCATTTCTCCAGTTGGAAGGATTCCCGTATTATATTTTTTAAATTATATGCATCTTCCATGAAAATAGCATTAAGTTCCTAACCCAAAGACTCAGCTCCCAATGAATGATTTTCAAAGTATCATTTGCTCTTTTATTATCATTATTATGCAGCCTAGGAACACAGTGGTTCCATTTCATAAAAATATAATATGGCTGCACAGGAATCACAGACAAATTATGGTAGAAAATTAGTCAATAAACTTTTATTATACCAGTCCTTAATGTTGCTATTAATATTGAGGAACTTAAAATTAATTTCTACCAAGAGCAAGATTTACTACTGAAACTCCAGAGATAACGCTGGCTAGGGCACCCTACTGAGGTCCCTCAAAGAACTACAGTACTCTGTGTGGTGACACAGGATCCTCCCTTAGTAAACGGGACATGCTTCTGTTTATGGGCTGTCGGTTGCTTGAGTAAATGAGGCCTGAGGGAGGGCTGCTTTAGGAATGTGAAGGAATTATCTAATTTCATGAAACCTGAAAAACATATACAAGAAGGGGAACCCACAAGAAAACATCAGGATGGGATCAAACTCCTGATGCCCAGTCATGGTTTGAAAACGTAGAGACTTTACACTTTGCTCAGTATTGCCCTTCTCTTATGCTTATTATTGACCATGTTGATAATCTTTGAATCCTGCAAAGATGAGATGTCATTATTTATGCATTCATCCCTTCAACTGACAATACATTAAATACTAACTAAGCTCTAGAGAATGAATGGTGAACACTGTCCCTACTATCTGAGACTTTATAGTCTACATGGAAAAAAAAAAAAACATCTACCGTATAGGGTGTCAGTGAAATGCCAGAAGAATGGAGCTACCCATAGAGTGAGTACCAGGTAAAAGATGCTGCCTCTAGCATGGGCTATCTGGGAAAGGCACATTGAGGGGGGATGTAATTATCCTGACTAAAATTTTCAAATTGTGACCCATGAATTATTTTTGCAATACTTGGCTAGGTTCAAACTTTAAACATGACATATAATACATACTGCATGTTTAGAATTTCTAATTGCTCTTAAAGACTGGGAATATTTGAAAACATGAACCTCACATTAGCACATAGAAACTCCAACCTGTGGCCACACTATGGGCACTGCTCATGTGTGGCACCTTCCCTGGAACTCTAGCACTAGCACTTCCACCCTGGCCACTGTATACATTTGAGTTTGCCACCTGTAAGAAAGATTTTAAATCACAGAGCGGTTTTGGAAGGCAAAGGGAGTAGAGAAGAGAATTGGATAAATAAAATACACACTGTCGGTTAAATTTTAGCTTTAGATAAACAATAAAGAGATCGACAGAATAAGCATATCCCATTACAGATTACATAAATCACACACTAAAAATTTATAGGTTTACCTGCAATTCAAATTTAACTCAATTCCCTGAACTTTTATTTGCTAAATCCGGTAAGCTTGGATGGTGTAGAAGAGAGGGAGAGGGGCTCATTCCTGATAAAGTGAATGATATAAAAAGGAAGGGAGAGAGACACAGCAAATTCCCAAGCAAAAGACTGTTCCAATCTCCCCAGAGCATGTGCCCAGAGAGTACTGGAAGATAATGAACTAATAAGAACTCAGTTGTATTGAGCACTTTGTGCCAGATTTTATGTCAAACAGGTTACCTAGGTTAGCTTACTTTTTCTCACAATCCATCTATTGCATTTCCCAATGTATAAGCAAGGAACCTGAGGCCTCGCTGAACTATGCATGTACTCCAGTGACACAACTGGCAACTGGGAGAGCCTGGATTTGATCTCAGATAGCTTGAACTCCTACCTACACAGCTGCCCATTCTGTGAACAGAAGGGTGAGCGTAACAGCTGAGGAGCTGGGAGCACCTCAGAGGAAGATCTGCACTATTTTAGCTTTTTATCACAAGACCCCTATGCTCCACCACAAGGTGTTCAGTCTGAGCTGAAGTTGTTGATGCTCTTGTAACACAGGCAGGCGCTTTAGTCACTAACCAGCATGAGGATCCGCTCAGCTTATGACAGAATGGGGAGCAGGAGCCAGCTGAGTTGAAGAGATGACATGAGCATGGGGGAGAAAAGAGGAATAAGAAGGACAGGATTCAATAGTTCCCTGAGATCACTGGAATTGACACAGAGGTCGTATCTCCCTCTCATCTGTGAAATCATGGTGCTCATAAGCATAACCATAATTGCGGTGTCTTGTAAAGATAACACCAGAGACCCAGAGCAACAGCAATGCCTCCCCCCACAATTTACATCCTTTACTCCTTCCTTCATGGGGAGAGGAAGGAGCAGATCACTAGCTGAGCGCTCCTCCAAAAGCCAAAATTATTTGTGTAAATAGTATGCCTTAGGGAAGAGAGTTTTGGTCAAAGCTCCACAATGCTGAGAGATTTATCCAATACTTGACAACAGCATATATTTATCAATGTTTTTCATTTAGCCTCTCTAATGCATACTTTAATACATGCACTCAGCATTCTCTATATGAAATACTTTATAAAATTATAAAAAAAAACAATAATCAGCTCAGTGTTACCCTCTCTGGTAACAGTAATCAGCGGAAAGGCTGTTTTAGAGATGGTTTCAATGGAAAATTCCTGAGAAATTCAGAGTTGTTTGATGTTACAAAAAAAAAAATCTCCTTTGGACCTTGTGCAGGATGAAGCTTTTATAAGATCTGGCAGAGCAAATTTGTTTTATTTTTATAAGCTGTAGAGTCTTGAGAAATATTAGAAGTCATAAATTTGTAAATATTTATTCTTTAGTCCCCCATAGCTATTTTCCAGAGTGACAAGCAGGTCCTCAGGCATTCTGAGAAATAATTCATATTATTTTTTCTAGGCTTTCCTTGGCTGATCTATTAAACTAACTTTAGATACCTATACCTTATTAAAAGCTGTTGCTCTGCCTATTTGTAAAATACTTTTGAAATCACGGTTGTCAACTAATATTAGTTATTGCTGATATAATTCTTCCCATTAACTTAGTATAACTGCTATTGCACTCAAGGTCATGTTCTAGTCTTCGTTACTCTATACACGATACTGAGCACAGTGCTTGTCACTTAGTGGGGACTCATTAAGTACCCAGTGAATTGTTGGAAAGAGCTAGAATTTCCCCAAACTCTTCTTACAAGTGAAGCAAATCCTGGACAACACCATCATTCTCAATAAAAACACTGTTCCCAGACACTTCTCCCATTGTTATATTTATTTTCTCCTCTTAATTTTACCTTTCTCCATATTCCATTTACTTTTTTTGAATCTCTTCTTTGGTACATCATTTCTAGGAGACTTTCCATTTCCCATCAACCCATCTGATGCCAGTAATTAGTATTCTGGGCAGGATATAGAACTTCACCAAACTTAGTCTGTATAGGATGCTACTGGAAACTTCCCTGTACCCTTCTCTCTTCTATCATGAAGAGTGATGATAATCCAATAATCGTCCCCAAGTACCCAAGGCTTAGAATTAAGGATTTCAGTAAGAAATAAGCTAGCAAAGGGGACAAAAGAAAGCACTTGAAAGTTAAATTCCATTGTTCTTACCCC
The DNA here is from genome assembly GCF_012274545.1 of Fukomys damarensis. Taxonomy (NCBI): domain Eukaryota; kingdom Metazoa; phylum Chordata; class Mammalia; order Rodentia; family Bathyergidae; genus Fukomys; species Fukomys damarensis. Next base: position 16,482,932 of record NW_022900919.1, on the reverse strand, counting down.
ATTTTAGTGTAAGGAATCTCTATTTCAGTGTCTCCTTAGATTGATGGTTTGTGTGTGTGAGACTCAATCTCAAATAAGAAACTAATATAGTTGTTAAGTCATTATTATCATATTGTTATGATACTGATAATAGGTATCATAACAATGGCTTTAAATTTGGTGAGCAAATATTATAATATACTATGTGCAGTGTTAGTAGTTTACTTGATTATGCCATTTAGTTGATAGCTTCCTTTGACTTCACATCTTTAGGGGAAAGGAATCTGAGCCACAGAGAATTTAACAGATGTACCCAAGTTTGCCAGCCAGTGGAGAATTTTGGAATTTTGGTTTCAGAAGCCATTTCATTTGCCTATTAACTGCACTAGGTTAGTGACTAGCTTGACATATGACTTCAGAAGTTTCAATCTCTAACAGAAGTTCACCAAGTCTTCATAATGACACAGACCCATACATCTGTAATGAGGCTTAACTTCTGATTCACATGAAAATGATTCTTGGAGAAATAAATGGAGGACACTCTATGAATTAAAATTTAGGGTTTAAATTAGGATTAAAATTTAAATTTGCTTAAAAATGTAAATTTACCAAAAATCCATTTAAAATGAAAATATTGACTCATTCAGTGATATGTCTAGTTCCCACAATATTTAGTAGGAAATCTTCATAATTCAGAGCTGATCTCCCCCTTGCTTGGGCTCAGTAGCCCCCAGCTGCCTCAGATGCAGGGAGTTGAAAATATGACACAAAAAAATCAAGAACATAAATGGAGAAGGAATAAAAGAATGTAATGTGGAAATATTTTGAATATGGAACTCTCATGTTTATACAGAGATCTACTTCGATAGGTTAATGACTGAAAAAAATGTCCTTTCCTTACAGTTCTTCATTTTCAACAAATTATGAAAAGAACCATCTGAGTTGTCCAGTTTTTCTCTCTGTCCTGTTTATGTTTCAACTGAATGACTTTGCAATAGTACAAGGATCTGTGGGCATATATATTCAATCACGAAAGCTTACTAATGAACAGACCCCCTAATTTATAAGGTTTGGTAATTGCTGTAGCTGTATGAGCAAAACAAATTCAGAACACTTGGACATATAAACCCTGAATGTTATGTATTCATTTCTTTTGCATCAATTATAGCTGACCATAAACCTCTTCAGGGAGGAAACCATGTTCATTCAATCAAGCTTTGCATACCACCTTATATGAGCCCAGAAACACATTGGTTATTAATCGCAGAAATGGTAACTATATAGTCCCCCTGATCAATTTTGTCAATCTCTGGTGCCAGATATTTTGGCAGCAGGCAGAAAAGTTGAGGAGAGGGTCCAAACTAAATAGATCCTGTTTAAGGACAGTTGATGAAAATGTTGGCTGGCCCATGACGGATTTTATTCTTAGTGCTTAAATGTTAGTTAGTTAGTCAATTTTAATGTTAATTAGCCATAATGACAAGGAGTGTCTCTTTTTATGATGCTCTTAAAATGTATCCAGGGGCTAATAAGCAATGGGTGCATCCCATAAATATAATAAGTAAATAAATTAGCGTCAGTTAATTTAAATGTACGCATACTGCTCTATGAGGATTTTGCTGTGCTCCCTCTGCATTTCAGTTATTTTCCTCTTAGCATCTCTTCTCTTCGCCTCATCAATTTCATGATCCAAACGATATACTCTAGAGCTGAAGAGCAAGGTCAAATATTATTGAATTTGGTGTAAAGCAAGTAGACCTTTTTCACTTTTTAGACACACAATGTCCAATAAACGGGTGGTTAGACTAAAGGTCAAAGGAAATGAGACTCATAAAACTCTGCGCATGTAAACAGCTAGTTTAACCATGGTGATTAACCCAAATAGTTAGCACAGCCAACAGAAAGATTAGTTTGGTTAAATAACTACTTGTATTCCATTTTCTAACAGCTAAAATCACTAGGTAAATGAATGATCAAATATATCAGCAACAACAAAAGGACTGGTTGCAGATGTAGACAGGTCTTAAGGTTCTTGTAATTCTTCTGCTCCTTGATCAATTATAGGACTATGCAGGTGCACTTCTTTGAATGATGGAATGAATACATTCAAGAAAACCTTTCTTTCTGGATCCTAATAACTTGTGTTTCTGTAAACCATTGTTTCTCAGATGAAAGGATGCCAGGCACTTATCCCCTCTAGCAGACTGTGAAGATAGACAGTTATCCAAGGAAGATCTCTGTATAGCCCCAACTTCTGTTCCCTCATTCATTCAATTTTGGTTTCTGGATTGTATTACTGGACAGATTGATGAATTTTCCAAAATCTAAAAGAAAAAGTCGGGAACTTGGAGAGTAGTAGGTATTTTCACTAATAGATTAGGCTGAGAGATGTCCTTTCTGGAGGTGACAATTACAGCATAGTTCATGCTAAAATATTCAGGAGACACATTCATATGATGTGTAAAATGAAGATGTTCTGATAATTAAACTTCTCTCTCCAAGTAATGCAAATCATGGGCCAGGGATTGATCTTAGCGTTTCTACCATCTGCCTCGCAAGCTCACGGTTCTGAGTTCGATCCCTGATACCAATTAAAAAAAATGTGAAACACACACACACACACACACACACACAGAATTGCTGATCTGTTCAGTAAGAGAGGGGAAATGTGGAGCAACTAATTTCTTCAGACGATGTACTCCTTTCTGCATTTTATTCTGTCCTTCCATAGTAAACACAAATTTAATACCAGGGAACAGCCCTGGAGAGGAGCTGCTATCTTCTCCTTCTACAAAGAGCTAAATGAGCTCATTTAGAAAGACACTATCTATCTTGATTCTTTCAAAACTTCTCCACCTACCCTTTAAACAGGTAGACAAGGGCTACAATAAAGAGTGAAAGGAGTTTCATCTTCTGTGACGAAATTCACCAAGAATCCCCAACACTCCAAGGCCAGCTGGGCAGCTCTTCCTCTGTCCTGTCAGGTTACTGACCATCGTCCTTAGCTGGGCAGGAGGTGCTGACTGTGCACAGCTGAGTCACCCTTATCCATTCCAATCTCAGAATATTAAACATGAAAGCTGTCCCTCACAGTCAGCAACACTATACCACTAAAATGCCCCCTTACAACTCTGCAGAATCTGGGGACAGGGACTGCTCTAGCGAGTGTGACCAACGCAGTGCTGATATATACTGTCTTCCAGCCATGTGCCAGAGGCTGCTCCTCATTGTCCTCAAGGTAAAGAAAACACCCACCAGGGTTTCATGCCAATACACCCAGGGCAAAAAACAAAACTCACAGAAGAATATTTTCACGTTTTAGGACTCCCTGCCTGGTTTAAAATTTGGTCTAAGTTCCTCTTTGTCTCTACTACCTTTGGTGGTGACTTGATATTATTATTTAAGTGAAAAAAGCTGGTCAGAAAGAGTACAGTATAAAACAGGCGGGAAAGAGTGACTTCATAGTGATGAAACTTGAAAAGCACTACCTCAGCAAGGCCAACGTGAATAGTGACAGGTGACATAAATATATGTACCTTTAATAGAATATGGAGAAAATGTCACATGATGCCTGTGGTTCTCTCCATAAGAAAACACAACAGCCAAGTCTTATTACGAGATAGACATTAGACACAGCTCAATTAAGGGAAATTCTACAAAACACCTGACTGGGATCCCTCAAAAATGTCAATGTCATTGAGAAGAAAGTCCAAGAATCTGCTACAATCTGGAGGAGAATAAAGAAACATGGTGACTAAATGGAGTCAGTCATGGGTAGGAACCTGGGGCAGAAAAAGGAAATGCAATAATTAAAAACTGAAAACATCTGAATAAAGGATGGACTTGGGTGAATAAGAATGATGAATGGTTTACATCAATTGCAATTTGATGCATACATGGTTGTTTGCTGGAAAGTTGGATTCTGGTCCAAGCTGGACTCAAACCTGTGAGCTATATGTCTTCAGGAAACAGATTCCTGAGATTCAACAGTGAAGCCTGGTTCGGGAAACTGGCAGGGTGAATCACTGCGGGCCCTGTCTAGATGAAGGAATAGGAGGTGAATACCTTGATTGTGGGGCTGGGTGGTGGGGAAAGAGTTTCAGACCCATCATAGTTATCAGCACAACAGCCCAAGAGCCTTGGGAGGTTCTGTTCTGCCAGAAGGAGAGGAACCATTTGATGTCATTTAAAACTGCCTACCCTACATCAGAGCAGCATCAACTGAGGGGAGTCATAGAAGGTAGGACCAGGGAAGTCAAAGAGGGAATGACACCACTTGCACTCTAGTAGAGTCCCTATAAAATGACCACAATGCAGTCCAAAAACTGCTAAGAGTCTATCAAGTAACCCTTCGTATTTTAAAATGCACGAGGAATCCTATGGCTTGTTGGCCATTTCATAAACACTTACCATCAGTAATAAAGCAAAATAAAACCTTACTTTAAAAACAAAACCTTATTAACTAAGACTAATTAGTATGAAGGTCAGTCTGAGTTACAGAAATAATTAACACATAGTGCTTTTACATTCTCCTACAGAGACAAGGGTAACTACTGTAAATAGCTTTATGTAAAAATTGAGATACATTTAATTTTTCTGTCACAAATTACTGGGAAACTTACACAGTAATTTATACATTTTGGTATACCATATTATGTTCCATATGCTGTGCTATAGCTGTTCACCCACATGTATTGTTTCCTTTTACTCAGCTAAATACTTCCCTATGGAGGGATGGTTCTAGTCATTCACAGATGAGAAGAAAAGGCTATTTGATTTTATGCAACTTATCCATGATCACTTGAATAATGAAGCTAAAACTGAACGCAGCAGACTCCCCAGATGCCAAGAGTGGCAGTACATCTCTTCTTGTAGTGAGTTCTGGAAAGTGAAGTTCACTGTGGGAACTCTAATAGGCTTATCTAATTACAAGTACTTTGATTACAAGCAAAGAGACCCTTTAAGATATTGACATTTCAGAGATAGGCAGTCCAGACTCAAATCTTAGCTCTATTATTTGACAGCTGTGAAAACCTAAATAAGTTACTTAACCTCTCTGAGTCCCAGTTTCCTTATCTATATACGGAATATTAATATTGTCACAAAAATTACATGGAATTTTGTGATATCAAATGCTTGGTACCATTCCTGTTACACAGTAAACACCCAGGTTACCAATCCTGTCAATCATGTGTACGTGTGTGTGTGTGTGTGTGTGTGTGTATCACAGTTAAACTATAATACAACTTTACTTCTTTGAAAATTCTATGAAGTTCTTATTCTTTCAAAGCTGTCCTTAATTACTGCTGCAATTATCACTTGCAAATTGTGATACATCGTTCCTCTGAAGCAAATTTAATTCTCTTTGTGTCTCTGCTGCCATAGAACTTACTGGTGCATTATTAAAATGTGTCCAGTGTGTCATGGTTAGCTCTACTAGGTCTGTCTCTCATTGTGTGCTAGTGAGGACAAGACTATGTCTCTACTTCTGTAAGACTCAGAACCATGTCAAGCATGGGGAAACACACACACACACACACACACACACACACATAATGTTCATTTGTTTAATCACTGAATTCTTCTGGGCGCTGAGCAAATCCTATGTTATCCTATAAATATATAGGATAACTGCTGAAATTTTAATAATGAAGGTAATGAAATAACATTGATATTATGCTTTGATTCGCAATGTCTGTGAAATTCAAAGTTTGCCTAAGTCAAAGAGAAACCATACAAAATGCTGCAATTGGCATATGCTAAATTTCATTGTTCTGATCCCCCAGAAGAGCATCCTCAATCTCAGTAATTGCAGAGTAAGGAACCAGCTGAACTCCAGGCCACTGTGACCCAAGGTAAGGTATACTCATCAAAGTCAATATATTGCTGCTATTTGCTGCAACCATGGATTTTTCTTAGGTTCCTTTTTATTTATGTCTGTGGCTATCTTGACATTATAAGCAGCAAAGCTCAAAGGCAATGGCAAGAAAGATGTGTGATTTCACAAACAACATGTCCTGCAAGGAATTCATTTGCTTGAAATAAAATGAAAAATGTAGACATAGTTCAAGGTTGTTTTCACCCTCATGGTGAGAACAGAGCCTGAAATTACAAGGCCAGACATATCTGGGAAAACAGACCTTTCCTGGTGATTCCTCTGAGATGAATTGAAGTTATGATGCTTGGCAGCATTCGTGGAGCACTTGGCTGTTGCCCTATCTGTCAAATTTACATTGTGAGTCTGCTGGGCCCAGCTATAATTTTTAAGTTTGATAATATGCTTGACAGTCTATTATGTTCAAAGCATTTTTTTAAACTTTTGCTTTCAAAGAAAAATCACAGCTTTGCTCTTCTTTTCTATTTATCACACACATGTAGTCAAGGCAGAATCTTCTCAATCCCTTACAGTAGAATAGATAGACCCACCCTATGTAACTTGGCCACAAGGCCACCCTGGAGAAAGACAGAGATAAAGGTCCTACATTTGACAAGTTTTAAAGTGGTGTTTAGAGATACAAGTGCATATCTAACTTCCCACCACCCAGCAAATAACAAGAACTTTGCAACAGACAGACACTTCTTTCTATTCCAGACTCAAGATTCTCAATGAACTTGGGAAAGGGTTTCCTTGGTGTTATCTTTGTTGGGGGCAGCGAATGGGAAGGCATTGTCCATATGCTTCTGTATGTTCTCTGTGAAACCAGAAGCCACATTTTCACTCTTTTGTCTCTCCTGGCTCTCGGCATTGACTTGTCCATAGTCTTGGTCTCAAACACATGGCCTCTTCGGGAATACATCGTGGAATCAGGAACTCCTGGGTGATGAATCTATCAATTATTGTTATTTTCTTTCTGTGAGACATGAGATCACAAGTCTCCAAAAGAGCAACGTTATTCAGTCACAAGTCAAAAGAGGTCTTATGTATCCCTATATATTCAGGAAGACTTAGTTCATCTCTTACTAATTCCAGCAAGCTGGGAATCCAAGTTACTGCTAATGACCTTCAAATATTATTCTGTGGACTCTGTTGCTCCATTTTTGTGACTAAATCCTAATGGTCAATGTGTTGATTCTTTCATTTTAATCCTAATCTTCCCCGTTACAGATTTTTTTTTCTTACTTGGGAAAAGTAGACTTCACATCAGCTCACAAAATAACAAGCATATGCTAAAACACAAAATGTAACATCTAGATTCTATCCCATTCAATTGGGATACACAGAAGTAGATTTATTTCCCAATGTAGCCCTTAAAGAACTCAATGTGTATATAATAGAAAATTAAAAGCAAAATAGAGAATATCAAAGGGAAGATTTGGGTATGGCCTAGAGTATTTTTTGAAATATATTTCTCCTGCTTTTGAGTACCTAATTGTGCTGTTGTGGAAAGGGTTCTTCCATCTAAGGTAATGCAGGTAACACTAAGAGCAGCAGGTACTCTGATTTACAGTTTTTTACCCAAAGTTATCCTTGCTGAGGGTTCCAAATGTTCATTTGGATCTGTGTAGAATGCTGCCTTCAGTTCATCTTAGTTTCTGAAATCCCTCCCATGTAATGGGGTTTTTAAAAATACTGATCAAACTGGAAAGCATATTGTCTAAGAAAGAAGCCATCCCTTGCCTGTGAGGACTACACTACCTCTGAAACCCAGTCTGTGAAACCCATCTACCAAATAGAGGGGCAGAGATACTTGAAGGACTATGTCAATTACATGTCATTTGCGTTATTTCTCTCTAAATAATCAAGAACATGAACGGAAAGAAAGGAAAGTACTTGACCTTATGTTTTTCCCACTTTCTTTACTATGTTTGGATTCCAAGAGGAGTTTAGGAGCACATGTTTTGATTCCCAGGAAGAAGCAACCGAAAAGAACAGACCCAATGAAGCACAAAAACACTAATGTTGAAGTCAAATAAGCAATAACTACATTAACCACATTAAACATTGCCATATAATATATTATCTAGAGTTTAGAAATTAAACCAAATTGTTACACAGGGAAAACAGATAAAAACTAAAATTTCCCTGAGAAAAATGGTATGAATGGTCAAAACCTCATGAATGGTTACTCTTGCTAAATGCCAAGAGGCAGCTTTTTCAGGGAGAAAAAAACATATTATTATAAACTATGGATCTCAATGCTTAAAACAGTCAAAAAATAAGACAACATAAAAGACACTGAATGGCAGCATAAAACTGGAAATGTCATTTAGGGCTCTGGAGATGTCCTACTTTTAAACTCATAGAAATATTGCCTAATTAATGACACCCAGCATGTACTAAAACACCTTATGAAAGACTCTAATATTCATACTTGGGCAATTTCTGTTTCCCGGTTATGGATATTACAAAAAGGTCTACCACATTTGTCATCACCCTTAAAAAATGAAGTTTTTATCATTTCATTCTATGAACTGTCCTTTTTTCTCCCTGTGCCCATGAAAAATATTTTTATCCAACGTGTACCACAGTAATTTAGCGAGAAAGCCATTCAGTGATGAGAAAAAATATCAAGTAAATGTATTTCCTTGAGTGATCACCATCTGACCCAATCTAAGTAAAATAAACACAAAATACTAACAAAGCAACCATAATAAATAGCTTGGAAGCCGCACTTGGGCAGTGTTGGTAGATGATCCACAGAGGTCTACATTTATATTCTCTTGTGTCCTCAGAGCAGACAGGCCTCCTCAGGCTGCATTTAGCCCAGGCACAATTCATTCCCACCTTCACTTTGGCCACCATGTTTGAGGTTCGGTTGTCAGCCGGTTCCATCCGGCTCTGAATGACATTAACTGAAGGAACCCTTTTAGTTAGGAGCAAAGGGATTCAACAGGTTGTTAATGTGTGAATGAACCCACACTATGGCAACACATAATACTTCCTTTGAGGCTCACTTAAGCTGACAGTGCAAAGTATATCCCATATATACAAAAATATTGTCTTCATACTGGGACGACCTTCCATCCTGACTCACAGTTAAACAGGTAGCGTCCTTTGACAGAGCTGGCTAAAGAAGTTTTCTCTCTCCTAGACCAGTCAGAATCATTTCTTTGGTGAAGTTAGTTCTAGGGGGCTCACTAACCTTTGCACCCCTGCCTGTGACAGTTGATATGTTTTTGTATGAGCGTCTGAACTTCAGAAAATTTTCAGTCTTTTTGTTGACAAATCTTTAACTTTCAAGTTCTAAATACACAGCCTTAGCCAGTTTTATTTCTTCCTCGATTTCTGTTTTCTACTATATGTATTCTGCTACATATGTCCTACTGTCCAACAGAGAAGTACGAAAATCATCTCTACTCTGATGCTTTGAAAAGAATGTTTTCTACCTCTCACATGGGGAAGGTTTCTTTCTCTCTGTTTCTTTGGGTGAGTTATCTTCATGGGTCCATTCTCTCTATCTCTCCACCCCCTACCTCTCTCTCTCTCTCCTGTCTATACATACAAACACTTATATAACATTTACATGTTATATGTGTGTGTGCGCCTTTGTTCATATTGACAATGCTTCATAATACTTAACAAAGATTATGTATATAAGTAGTATACAACTAAACTACTTTGAAATTACTTACTATTTTAATAATACAAACTCTTGAGCCCCTTAACCCACTCCTGAATCAAAAATAAACTATAACAGAGTAGCCCCGGACTTTGTGCTTTTAGAACACTCCTAGGGCACTGTGATGATTAACCACACTCGAAAATCAGTGACATAAATGATCACTTTCTAATTGGAGAAGGAAATATTATTCATTGAAAATGTTTCCCATACTATACAGGAATCATTGACTCTATGTTGCTTCTGAAGTTACATTAATAGTCCAACATTTTGCTATTCATTCCTTTCACACTAGCACATGTGAATACATTTTCACATTAAAAAGTACCTAAGATATGCAGGAAATATTTTTCATGTATCATCCTATCAAAAATATTCAATCTTTATAATATATCCACTCATAATCAAGGGGGAACTTCATTGTTATTACAGAGCATTAAGACAATGGAAACAAAATGACTTGCTTAGCGTCATAAAGAATTTTCTACATCAAAATACCTAAGAAACAATGATTTTGACCCATGTATAACATAATCAGGTCAGTGGACTAAGGTCAGGAAAATTGTACTTCTCACACCCCTAGAATAAATCATCCTGACAAGCATAAATGAATGGGAACAAAGAACTCTACTAGCTTTGAGATCCCAATTATGACATGTGCCTCTAGGAGTCTGAATTATCCTAAATCAGGAGCTGGGATCTGTTTTCCACTCTCCAAAGACCTTAGCTGACTATACCCTTATCTTGAGACAACGTCAGTCATTTGGGAAAGTCCTAAAAGTTACAGATAAGCCACCGCCCCTCCATTTCTTAAAAACAAGGAGGCATGGAAGATGAAACTAGTGAGCTCACCATGGATCTTCAGCAAAATTCTAGAACATATTAACAAAGAAGTTCAGGGTCCGTTAGAAAAACGAAGCATAGAAATCAGTATCTATCACCAAGAATAGTGTAGTGAATCATTCCAGCCATACCAATATGATTTCATTTTATACTTTGACAGATTATTAGATAGAGAGACAAGGTTTAACAGGCCTTCCGTGAGGAATTTGCAAAAGTCCCACAAGATATCCTTGTAAGTTATATACAGAAAGATGGCCTCAATGGCAGCACTGAAATACACTAGAAAGTGGGTGAATAATTGTACCTAAATGATTTAATATCTTGGGTGATATGTCTTCTAGTATACTGTCCTTGAATCACCCCAGTTCAACAGACGTTATCAGTGACATGGTAAAAAGATAAAGAGAAATGCATGTCAGTTCAGTAGACTCCACATAATTAGAAGACAGCCAAATTAAATGGTCAATTCAAAATCCAGAGTGTTTTCCTAAGAATGGATATAATCAGATGAAATTGGGATAAATGTGAATCTGAGCATTTAATCCACCCAAATCAACTGCATGGTGATGTAGCAGGAAATACTAAAGTTAATGACAATGTGGAAAAAAAAAAGACAAAGGGACTTAACAATAAATGGAAAGCGAGTTTGCAATATGATTAAGCCATCAAAAGAACTGAAGAAAGCATGACTTCAGGCTTCAGGAATATTTGCATTTTCAGAATATGCTCATCTGGGCATCTAGAAGTCCCACTATAATAAAGAATTGGATATTCCTGTACTCCTGAATCTGTTAGCTTCTCTGGAAGAAAGCTCTCACACATCCTTGCCTCTACTGCCCCAGACACAAATGCTGTTGGTAGTCTCTTCATTTACATGCAATATAGACACCTTGGGAAGCCATTCTGCACCTAAAGACTAATTAAGTATCTTTTCTCTAGGCTTATCTACTGCTAAAAGCCATGAGTTCACTTATAAGAGTATTATTACACTGTTTTCAATCATCTTTATTTCCACCTCTATTCTGTGAATCACTTGTTCTGTTCACCATTGTAGCTATAGTTTTACCAATGTCTCTCGCATAGGCGATGGTCTGCAATCACTTTTTGAACTAATGAATGAGGTGCTTTAGATAATAAACAGCACAACAGAAGAAACCAAAAGCAGAGTACAACATAAGTAGTTGAAGATGCTTAACCTGGAGAAAGAAAAACTCATGAGGGTGACAGGAAAGCAGTCTTGAAATACAGAAAAGTCTGAAAAGGAGTGATTTAACTTACTCGATATGGCATCAAGGGTAGAAGTTTGGAGGATAGATGTTTTAACATGGTTCAAGAGATGGCTATCTAATAGGGCTTTCAGTAGTGAAATGAGTTCCTGTGAGAAGAATTAAGTCCACACACTAGGGATACACTATAGTATAGATGGTTTGGTTTCATGGCATAAATGGCACAGGATGGGAAGTTGGACTAGCTGCTAAGTTCCTTACATGTATTAGTTAGCTTTTCATTGCTGTGACCTAAATCCTGAAAAAAACAAAGGAAGAGAGTGTAAATTTTATTCACTGCCTCAGAGACATCAGCCCATGGTTGGCAGATTCCAGACAAAAACATCAGTGGGGAAGGCATGATGGAAAAAGGATGCTCACCTTATAAGAGCCAGGAAACAGAGAAAGGAAATGAGCCTTAAAAAAATACACCTTCAAAAGCATCTCCCTAGTGACCTATTTCCTGCAAGTAGGTCCCAACTCCTAATAGCCCATTCAGCTACAAACGCATCAGTGGGTTAGTTCACTGAGAAGCTAATACTCTTTCAGTTTAAACACCTGTGTAGGCATCTCTCTCTCTCTCTCTCTCTCTCTCTCTCTCTCTCTCTCTCTTTTTTCTTTTTTTTATACCTACTCTTTCAGTTTAAACACCTGTGTAGGCATCTCTCTCTCTCTCTCTCTCTCTCTCTCTCTCTCTCTCTCTCTCTTTTTTCTTTTTTTTTGATACCAGTGATCAAACTCGGGACCTTACACTTGCGAGGCCCCCGACTGTCTAGGCCTCTCTTGATGCAATCAAATTGGTGACCAAGCAGAAATATATTCATCTGTAACATACATTATTTTTGTTCCTGGAATGATAGGGATATATTTCTTGTCCAAGAGAAACAGCATTCATAGAAATATCAGTGAGATGGAAATGTCAATCGTCTTTTGACTTCATTTCATCTATTCTAGGAAACCAGGTAAATTTTTAGGAGTAGAATCTAATCTCTAAGTCTTTTTTCCATACAGTGAAAGACAAGGTTGACTGAAATAATTCTGAATTTTTAAAATATATAATCTAGTTTTATACTATTCAATGCCTTTAAATTACCTACCCAAGTAGAATACACTGCTTTTCAGAGGATGTCCATTGCATTATATGCATTAGACTAGGTCTCTGTGGTCAAATCCATTGAATTAGAACACCCAATAACTCAGTGTCAAGACAGCTAGATTAATAGCTAGATGCTGAATTACATTTTTAAGTCTTCCCCACTTTAGATCAGAGGTACTACAATGCCCTTGATTATTACTGAAGGGAGTCTTGCTGTCTGAGTTTCCAGAGTTACTAGCACAAATGACGTGCATTAATGTTCCACAGTTTCTTTCTGAAAAGAGGCCCAGCCTAATCAGGACTCCTAAACACTGGAAATCTTTGTCTTGACATTGGAAAGTACAGTCCAAGCTTTGGGCATTTTAACATTGCACTTAGGGAAAAAAATTTGATCTCAAATTACACTAGCATCAAATCATCTGACGTCATATGAACATAGACCATCTCTCCAACAAATACAGTTCCCTTTTGTTCAAGTCGAAATCACAATGGCCTTCTTAGGAACTTGTCAATATCTGTAGTGTTTATTCAACTTTCATTTTGGCGTGGACTGAATTTTCTTTACTTGTTTTAACAAATGCATAAACTGTTTGAGAAAGTATCTTCTTGAAGGAGTAGGCCACCTTCATCATAGGCATTCACATTATTAAGAAAAGAGCACACCAGAAAACGAAGCAGGAGCTTTTTCACCCAAGCCTAATAAAGACTATGATGAGTCCTATCAGGGTAAAAAATATGGTAATCTATAGGCTATAAAATTGTTTTTAATTCACTAGGAATAAAGAACATATTTTCTTTGTTCTTTCCATTTTCGTGGCCCTAACTATGAATTCCATAATTAATATCTAGTCTGCATCTCAATTTGTATTTTTATCTTAATTACTTGATCAACTATTGAGCACTACTAAATATCAGGAATGTTACATAATAAATTATTTAAATTATATTAACCCTGTAAAGACGCTAATATTATCATCGCCTTTTCACAGAAGAGGAAACTGGAGCAAAGGGGATGCTGTGCTGTACCCACCAGCACACCCCTGTAGAACCAAGTAACTCAGATCTCAACTTCTACTGGCTACTGAAAGTTATCACTACACTCTATACTAATAAATGCCATGAGCCAAAGAGATCTCCCTTGACTAGGACTACACTCCTTTCCAGGAGCCCATGTTCAAGGACTGATTCCTGGTAGAAGATACAAATGACAGGCTCAGTCCTCTTGATTTAATTAGGACACTGAGAGCACATCTTACTTGCAGAGGTCCCACGGATGATCGGAGGCCTCTGTAATGACAACTGTATCACAAATCAAATGTAGCCTACATGGCTTCTCTCATTCCCTCACAAGGGTCATTTCCAAGAACACAACACAATTTAATGTCTGGCAGCAAATCATCTCAGAGTCTGTTTTCCAAATAATTCAGCCCTTGACAGATTTCTTATACAAAGCCACATGGCTAATAAGTGGCAAACCCCAGCGATTCTGCTCTAGTCTGTGTTCTCAGGCACAGTGCCAATGTGCTTCCTGATGAGTAGGCTTTGTTCTATGTCTGCATCTCAGTTGAAATGTTGGAGCAACAGTCCCCAAGTTGGAGATCACTAAGGTTCTTGATATTCTGGGTATAGACCTACGAATATGACACTGTTCAAATAAATTTAGGAAGGGCCACATCTTTTATCTCATTTTGGAAAGCACTGTAGTATTTTGATAGCACTGTCACAGTCTGTAATTTTTAAAAGTGTACTTATCCAAGATTTCCTGACCCTTTCCAACCATAACACCCTTTTATGTGAAATGCCTATTAGCACATTTACTAGTATCCCTCAAAACTAGTTTGGGAAATGCTGGCCTAAAGGGACTGTTGCTCTTCTTCCTACTGTCTTCTACTTCACCTTTTAAAAATCCATCCAACATTGACCCCCTCTGCGAAGCCATCTTGGACAGACTCAGAGCTTTGTGACATTCTCTCCATCTCATACAGAGTTCTCTGCATTTTCCACAGTAACGAAGTAGTTATCTTTGTTTAATGGGCCCAAATGTCATAACACTATGCATAGGAGTATACATAAACGTCTGCAGAGGTTGCAAATATGTTATCCTTGAATGTATAACCATTCAGCAGGGAAACTTTTAGGCTTGGCTGCTAAATGCAACTCTAACAATGTAGGGATGTAAGCACTTACTGTGCTTTACCAGGCTCCTTTTTTTTGCTTCAAAATGAAAGGGTGGGGTCATATTTGTGGACATACAAGATGCCGCTCAATATTAACATTCTAGAATTCTATAACTTCTGATTTTACATTTAATATAGTATAGTATATGGGAAGGAAATAAAGTCACATCTACATACTTTAATAACTTCTTTACTCAATTATTATCTGTATTCTGTATGTACTGGGCTACTCAAAGTTGCTATTAAAATACCAGTTTTCTCATTAATGTCAGGATAATATTAATACTACAGAGGGTTGCTGTGAGGATTAAAGATAATATATGTAAAAAAATTTTAGTATTCTCAGGCATGGGAATGCTCAATTAATATTTGCTGTGTTTCTGCAGTTGACGGAGGTGATGGGGGAAGGTGTGTTGTAGTATCTGTGTCTCTGCTGTATTTTTCCTAGATTTCAGATATGTAGATGAAAGCACTTTCCTGTTGAACACAAAACCATATATGAAATTAATAAGTGTGCTTAATGTTGTGCTATTTTCTCTCATAGCTGAGACAAAATACCAAACACCCAAAGTTAAAGGGGAAAGGTTTATTTGGCTTGCAGTTCTTAGAGATTTCAGTCCATAATCGACTGTCTCCACAGCAGGGGGCCAGAGGGGCAACAGTTCATGGCAGCAGAAGACAGAAAAAGCAATAAAAGACCTTCATGGTGTCTTCCTACCCCTTTGTCCCATCCAGATTACTGGAATCAGGGCGGCGCCAAGACCATCTCTTAAGGAGAGTGGTTTGGTAATCCCACGCCCTTAATCCCAGCATCACATATTCTAGATCCATCCACCACTGAAAACGAAAGCTCCACCTCATCCACATGAGGCTGGGGGGGGACAGCTAAACAGCAGCCCTTAACAATGTTATACTGATATTGAAGAACAATGCTAAAAGGCCAAGCTAAACTATCATGTCATGGCTCGTCTGCCTTCTGCACTCAAAAGCGACTTGGAGTGGGTTAAGGGAACCAAACAATAACAATTTTACTATAATTAAAATACCAAACAGAGAGCATACATGATTTAGGATCAAGACGAAAAATAAGTGAGCCAAAAGCAAAAGGACTTAGGTGACTACCATACATAGGATAACAAGAAAAAATACTGTTTCACATTTCCACTGCAGACCACCGAAGAACAATGGACCTAAGTTGCTTTTGGAAAAGATGAAATTGGCTATATGGAGAAATATTTTAAGTCTGAGACTGATCAGTACTGGCATATTTTATTAAGGCAGGCACTGTGAACTGCCCTTGGAGAACTGCAGATGAAGGGCTGCATGCACATCCGTACAGCCCGGTTAAAGAAGTGTATCTGCAGACAGAAGGAAGCATGCCAAGTAATTCTTTACAGTTCCCAGGCTTTGAGGATGATCCAACTTTACATGCTAAATGCTGCTGTTTCCCACATAGGGCTGCTGATAAGGAGATTTCTCCAGGGATCCCTTGGCTAATTTTCCCCTTTAAATACCCATGGCATAAGTCAGCTAGCGGCAAGCATCTTCAAAGCTCAATAACAACGGCTCTCTAATTAGACACAATCTCCTAAGCGGAGCGTCAACAGAGCAGTAGAGACATGTGCTAGTAAATTAAATTTTTAAAACCCTGCTGCAATCACTCCCATGACGTGCCCCCTTCCTTAAACTCAACTCTCAGTTATTTTTTATTTATTATAATTACTTTAGTAATAAGATTTGTTTCCATGTTATTATATATATTACTGTGCAGAGTAACAAAAAATAACAGGCAAAAAGAGTTATGTTTGTTATTTATCTCTGTGGCCATTATTGGGCCAGGGAGAAGGGTGGGGAACAGAGAGAAGCTATAAATAGAAAAGAAAGTGTTTCCCGTGGAGTGAAGATGTATGAGAGCATATTTGCAAGAAGGAAGCAGGGCAATGAAGGAATAAGCCTAATAATTCAAAAGGGCTAGGTGGCTCCGAGAGATAAATAACCAAAGAAAAGGCAACCTAGAAGTCAGAGCAAGGAGGATGGATCTGAATTACCAAAGTTTATGTGCTGCTGCTGGCTTTTCTGCTTACAAACTCTGGCTACTATGCGGAAAGACCCTTAACTAGAAAATGTAAATCTATAAAATAGTTCTTCTACCAGGTTCTGGAGGTGCGGTTCCTTCTGGCTCCTGCAGGGGCGCACTTTTCTAGTCATGTGGGTTTTGGCCCTCACTGAGACTTGGGGATACCTGGGAATCTATCTCCAGGCTGTCATGACAGATTTTCATTAACCGCAGCTACAACTCATTACCAGCGACCCAGAAGTTCTTGGATATGCCTTGATGGAGAGGGCTAATTATACGCTGGCTTCTAAAGGCAAGGAGCCTGGTTTTTAGTATATTTCAGTGGGCCAACTACTGTAAATCTATTTAAAGAGTAAGCATGAAGAGGAAAAAAGGTATTAACTGAACTTCTCAGAACTAAGCTTTTTCTATTCCTGTAGTTTCAGTACAATTTATTCAGTTCTCCTGCCACCCTGGGGTATTTTTGTTTTTGTTTGTTATTCTTGCTGTTGTTAGGGTGTATTTATATTACATAACATTTACATTCCTTGTGGGGAGCAGGTACGAGTACATAACACATTTTAATTTCTTTTTTCTTCCCCATCTCTCTCCTCCTTTGCCCTTCCACCACCTCTTCACCCCCTTCTCTTTCTGTGTGTGAGTTTGCCCTGCATAATGTTTCCATTCTTTGTGTGGAACTAGGGACATGTGCATGACACATCCCATTTCTCGCCTTTGACCTCACCCTCCCCCCTTCAAAAATTCTATCCCACTGTCATGGCCTATCCTGGATCCCTATGAGAAGCTGAGAAGTGTAAAGCAAAAAGGATCATTAACCTGGCTTGATTTGGCCTACCACTGAAATTCAGAAACAAGAACACAGTAGAAGGAATCTCACGGTGGCTAATAGTATCAGAGTGCTGTTATTTAACAATGATACTAATCAAGTTTAACACAGTGGCTAGAACTTATGGCCTCCTCACTTAGCTAAAGAAACAGCAGTAAAGAGGTTAAGTAACTTGTCCGAAGCCACACAGCTGGAAAGGAGCCAATTTTGACCTAAACCAGGATCCTCTAATCACCTGGTCAGAATCCTCTGTACTACACCACCATCACAAGCATCACTAACAAAAAGAAAACAAGAGCCACGAAAATGAATGAAAAGTACAGGTTGTTGTCCTTAAGAAAGGCAATGAGGTCTTATTACAGCTCTGATAACAAAGGGATAGGCTTTCTCTCCCTCCACAAAAGCAGAGGACCCCTGAGAGTAAGTGACCATAAAAAAAGACATCCTCAGTTCTGGCAAGCATTGTTAGCTATGCTTCCCATTTTCCAGTTACAGAGCTTTATGCATCTTAGAGAGCTATGTAACATACATCACTAAATACATGGTAGATGTGATGAGAACCTAGAAACAGCAAATCTGTATTGTACCCAAGAGTTTGCTTTATAAAGACTTCTAAGTGTATGTTGAAAGTGTTAGATATGGGAACACTAAGAAGAGAGATAGCTAAGAAAAAACTGGAAAGATGAATAAATTTGCATGTTCTTGCCTCCCTCTCCGCATCCCTGCCCCCATTTCTTCCTCTTGTAGCAGAACTGAAGCGGGAGAGGAAAGAGAAGGAGAAATACTGGAATACAACAGTCAGACACCAGAAATTGCCAGGCCAATGAAGGAGCAAAGCATTTAACAAAACAAGCTCATTTCTCCAACAGCCTCAGCTCCGAGTTGATCAATGATTCTGCACCACTGAATCATTTTTAATTTAATGCTTCTGGGAAGTGAGGGGGGGAAACCCATCAACCACAGGCACAGTTGGCAAGAGTTAGGCATTAGCATTTGGCAGCATTTATTATTGCTGTTTATGATGGCATAAATTAGGTTTATGCTGATATAATTAATAACCCTAAATTTGTGAATAAATAGTAATATTTATTAGGAGCTGCAATATCTGAGGAAAGCAAATGGAGTCCTCAAGCGCCACACTCCTCTCTGCATGCAGGCAGCGGTGGGAATGGGAGTGAGGGAGAAAGCTGTGGAGAGCGCACCCCCAGAACCCCCAGAACCCAGCCCGAGCTCCACCCACCATGTACTACTATGTTAATGACTTAGCAGCAGGCCCTTGAGCGTTCCCAGAGCAAATGACTTCCATTTGGATCTCCATGAGCAAGTTCATCAGCAAGACTGAGCGAGCTGCATTTCCTTCCAGAACCAGAGGGTCCTCAATTGTCTTAGCACCCACACTCTCCTAGTCCTCCTGTCCTTTGTATACAGATCTGGACACTGTATCAAATCCATGTTCTGTCTTTCTCTTTCTACCTGTCAGAAGAGATGACACATATATCCTGAAAATTCCCTTGGGACCATTACTTGAGAATTACTGACATGTACTGCAAACCAAGAATTAAAAGCAGCAAACAAGTTATGCCTTAATCTTTTTCCTTTAATTTAAATACATCTCTGTCTTTCATTTGATAAAATTGTAAACAAAAGATGTGAGACTGAAATGTTCCCATAAATGGTCACTTTGTGTCTAGGAAAATATCTTAGAATTCAAAACGGTTTACTATTTCCATGCGCATTTATTTTCCATTGAGGGCGAGAAGTAGATGGAGAAAATTATAGTTTCTCCAACTGGATCAGAATAACAATTTTTCCCATTTTTAAATAAAAAGAAAGTAAAGCAAAAGAGATTGCATAATCTTTGTCCACCTTCCTTCAGAGCCCATTAACAGAGATACACAAACAGGGCAGCATCAAAATCCAGAATGGCATTTCATCCAAACATTCAGCCTTTCGCTCCATGCCCAAATTATCGCATTTTCTTCTTAAGAACAAATAAAGCAAAATTTTCCATCCACTACGTTCCATCTGCTACGTTCCTAATGGTACAAAATAACAAAAAGAAATCTAAATAAAAAGTACAAGACCCTACATTTCAGCACTTCCTGCTTCCAGGAAGGGCAGCTGAGTCTTACACTGAAGGAGCAGTTAACTGGGACAGATTCAGCTTTCACAGTTAAGAGACTGCAATCTTCATGTAGCCTGGAATTGTGCTGGGCTCCTCTGCAAGAAGACACTTGGAGCAGAACCTTGAGAAGGGAGGACGACTCTCATGTCATGTCCTCGGCATCTTTCTACAGAAAATATGTACTCGGTCACACAGCTCCCCAGGGGTCACAGAGCAAGTAAGATATTCTACTGCAGGCTCCTCAGCTCATAACTAAGCCTGCAGAGGGAGACATAGTGTCTTGCTGAGTTACAGAAAAAGGAGACAAGAAACAGACAGGGAGATGGGGACCTACAAACGGAAAAGAAGAAAGAGACAGACACCCTCTGTGAGGGTGACCATCTAACGGCCAGCCTGGTCTGCTTCTTCCTGCCCCTCCTCTCTTCCTGAAGACAGCCCTGGTTCTCTTCCCTTGAGTTTTTAATGGGGGGTTTGAAGACCTCACACTCACAGGGCATACAGAAAAGCAGGCATACAAAAGCCAAATATGGACCAGCAAACTGGTGAAAGAGGGAATCACTCCCCACATGAGCCTTCGCTGCTTGTGGATCTGTGGAACTCAAGCTTATTGAGCCTGTTGGAGACTACTCAGGCACAAAACCAGGCTCTCTGATGCATCTGCAGAAGTTCTTTCAAGAACATGGATGAGGACTAAAAGAGGGGGAAACAGAGAATGCTAAGTAATTATAATTGTTTGGATACAAACTTTCCCTCCAAGTTTTATAGTAAAACATTATTGGAAAGTGTACCAATACAATTTGTTCACACTAATATTTTTTAAAATTATTAATGAATAATTCAATGAATCAATTCAATGAGTGGGTGGATAAATATACTGTATGTTCATGTTTAACAGAAGTTCTTTTAAAGCCTTTCAGAGCTCTTTCTCTGGCCTGGAAGGATCTCACCTGAGAGCTACATTTTAAGAGACCACCAAAAAGATCAGGTAGTACCCAGAGTAAGACTTAGCAAACTGTTATTAGGCATCTTCCAATTCCCATTTTCTATGCTAAAACTTTCCAAAGATGTTCCCAAGAAGGGGCATACTGAGTTTCATTCCTGACTCCAAAATTTGGAAGATACATGCCAGACCTTGAGCATGTCACTCAATTTTCTTTTGCCTCAGTTTTGCTACTGAAAGATGTAAGGAAAAATATGTACCTTTCCATGTAGCTATAGTCATCAGAAGTTAAAGTTTTTTTGTAAATAGGGAGGGGTTGAAGGGAGGGAATGGGGAATGGGGAAAAAAAATCATATAAAGGTACAAGTTCCCAATGATGAATGTCATCAGAGTGCATACCTAAAATGTACCAATAAACTTAATGGATACAACAATAGTCCAGCAGCACCTAAAAAAAATTAAAGCATGATTTTCCTATCGGATTGGCAAAAAATGAAAAGCCTGGTACTGTGCGGTGTTAACAAGGGCACAAGGAGCCAGCAGTATCACCTGTTGGTTGGAGGAATATAAATCTGTAAATTTTTCAGAGGGAAGTCTCGCGATAACATGAACCAAACACAATATATGATGTCTTCACTGCTCTTGGGGGATACACCCAGAAGGGGTATAGCTAAGTCAAATGGAATTTGTATTTTTAAACCTGGAAGGAATCTCAAATTTCCATGGAGGCTGTATTAGTCTCCATTTGCCCACAACTTCTCCAGTATTTTTTAAGATGCATGCATAGTCATGTTTATAGCAGAACATGTTTATAACAGCCAAATCTTGGAAGCAGCCAATAGGCCCATCAGCAGATGAATGGATAAATAAAATATGTACAGATGCAATGGAATATTATTTAGCCATAAAGAAGGATAAATGTGATTCATTTGTAGGCAGACAGATACACCTTGAAACCATAATGCTAAGAGATATCAATCAGACACAGAGGTTCAACATCACCTGGTTTTGTATGAGAAACTCAAAATATAAATAATTTAAAGATCAAAGTAAAACACAGATGATAGGAAACAGGTAGGTAGATTTTGGAAGGTGGAGAGGGGATGTGGAAATGAAGGAATATGGCAGGCTAGGGAAATTAAAAATGATTAAGATGTGATATGTGTATGTATTAATTCCCTAAGATGAATGTAATTATTACGCATCACAAGCATATACTAATAAAAAATGTTTCAAAAGAATTTAGAAATACACAAAAACAACAAATATTATATCTAGATCTATATAATACATATGATTCAACTAACCTGCAAATTTATCTTAAGAAAAGAGCCAGAGAAATTCACTAAGAACAAAATAAGAATGCTCATCTATTATTTATAATGCAGAATTTTTAAAAATTAATTACAACCCATTAGTACTACAAGATTTCAATATTATATTTATGATATCATTTGCACTCTCTGCCATAGGAAGATGTTTAATGTTTTAAAAATTACAACAACAAATATATTATCTTTTGAAAAGTTCTGATAGATACGGATATACAGCTATATCCAAAAAAAAGTAGCTGATATCCCTGGAGCTGTCAACTTACAGACAAATAGCTAAAGAATCCTCTCCAAACTGCTCACTGTGTTTCTCTCTGAGATTCAAGAGGATTCACTGGGTTAGCAAAATTCTTGAAGCATTATGTAATGATAATAGATTATACTGTGAATGATGCCTGTTGGAATTAGGTGACACAGTAGACCTAAACCTGAATGCTTTTAAATATCTTCTTTAAGCTTTTCCTAAAAGTATATGTGCTGAGCTTTCTACTTAAGGATACAACATTTTTCCACTGGGGGGGGAGCAAATTACCAAAGTAGCATATATTAGACATTACATCGATAGACACCTTGTGCTTATTTTCTCCTGTTGTCAAAATCAGCAAATCACAGTGCTCAGAATCCCTTTCCAGATGTCTTCCAGAGGAATTCTGCCAATAAGAGGCACTACGGAAAGATAGGAAGGCGGGAGAAAGGAGCAAGAACCACCCTCTCTGTTTCGCACTTCCAGTCAGTGTGGCTGGAACAGCTTGAGAAGAGACCAGACCATCTTCTTGCCCCCACTGTGGACTCCTTCATTCTCCAGTCTGTGCAGGGGCCTCAGGCAGATCAATTCCCTTCAAAGAGTTCCAGGCACTCACCCTGTAGAAGCCTTCATGACCCTGGGTTCTGAGCGCTCCACCTCTTTCTATCTCGGCTTCCTATCTCCTTAAAGATGGAAGCTGCTTCTTGAGTTCTTCAAGAGCACACCCTTTCTCAACCATCACACTTATCCTATCTGTGTGACTTAAATCTCCTGTGCTTTTTAATTCTCATCTTTTGAAACACCTGGTATCCAGAATATATCATTTCTTAGCATTAGCAAAACATAAAGATTTTTAATCTTTTTAATGTCTCGATTTTACTGAGCACAACTCTTAAAACTTGTTAGACATTGCACTTATTACTCAATGTTCCCTTAGGAATTTCACTAAGTATGACTTCTTCCCTTCACCAGTCTTGGGCATTGGTACTTTTTTAAAAATCTTAAGAGCATAGCTGAAACAAGACAGGAAGTTTTATTAACACTTAACAGTCAATTGACATAATAGAAGATAACTTCTCAAAGAAAATTAAGTCTGATGATTAGGACAGCCATTCTCATTTTCAAGTGCCCAGTGAAGGGCCTGCCTCTTTTAGTCTCTTCCACATGACATGAGCCTCTGCCCTCAATAGCCATGTGAAACCTCTTGTTAGACCAGAGTCTTCCTAGTTTAAAGCTTAGGAGAATCTTCTCTTTCCCCGAAGGGCCTATTCTTCAGCATCTTTTCCTGTTCTCTGATTTTTCCCTGCTTAAGATGGTTGACAACAGAAATAACCAACCTGCTGGATGACGAGATATTGCTTGCTCCCCACAGAAGGCTTTATGGCCACCAGCATGATGTATCAGAGTAAACAGCAAGTAGGTTCAGTGCCATGATCCAGCATCACATTTCCTGGGTTACTTGTATTGGGACAAGTGGGCCAGAAGGCAGACTAAGCAAAAACTGAAGTTGAATTTCTCACCAGACTGTCGTTTGGATGCTCAGAGAACTTCTTCCATTCTTACTTGTTTGAATTTAAAAACACACACACATACTGTAGAAACTAAATACATTAAAAATGGAGTTCAGGTCAAATGGGAAGGCAGAGATGAGACCAGTCCAAAGGTAAAGTAAGCCCAGTGGGGTGACCTGAATCCTCTATGACTTCGAAGAGCTGACTGAAAATACCACATAATAGCAGTGGAAGGTGAGCTCCCTGACAATAAATATTCAGTCAGCTGCCTGGTGTGCATAGCCAAAAGAGGGCAGAAACAGAGAAAGATATATTCTCTAATGGGGAAAGTTGGCAGGACCAGCTAGGGTGTCAAGGCCACAGCCAAGCTAGGAATTCAGATTTCATGAAGGAGAACCAAAGATGAACTAATTCATTCATCCCTGTCCGCAAAGGCAGAAAACTGGAGATGGCTATGCCTTGGCTCATCCTGAGCTCCCTGAATATAAAAGTCTGGGTCAACAAGACTGGTTTCAGAGTACACCTGCCGATGGGGCCAAAACGCTATTTGTAGATGTATCTAAAGTGGGAAAAGGCTGGTAGACCAAAAGGAACAAGGCCTCTGGAGTTAGACTGGGTACCGATGCCAGCTCACTCACAAGCTCGCCCTAACCCTGGGCACAATTGTGCATGTGTGGGCTCGTGTCTGCATGTGTTTTTAATTATCTACGCAATTTCTCATGCCATTTCCACCTTGAACTACTGATACTATCTTGAATAACTCATTTTGTCTCCATTTCCTTATCCTTTGAAGAACTAGAACTAACTAATGTATAGGAGCCCTCACACTAGAATATTTGAAGACTATTTTAATCTAATTTCCTTAACTCTCTACAGCAAAGAAGTGTAGGACAGACACAAGTTCTAATACCAGATCTGGAACAGCAACTATTTAAAATGCACTCAGGATTTAATCCCTGTGTGATCAAGTTTCCTTCTCTATAAATTGCACAGAAGAAAACCTACATTTTTCAGGTCATAGTGACATTTAAATAAGACAATATATGTAAAAGAACTAGGTTACATCTCAGCCCAAAAGCCACTAAATAATTTTTTAAGCCTGTAAGCTTTCTTCTTATAGTAACAAAGCCTTCATAACCCACAGCCAAGTAAGTCTTTTGGCGCTGATTTTAAATGGTCCCAGATTGTTAAGCTTGTAGATCTGATTTTTATAGTTTGATTTGTTCCTTCTTAGTGCATTCAGCTACTGCTTCTTAATACCTTGATGTGTTTACTTGTGGTGGGTCCTTTGCTCTTTATTGTTGTTTTTGTCTGTGCACACCAGCCTTAGAAGAAGATAATCAAATTTGCAGAGTTGTATATACTCTAAGAATCAATATGTTTGGAATGCCCTGTGAATAAAATGTTAGGCTGCATGTTGACTTCATAAAAATTATGTTGTCACCACCACTCAATACCAAAGATTTAAAAATGGGAATTACGTTTGCCTTGTTCTTTCCCCATTTACCCTTGATGTCCATCTTTGGAGCTGCTCAGAAGTCACCTGCCTTCTCCTCACTTCCCACTCTGATCAAGCCGTCAGTATCGTTTCTTTTCTAACCCAATTTGTTAACTCCTCACTCTTTTTCACCCCACCTTGGGAAGAATTATAACAGTCAAGGAGCCGCTTCTCATTCACTAAAAACTTAGCTCAGTTCAATACAAATTACAGGTTAGCATGACGTAAACTGTTTCTTTTGGAAGTTAACATCACCATCCATCTTTGTACTTTGTTTCCCTGTTCAGACATGCATTGCTAAGAGATCCTGGGCTTGGACAGACCCACTATATGTTTGCTAGAAAATTCCTCCTTTGTCCCCCTGACCACTGTTATCAAAATCTTGCAGCTATCCTCAGAGGCTCCATCATCATCACCACAAAAGGAAAGGACTCTACTTTATTATATCCCTGCAAGTTCCATGGAAGTCCATGATTACTTGTGATAGAAAAATATAGTGTAGTAGGCAATGTGCCAAGTTTAGCTTTACATTTTCTAATCTTTATACAACTAATGTCTCCTTACTGGTCAGACAATACACGGGCAGTTCTGTCACTTTTAAGAAGACTGTTAATAATAGTATGTCCAGAGAAAATAAGTGGAGGTGAGAATATCAGAAACAACATCCTATAAATAACATGTAGGTGAGATGCATCAAATTGGGGGAGGATTTAGCAGAGGAAAGTTCAGGCCTTTACGAGGGTAATGTGATTTTACCCACAGGGTGCCCCATGAGAAGACTGCCTAAAATAGGTGAGGCTCAAAGAGCAAAGATTAAAGCATCTTACAACATAAATTCACCTGGAATGGGCATGCCCTAAAATGGAATGTCAATCACAAAAATATCTCAAGTGGAAGTTAGATAAACCATGTTAAAGATCTTCTAAGAAAGGTTCAAGAGTTGAGACTTTTAAGCACATTTACTGTGAAATGAAACAGATTCATGGCCCCCTCAAGTCTTTTCCTAACAATATTCTATGACCTGAAAACTTTCCTATCAGTGGAATAACACTGTGATTTCCAAGTTCGTTTCAGCCAAAACTGTTTTGTCTATGCAAGGGATCTACAAAGTGTCTGGAGCTCCATGATGAAAGATGCCATATAAACGAAAACGGTAATTTGAGTCATAATAAATAATAGTAATGATGATAAATGCCAGTGTCACTGAGAAGAAGCTGGCCTGAAATCTGGGAGCACAGAATGACCAGCTGTGAGCTGGAAATAATGTGTGTCCCAGCCAAGAGGATCCTCAGTGACTGAGACCACATTAACCTTTAAACCAAAGACCTGGAGCAAGCCTCTGATCTGGAGGTGTGAGCATTTAAAATGGAAGAAACTTTAGTACTTAATCCCTGAGCTTTAATGTCGCCTTGGGCTTATGAGACCTTTTCCCAGAAAGGTCAACGAGGAGCACATTGTCTTCCTCTTCCAACAGAGGAGAAAACTGAGAAGGTCAGGGGAAGAGCCAGATTTCCCAATTAGTGTTACAACTCCAAATGCAGTGCTCTTTCCACTCTCTGCTATACTCCAGACAATTCAGTGGAAGGACAGACTTCAGTAAAGAGCCAATTCGGATGAGAAAATGTTGAAATGGGATCATGTCCCTCAAGATACCTTGCTTAGCTGTTTTCCATCCATTTAAATGGGAAAAGTTCACTAGTAAAATCTTGGGCTGTTCCAGGAGGGAGAGGCCACTCTCTGATGTCTTAGATCTGCTCTCCAGAGTAAAGGAGCACACAGCAGGAGTCAGAAGAGTTCTGTGCAGTCACAGAGGACACTCCTCTAGGGCCTTGTCCAGCCTGAGGTCACAAAACCTAACTGCTACCAGAGGCCTGATTGATGCTGGTGACAGATTTGGCTTCTTTGTCCCCACACTAGTCCGAAGATCAGTCACCAAGAAGGGATCCTGCTCTCTTTCCCATGACTTTGACCTCAATTTCCACCACAAATAATAACTAACATAAGGCCTTGCTTATCTTTAGCTCTTACTTTTTTCTGTATTTTATCACTTTATTTTTATGATCTGTAGCTTTGTATTTGGCATGACAACATATTTCATCATTTGGAATTTATGCTGTTCCTCTTTTTGTATTTTATCATCTTTATGATTTCAACCTTTTAACTTGCCTAATTTAATTTTGTGCTTATCCTTTGAAACTAGTCTATTCTGAGTTGTTAAACATTTAATTTCTTTTTAAAAGAAATTAACTATTTCATCTTTATTAAATCATTCTCAATTTATGTCATTTTATCCCTCTGAAGTTTTTATTTCCTTAGTGGTATTTCTTAATAATTCTCATTTTATCTCTTCCATTTCATCATTTTAATATTGCTATTCTCTCAACCTTCTAAACTTGTTTGTGCTTATTTACTACTGATATTTTAATTTCTAAATGTTTAATTTACAGCATTTGAAATTAGTTTTCTCTCAATATTTCCTGTGTCCGATATTTGTTTTTCCATAGAATACAGTGCCTGTTTTTACACTAAAAAGAACCATGTACTATCACAAGAAGGGCTTCTCTCTCTCTCACTCGCTCGCTCTCTCTCTCTCTCGCTCGCTCTCCTTCTGAGTCTGACACTCACAAGAAGGGCTTCTCTCTCTCTCACTCGCTCGCTCTCTCTCTCTCTCGCTCGCTCTCCTTCTGCAAGTCTGACACAGTTACTAATGAATATTACTCCTACCATCCCCTCTCACTAGCTTTCTGACCTTGGGGACCTCATCTGGACCTTACTTCCCAAACTTTGAGAGTGCTGACTCTTTCCAACAGACCTCATCAGACAAAGCAATGACCTTTCCCATCATGCATTCCAAAGGCATGCAGAGGCTAAGTAAGGAAAAGAAAGACTCCAACCTTTTCTTCAGTTGATATTCTGTTCAGCTACAGTGACACCCTTATTTTAGGTGACCATAGAATCTCATAAAATATAATTGTGCATACATATTTCTCTGCAATACACATTAAAAAATAAATACAAATATATTGGTCTTAGCTGTGAAAAAAGTCATAGTTTGAGCCCTAAATTTGCCACTAAACCACCATGTGACTTGGGCAGTTATTTGCTTATCCTGGATGCCAATTCTCCCCTTCCGAAAAAAAAGTGTTGGACTAGATCACTTCTTCTGCTACTAACTGCCTTTATCTTTCTACTCAAAGAAACCATGACACTGACATAAATATGTATGGATACATTATAATTTACATCCAAATACATTGTAATTTCTAGCAAATATGAAAAAACATTTGCACCAAATATCAATGAAAAAAGTATTCTTGCAGGTGCCAACACCTCCCCAACCATACCTCATGGGTAAAAGAACAATGCACTACTATGGTAACATAAACGCTGGTCTTGTCAAGCTCAGTATATAACATACTTGCCATTGATGACTCCATCCGGATTTAGCATAGGAATGATCTTAAAAATGAAGTTTTCCCTCAAGAGCTGAGCCACAGGGTCATTGCTGACAAGGAACTCCAAGGTGCCCTTCATCACCCAACTGGCATTGCTCTCTCCAGGGTGAGCTCGAGCAGTGATCACCTGATACGGACGACGTCCTGCCGAAAAGAAGACAATGAAGAGGAAACCTAAATGCAGTTTCCATTTCCATCAGGATAGTCTCCAAGGGCCAGAGTTACACCTGATGGGCCTGAAGTTCTAAACAGGTTGACTGTTTCTAATACATATCTGATCTACATGTATCCGTTATCCATCTGCCTTCATAGTCTACAAGACTCAAGAAAGTATACAACTAAAGCTCAAGGAGTCTATCTAAAGTATAAGAACTTAGTGTTATGGGGGGAAAAGGCAAGAAGCAGATTTTAAATCAATTAACTTTCTGGAGTCCATAAGCATGATGCTGGATGTCACAGATCTGAGATTGAATCTTATCTTCATCACTTGCCAGCTGTGAAATTCAGGCAATTTTCTCTGAGGCTATTTCCTCTTCTGTGAAATGGGGACAATAATGATAACACCAAGTGGTTGTTAGAAAAATGAAAGGATGAGACTATAAAGGGCTAATTTTTTTGTCATTCAGTATGTTAACTACCTCGTCTTCACTCGTCATCTATGAGAAGGATGGTCCTTCTTGTCCCTTAGGCAAGTACTGAAGTGATGTGTTAGTGGTGTTATGATAGTAATATACATTGGGGCTGGGGATTTAGCTCAGTGGTTCGGTGGCCTGTCTTGCAAGATATATCTATAGATATATATCTCCATTTTATATATGTATGTATATATACATACAGGACCCACTGCTCACCCAGACACTTCACAGAACAGTGAAATACAGTACTGCAGACTCTGTCTTGGATCACAATACTTTCATCACTTTGCAAAGGGAGCCATCAGAGGGAAGGTATTGTCCTGAATAGAGTTTAGGGAGGGGACAATGATAACTGAAGGATAAGTTCATCTTCCTGCCTTTGTTGATATAACATCCTGGAACATCACAGCATTGAGACATCATCTGAGACCCTATCTGGACTCAAGTGTAAAAGTGTCTTGACTGAGTAATGATATGTGTCCCCCATACACTCAGGAAAGAAGCAGGGTTAGGGGCAGCATCATAACAGAAATTCACCATGTCTACTCTAACCACTTGTCCAATTCTGTGTTTGCACCTGACTCTTTCCCTTTTGTATCCTCATCCGGTTTCTTTATTGCTCCTAAATTTGCTCTAATGACAATTACTAAGTATTTGCAAAGTGTGAATATTTTAACGGCTAAAACAACCAAAAAGTCAATAAGCTAATCATTTTTTTCCAAAGAGTTCACATTTATTTCAATTTAGTTTATTGGTACATTCTAGGTATACAGTACAGTTGCATTCATTACTGGGATCTTGTACCTTTACATGACAGGTCTTGGTTCTCATTTTTTTCCCCTTGTCCCTACCCTCCTTTTCACCCCCTCCTCCCCTCCCCATTTACAAACACTTTAATTCCATTTTTTCATTTTCTCACATTTTTTTATTTTCCCTTATTCCCCTTCCCCTACCCTTCCCACTTTCCCTACACCTTTAGCCCTTTTCTTCCTATTCACATTGTTAATTATCCCATTAGGATCTTCAGTACTATTATAGTTTTTCACACCATAGAAACTATTCAGTATTTATACATGTGTGACTTATTTATTTCACTTAGGAGTATATCCTCTAAATGTATACATTTTCCTATGAATGAATGTAATTTCTCATTCTTTATGGCTGAGTAATATTCCATTTTATAGAAAAACTACATCTTCTTTATCCAGTTTCCAACTGATGGGCAAATGGGCTGTTTCCAAGTTTTAGCTATTACAAACTGTGACGCTATAAAAAGGTACACATATGTCACTGTGATATGATTCTTTTAATTCTTTTGGAAAGATACCCAGCAGAGCTAAGACTGGGTCAAATGGAACCTCTAGTCCTAGCTCTTTGAGGTATCACCATATTGATTTCCATAGTGGTTGCACCAGTCTGCACTTCCACCAACAATGGAGAAGTGTTCCTTTCTCCTGTAACCCCGCCAACATTTGTTATTGTGTGATTTCTTGATAGCAGCCATTTGTTGTGGGGTGAGATGGAATCTCAGTGCTGTTTTCATCTGCATCTCTCGAATGACCAGAGATGTGGAACATTTTTTCATATATTTACTTGCTGCTTTTACTTCTTTGTCTGAGAAATGTCTTCATTTCAGATGACCATTTCTGCATTGGGTCTTTATATTTGGGGGGGCTAACTGTTTTGAGTTCTTTATATATTCTAGATAATAGTCTTTTGTCTAGGAGCAGCTGGTAAAAATTTTTTCCCACATTGTAGGTTGTCTCTTAGTTCTGTTGATGCTTTCTTTTGCAGTGCAGAAGCCTTTTAATAAGATGAGATCCTACTTGTTGACTCTTTTTGCTAGTTCCCATGTAGCTGAGGATTTGTTCATAAAGTCTTTTCCAATGCAATGTCTTCCAGAGTTCTGCCTAACTTATCTTCCAGCAAGTTTAGTATTTCTGTTTTAAGATTTAGATCTTTAATCCACTTGGATTTTAATTTAGTGCATGGTGAAAGATAGGGGTCTAGTTTTAATTTTTGGCAGGTTGAGATCCAGTTTTTCCAACACCATTTATTAAAGAGGCTATCTTTCCTCCAGTGGGGATGATCAGCTCCTTTGTCAAAGATGAGGTAGCTGAGTACATCTGGAGTTCACATTTTTGAGTTAAACTTTTCTACTCTGAAAAGTAATTTCTCAGAACACAAACCGTGTATCAAATTATGCACAAAGAAAAACAGTAACTATAAATGAGAGAACTAAAGAAGAGATAATAGTAGAGACACAAATAATGAACATTTAAATTACTGAATTATACCAAGATTATCACCAAGACCAAAAGAAAAACTTCTATGTCTCTTCCACATTTCTGCTGACAGTCACTAATCTACTGAGGTCCATATTTAAGGGACACAGGTCGATGTATTTTTCTGACTATGATGAGAGCTGTTTGTTTCCACTCCTTCTAGGTCATCTGAATACCAGAGATAATATTCAGTTGTATTTTACTTAAGCAGGTGTCTTGAACATATTCCAGGAATTGCAGGAGGCACTGAGTAGAAAAACTTGAACAAATTATAGTCCTTGTTTTCTGAGAGGACATAGCATTTGTCAGCAGTGACATATATGCAAGCAAAGAAGGACAACTGAGCTAGGGAGGTGTACATGCAGCACCCAAAATAGATCTGACAGAGAAAGATAAGGACATTTCCAGAGCTGTGATGATATTCTGGGCCTTGTAGAATAAGTATCATCTCACCAGATAGAGAAGGTGAAAAGGATCTTTTAAGCAGGAAAAAGACACGCATAAGAATACAGGGTAAAGAGAGTCAATGCATTCGAAAAAGATAAGTTATGTGTGACTGAAACAAAGGGCTTGAGATGGTGGAACAGGAATTTACAAAAATAGGCTAGGGTCAAACTGGTAAGTCCCCCTCCTCATATAATTTTTTAGGGATTTAGATATTTCCTGTAGTTCAGACGTCCTCAACAACGGAGTCAGCCTGTCACTAGTATCCTGTGATCAGTAGTGGAATCCATTTCAGAATCATCAATTGCCAACGAAAAATGCAAATGTTGACTTACATTATATACAGCACAAACTGCTGGCTGTCTGTCCAGCAGTCTTTCAGTCCTTAAACACCAGAGCCCTGAATTGGTTGAGGACATTAATTCAGATTAAATTACTCAGCTTCACTGAACCTCTTGCAGGTAGACGTGGTCAATGAGATATAAGTGGGAGACATAAATGGTAGTCTCTCTATAAATCTTATTTAAAAGGATGGTGTCACCTTATAAATGCCTACTTGGTTTTATTTACTTTTTTGTCCTTTTCCTTTATTTCTTTCTCCTATCTTTCTCATAGATATGACAACTTCAGGTGAGGAAGCCACCTAAAGAGTAAAAGTCTTGCTAAACATGCTAAGCGTGTTGACCATAAAGGTAGAAAAAGCCAGGATTCTTGATAAATTTCTTAGGCAATGATACGTACCTTTACTGGCTTCTACAATACTTCTGGACATTTGAATTCAGTAACTGGTTATATTATTAGGCCACTGTGACCATATTTCTGCTACACATTATGAAATTCTAGCATATGAATACAAAGTTGGGTTTTAAGGCATCCCTACAGTAACATTACCTGGCATGACATGCAACTGGATGCACTTTCTGTATGGGCGAGAAAGAAGACAAAACAATGAGTTGAAAGGGAATGATATTTGCTATGAGTGTTCCAACAAAGAACAGCCAAGGACCACTGCTTTTAAAAACAGTGAACTTATGAAGGTTTTCATTGTGAAAAAGTCAAGTCAATGCTTGTGCTTTAGAAAAATCATTTTGACATTATTGTAGATAATAGATTTTCCTAATCCGAGACAGTTTGGCACGATAACTGGAGAATACCTTTTAGAGTGACATTTTCAGGATTCAAACTCCAGCCCCACTATTTTCCACCTGAGATGAATTATGGCAGTTTCTGAAGAAATTAAGTATTGGATTTTCTTAATTTGTCCAAGTTGCTGTAATAGAACATCACTGACTATTATAGCTTATAAACAACAGAAACTTACTGTTTATAGTTCTGGAGACTGAGAAGTCCATTATCAAGGTAGTGACCAATTTACTCTTTGGTGAGAGCCTCCTTCCTGATTCCCAGTTGCCTGTGCCTTCACACATGGCAGCGGAAACAAGGAAGGTCTTCAGGGTCTCCTATACAGGAACGAATCTTACTCATGAGGGCTCTATCTTGATGACCCAGATACCTCCAAAAAGGCTCCACTTCCTAATACCATCACTTTAGAGTTTAATTTCAGGGGAATTTTAATATTTGCTCCACAGAAGATTAGTGTTCTTCATGTGAGACTAACAATTTACTAACTGAAAGTTTGTGAGTACGCATGTTGGATACGTAGTTAGCTAACTGAGCAGAGCTGAAATCCCTAGAAATCAACTTTCCCACTGTGTCATTTGCTCACAGTCACTTTTACTCCTTCCAAAGCAAGCTGTGTTGGCATCCAATAAAAGCTTGTTGAGAAAGAAAGAGGCTTGATGAATTTGTACCCAATCAGTAGCCTATTTTCAGTTCTATAATTCCATATCACTCTCTTTGTGCTTTTTGAACTATGCACATGTTCAAGATATTGGACAACAATAGTAAGTGCCTCTGGCCCAGTAAGAAGAAATAAAAAATAGCTTAAGCTCTTGTAAATTTCTGACACCCACTGAACACTGTTATTGTCTGGGCCACTTGGCTTCCACTGCCTTATATGCCCACCACAATGCAATACATTAGTCAATAAGCCAAATGCAAGCTCTCACAGAGACATCAACAGCGTGTTTCTTTCTTTTGGAGAATCAGGTTGATATTACGCTGTTCTGTAACACACTGCAAGACCAGAAGGCTATTTTAGCATCCCAAAGAAACAAATGAGGAAAACGGTGGGTTCTAATGAAGACATGAGCAGCATTTCAGCCTTTTCTAGTTGGTTTTACTCTTTTTCCCTCTGTGATTTGAGACAATTTTGTGATCATATTGGTGAATTAAACTTATGAAACCATTCAGTTGTAGCAGCAAATAGTACTCCTGAGAACTTATAATAGATAACAGCTGAAAATAGTGTGCAACACTCAAACAATGTGGTTTTTCTTTTTGTAACTGAACAACTGAAGTCTTAGTAACATATCTCTGCTTAGGGTTAGGCAAATACTGCCAGGTACTGGCATTTAGATTATTTCTCTGCAACTCAAAAAATCTGTTCCAGAGACCATCACAAGCTATGAAGGAGTCATGATTTGACCATATTCTAAATATTAAATAATGTTTTGAATTTATGTCAATGGTAATGACATCTATAAAGAGAAATTAGAAACAAATGGAGAATTTAATGATGCCTAAGAAATAACAAGGTATAGGCCAGTGAAAATTTGAGCAAAAACTAAAGACATGTGCGAGGATATACATGTGTACCACATTATATTAAAATCCATTTATTTATTCCTCCTTTCTTTAACAGTGTATATTGAACTCCTGCCGAATATCTGCAGGATAGTGAAGATTCCAAAAGAAATAATGACATTTGGGGTTTTTTGTTTTTTGTTTTTGTTTTTGTTTTTTTGTTTTTTGTTTTTTGTTTTTTTTTTTGGTACTGGGGATCGACCTCGGTTCCTTGCACTTGCAAGGCAGACAGTGGAGCCACTGAGCTAAATCCCCAGTCACATGATGACAGACATTTGTCAAGATTGTTTCAAATCACAGTGGAACACTTTATTTATAATAATGCACACAACTGGAAATGCCTTAAATGAGAACTCAAACAGTGATACCTAAGACAGAATAATATTCAGCTGATAAAAAGGACACATCTCTTCCTGTTGACACAAGAAAATATATCTGTGACAAAATAGTCAAAAAGATTGAAATGGAGCTGCACTGCAGAAGAATCCCACATGTATATAGTTATAGGATTGTTTTAAAGGCACCTGTACATAGAGACCTACCTACAAGTGACAGCGTCAGAGCGATTTTATGTCCTTTTTACTTCTATCTCAAATGTTTATCTTTGCAGTAAATAACAGTCACACATCAGTTTTTATAAAGGTGAGATATCTTCAAACAGGGCACCACAAAAGAAGCATAGAAAAGTGAATTTTCACATGAGAAATAGAATTTGCTCTGGTTTGTCCTATTTTTATAAGTACTTGCCAGAGAAGAAAAGGAATGAGGGTGGTAGTAGAAAAAGCCTAAGTAGATTTCTATTTGCAAACTGCAGAGATTGTGCAGTACAAAATCCCTAAAGAAGAAGCTACAAAGCCAAGCTTTCTTCTACAGGCTTTTATGGCACAAACAGGAGCTGGAAACAATCTTGGAAGCTTTAGGAGCACCACAGTTATCACAGTGAAAGGTGTCACTGGATGGGCAGCCCCACTGGAGCTGAATAGCAAAACAGTGGAAGTAAAAGATGGAAGAAATGCCCAGGAGAGGTGCTATGGTTTATATCTACATGTCCCCCACCCCCAACTTCATGTCAATTTTTTTTTTTTTTTTTGTACTGGGATCGAACTCAGGACCTTCCACTTGCAAGGCAGGCGGCGGCACCACTGAGCTAAATCCCACAGCCAAATGCCGAGCTTTGAAACCATCAGCAGAACTGAGACAATCTACAATGTGGGAAAAAATTTTTACCAGCTGTTCCTCAGACAAAGGACTACTATCTAGAATATATAAAGAACTCAAAACAATCAGGCCCCCCAAATATAAAGACCCGATTCAAAAATGGGCATCTGAAATGAACAGACATTTCTCAGACAAAGAAGTAAAAGCAGCAAGAAAATATTTGAAAAAATGTTCCACATCACTGGTCATTCGAGAGATGCAGATGAAAACAACACTGAGATTCCACCTCACCCCACAAAGAATGGCTGCTATCAAGAAATCACACAATAGCAAATGTTGGAGGGGATGTGGGGAGAAAGGAACCCTTCTCCATTGTTGGTGGGAGTGCAGACTGGTGCAACCACTATGGAAATCAATATGGAGATACCTCAAAGAGCTTGGACTGGAGGTTCCATTTGACCCAGCCATCCCTCTGCTGGGTATCTTTCCAAGAGAACTAAAAGAGTCATATCACAGAGAAGTATGCGCACCCATGTTTATAGCGGCACAGTTTGTAATAGCTAAATCTTGGAAACAGCCCATTTGCCCATCCGTTGGAAACTGGATAAAGAAGATGTGGTTTTTCTATAAAATGGAATATTACTCAGCCATAAAGAACGAGAAAATAGATTCATTCATAGTAAAATGGATACATATTGAAGATATACTCCTAAGTGAAATAAATAAGTCACACATGTGTAAATACCAAATAGTTTCCCTGGTGTGAATAATCTGCAACAATGCATAAGATTCTAATAAGATTATTGACATTGAGAAATGGGAAGAAAGGAGCTAAAGGTGTAGGGAAGGTGGGATGGGTAGGGGAAGAGTAAAAAGGGAAAAGAAAAAAATGTGAGAGAATGAAAAGATGAAAATAAAGTGTTTGTAGATGGGGAGGGGAGGAGGGGGTGAAGGGAGGGCAGAGGTAAGGGGAAAAAATGAGAATCAAGACTTGTCATGTAGAGGTACAAGATCCCAACAATGAATGTAACTGTACTGTATCCCTAAAATGTACCAATAAACTCAATTAAAGCTGAAAAAAAAAAAGGAAAAAAAAAAGAAAGGTGACTGAATTATAGGGATACTGTAGCTTCATGGGATGTTAGGAGGTAGGGCATGGCCGGAAAAGGCTGGTCACTGTGGGCATGGCCCGGTAGGTAGGGTGCATCTCCCTTCTTAGTTTCTTCCTTCACCACAATGTGAGCAGGTCTCCTTTGTGGCAGGCTCTTTCCCCACGCAACTTCTGCCCCAGAGGTGGCCAACTATGGACTAAAATTTCTAAAAAATGTGCGCCAAAATAAACTTCTTTAATTTGTTTATTTCGGGCAATGACTTCTAACTGACCCGTATGTTGACTAACATTTTATAGCAACCTTACTTTTTAATTTTAGGTGTACTAATAAGTAGATAGTGGCATCTAATTCTTTTAATTTCTTTTTCCCTAATGATTAATGATAGGAACACTTTAGTGTGCTTTTTAGCCACTTGTGTGCCTTTATAAGTGAAGTGTTTTTTCATATCTTTTGCCCATTTTTAAATCAGCCTTCTTCACATTATTAAATTTGAAGAGCTTTATATACTTTCTAAATAAAGTTCTTTAAGAGATACACGTTTAGCAAACTTTTCTCCAGTTCTTTAACTTGGCTTTTCTTTTTGGCTGTGTATGTTGAAACTCAAATTTTTTTTTTCAATTTTGAAATAATCAAATTTATCCAACCTCTTCTGTTATGGCATGGACATTTTTGCCCCACTTTAAAATGTTTACCTAACTCAATTTGACAAGGATTTTTCTCTGAAATAGTTTAGTCATTTTTCGCTTTTAGATCACTTGCATTAGGTCTTATAGACATAGTGTGATGCAAAGAATAAAATCCATATTTCTCCCTCAAGGGATCCTTTAGGATTTCCTAATGCATCCAACTTTCTGCAAATAATAACATTTTCATTTTTTTCTTTCCAAATCTTAAATCATGTTTTTCCTTTTCTTTTTTCAGTTCTCAGAGGGAGAAGAGAATTTTACCCCCCCACAATCCCAGGTAAGTTTGCCCATGTAAAATATCACATTAGCAGGTAGAATGCTGTTGTCCTCTACTCAGCAGAGGCCAGGGACACCGCCAAAGGGTAGTCTCCCAGAGAATAAATTTTGTGGCTCAAAACATGAAAATAGTGAGAACAACAAACCGGCTTGTTACACAAGCTAGACTCTAGAGTAATCCTGAAAAAAATGGTGGTAAGGCAATCCTTCTCATTCCCAGTATAGAAAGAAAACAAACCATGTCACTGATAAGACTTTTGAAAGTAGCCTTTATCAGGTAAAGAAGGTTTCCTTTTATCACTCTTCTCAAAGGACACTTTTTCCTCAGTGCTTGGGATCAAGGCCTGGGCTTCATGCTCTAACACAGAGCTCAATTCCAGCCCTTTCCTGAGAGCGTTAAATTTAAATTATCTGTTAAATAACAGATTATTTCAAGGGATATTTTCAGCTTTTACTGAAATGAATATAAGGATTTTTCCTTTATCTGATAATATAATCAGATAATAAAATCAGATAAATTTCTTTATTTTTACTTCCTTGATGTAAATTTTGAATATATACAAATATATTTATCATTCAGTTACAAAGAACATAATTATTAATTCATAGCCATTCTGTTTCATTTATACTCCCACTCACACACCATCTCCCACAAGATTATTTTGAAACAAATCTTACTTAGACATAATTTTATTTCTACATTGACTGATTTTTTTTCTTCAATTTATGTCAACATTACTTTCCTAGAATAAAATCAATTAATTTTGATATATCATCTTTTTATATAATTCTAGATTTAGTTGTTTCTTTAGGATGTCTGCATCTAAATCTCATAAGACTGATAATCCTACAATTTTTCTTTTTTTAATATTCTTGTCACAGTTAGATATCAGTGTTAGGATGAGTTGGAAAGCATCACTTGTTTTACTTTTCTGTGGAAGATTTTTCAAGATTATAAGTATTTCCACCTTACATGTATAGTAAAAGTCTCTGGTGAGGTCACCACACATTAACCCAATTATGTAATTAAAAATTCAAATTTTTTTAAATATTCAAATTATGCACTGAGAAATTTAAAAATTTAGATTTTCTACTTCTACATTTGTCAATTTGGTAATTATGCTACTCTATAATTAAGAACTTTACCTATATTTTCAAATTTCTTGGCATAAAGTTATCTTTAACCTTGCCTTATTCCATGTAAGAGTCACTGGTGATGGTCTTTATTTTTATTTCTAACAAATTTTTTTTCTCTTGATCAGTTTCAAAGGGAGTTTTTATTTTATAATTATTTTTCTTTCATTAAATTCTGTGACTAATTTTTATTTTTTCTTCCTTGCACTTTTTTTTGGTTTTAATATTTTTGTCCTGTTACAAAAAAGAACCTAGAAGTATCTGAGATCACTGGTGCAGCACATTCATTTACCAGAATGTCATTACATAATGTCACTAGGTGAGTTAAACTGTTCAGTCATACTGTTCTGTTTTCTTTATTCTTACTGATACTATGTCTGCTTAGTCTGAGAAATATATATGAAAAATCTCCCAAGATTATTTTGAATTTGCCTATTTCTTCTTATATTGTTGTCAGTTATTTATTTTAA
Source organism: Fukomys damarensis (assembly GCF_012274545.1). Lineage (NCBI taxonomy): Eukaryota > Metazoa > Chordata > Mammalia > Rodentia > Bathyergidae > Fukomys > Fukomys damarensis. The sequence continues at coordinate 16,443,099 of NW_022900919.1, read as the reverse complement.
GTCTACAGGGTTAACGGCATACATACAGACTTAGAGTTCTTACAATTCCCTGATTAACTCAACTTTTTATTACTATAAAGTCTACTTCTCCTGAAGCATTTTGCTTTTATGTTTCTTTTGTGTGAAATAACATACCAGGGCAGGCTTTTGTTTGATTAGTGTTTACAATGTATATCTAGTTTCATTCCTTTACTTTCAACTTTTCTCAAACCTTTCAACAGTGTTTGCTCAAAGCACCATGTAGTCAGATACTGTATTTTATCCGGTCTGACATTCTTTTGTTTTCTTTCAATTGGAGCATTCAGTCAATTTACATTTGTTGTAACTGATGGCATACATGGGCTTAATGTTATCATTTTATTATTTGCTCTCCATTTGTCCTAACTATTGCATGATCGATTTTTTCTTTCCTTCTTACCTTCATTTAGATTGATTGGGTAGTTTTTATCCCATTGTTCCTTTGTCTCCTCAATTAGCTTGGTAGTTATATATCTTTTCGTTCTTCTGTAGTTGGTTACCTTAGAGGTTATAAAATGCATCCTTGACTTATCATACTATAATATAATCTGTTATGTTATAATTTCCACCATGTATCTTAAAATCCACAAAACATTTGTATCTATTTTGTTATAAAGTCAATATTAATTTAGACTAAATCGCATATTTATCTTTTTAATTCTGCACTCTTTCTTGCACCTACAGACTTCTATAGGGTTTCATTTTCCTTTTGTCTAAAACATCACTCTAGGTCTGCTAGCAATGAATACTCTCCCTTTTTGCAAATCTGAAAATGAACTCATTTTCATCTTTAGTTTTGAAGAATATTTTTGGATGGCACAGAATTGTATCACTCCACTGACAAACTCTCCATTTTTCACTTCTCTCCAGGTTCCTTCCCCTGAGATCTTGCATTTAACAGACCTTACAAGTTGATTGCATTTAACAGACTTTAAAAGTACCTAGAAATGTGTCTCCTTATATTCCAAGAATAGTAATATGTACTTTTTGGTTTTTGTTATATGTATTCTTTATACTTGTTTTCAAAGAGAAGGGAAAATAATTTTTATCAGAATCTCCAAGTTCCTGAACTTTCTTATACTCTTTTAAAAAATATTATCTGTCTATTTTCAGGGAGACAATCCTACTTCATTATTTGTACATGTTAAGATTTTCTTCTTTCCAAAAGTTGTATCACTTACTCCTAATGCATTTCTAATTTCTGAGACTGAATTTCTTCAATACTGCAAAATCAACAGAGTCTTTCAAATCCATGTCATGTTATGGTGGATATCTGACAGATTAGCAAATAATTTTGGCTAGCTCTGTTGAAATGTGTGGGATTATGTATCAACCCATTCATGACATTTCCATTGCACTTTGCAGCTGCAAATCCACTTTCACCTAGACTACTTCTTTAATACTTAGAGAAAAATCTGTGAAGTAGGCAAGACAGGTATTATCCCCTTCTTGTTTATAAGACTAGAAAAGACAGAAAGCAAGAGAAAAACTCAAGTGTTGTGATTCAAAATCCAATGTTATTTTTATTTTATCACGTAAAATTGTGTGTGTGTATATTTATGAGGAAGGCCAAAATGAATACTATTGAAACAAAACATGATATGTTGGGATAGAAATGAGCACCATATAAATTATGAATATGGATAAAGGTTTAAGGTCTGGTTCTGCCTGTTACTAATTGAATGGATTTGAGAAAATTAGGATCTTTTGAAATCTCTATAAAGAAGCCTCTCTTTGGTCTTCACAGCACTAAATTCATGATTATCAGTGGCCGGGTGAAATACAGTAGATGAAAATTAAGCTTTTTAGCCAAAAGTTTCATCCCTTTTAATTCTATTATAGTCTTTTATACTGTTTCATGAGCTGCAACCAGGAATCAAAATTACATCTCTCTTCTTTTTCTAATATTTACATATAAATACTAATGAGTAAGGAACTGGTTAAAGGGGAGATAGAAAAATAAAAAATACAGATAATCGGTGCTATCAATCAACCTCAGAGCAATCAAGGGTAGACTAGGTCTGTCTTACATCTAACCTGTGGGCTATGTTCCTTCCCAAGTGAACAGTGCCCTTCTGCTCACAGGTCCTACCCTACAAACTCTTAAGTATGATCTTTCTGATCCATATGCCACCAGGGTAAGAAATTGACCAACTTGTGGCTTCCAAAATTACCTTTAGAGTTGCTACTAAGGCTGAAGTAAAATTTTAGGATCATGCCAAATTACTCATTTTTATCCCTGAGCTCCTCCAGTGGCAAACAGACCTAGGCCCTGTCCCTCCAAATGTTTTGCATTCTGATTTTCTCCTAAAGTGTAAAGAGTGACTTCTGTTTCCCCTCAAGTGTCACAGAGTCTGAAGAGCTCTAATTTTTTCTGTGAAGAATTTTCTTAGTAAAGGTATGTGGATTTTATGCACTAATGGAAGCATAGGAAAAGAGATTTCCATGCCCTGCTACCCTTACTGGGAGAAGGGCTCGGAGGTCAAGGCTGACCATAGGCCCTTTGAGGCTGATGAGCTGTGAAAACTGATTATGGAATTGTGAACATCCTATTAGAAATCCATAAGCCTTTTTCTTAAATCTTCAAAACTTCTTCACAGGTTATAAGTAATACTTAGCAGGGAAGAAAATCTTAAAGTAATGCTGATTTCTGATGAATGCCAAGGTCCTCAAGGGCCTGGCTGCCTCTCATTTCTCTTCTTTCAAACATACCACTCTCCCATTTCTCTACTTTCTACCTTCAACCTCTTCCTTACACCACACCAGCTACATAGCGGCCTAGATGATTTTTAAAAAATATGATTAAATGAAAACCCAAAGTTGATTGCATCATTGTCTGCAAAACAAAATGTCATGGACTATATAGCCCTTATAGTGTCCTCCTTGAAAATCTACATTGACCAACAGCCATCCAAATGTCTACAGTCACATTTCCTGTCACTCCTGAGTCCAATATTCTTCACTCTGATTTTTACTGTTTCCAAAACACACCATGTTCATTCCCTTTGCTCACACTTTCTTCCTGGGAAACCCTTATGCCCTTCATTCCGAAGCTTTCCTCAACTCTTCCAGGCAGGGAGAACAGCTCCTTTATCCAAGATCCCACAGCAAATGAGCTACACAGCTATACATAATTCACTATGCAGTCTTAAAATCCATATTCACATTTGGTCTCTTTCAGTTCTACAACTGCTTTTCGTATATTATTTCTCTGTTCCTAAAGCTGCACACAATGGCATCATTCAGGAACTGTATGCTGAGTGGATGAGTCCACTGAACTGAAATTGGCTATTGCACTTAACTCCTCCGTGCCCAGTTTTGTGAAAACATATCCATTCATTCATTCACTCAAAAGGTATGTATTGATCTGCTGTGGTTCAACAGAACTACAATTGGAACTGTAATGCGACTGAATCAAAGTCCGAGCCAACATGATGGGGTTTACCTTCTAGTACAAAAGGCAAACAGTAACATCATATAAGTGTTATGAAAAAAAATAATGGGAAGGAAAGCAATGGAAACTGACAGAGGAGGGCTGGGGTCACTACTCTAGAAAAGAAGGCTCTTTGAGGAATTGATATCTAGGCAGAAACCTCTCTGAGTTGGTAGTTAAAAAAGAATTTAGGGCCTTAAGAAATGCCCCTCAGTTAGTACAGTATTTCTCAAACTGAAGTGTGCAAGTTCACCCTCTGCAGATCTTGTTAAAGGCAAATCCTGTTCCAACAAGTCTCCGGCAGTCCAAGATTCTGCATCTCTACCCAGCTCCCAGCTGGTGGTGACATTATTGCTCAGAGAGGCCACACTTCTGAGGAACAAAGTTCTCTCTGTCCAGCAGAGATATAATGCAAGTCACCTGGGTATATTTTTACAGCCACATTTTTGAAAATTAAAAAAAAATAAATTAACTTTTTAAATGCACTGTATTTATCTCAGATGCAAATATTACCATTTCAATATGAAAAATAATTAATGAGATATTTCCCATTTTTTTGTACACAAGACATCAGAAGTCAGGTATGTATTTTACATTTGCAGCACATCTCAGTTTGGACTAATCACTTGGAATTACTAATTGGCTTCATGTGATTTACAGTTACTCTTCTTAGTCACTTTCCTTTTTGTTGGGATGTAATACTCAACACCCACAACTTAGAAGAAGAGAGACTTATTTTGGCTTACAAATCTATGCTTGGCTGGCTCCAAAGCAGGAAGGACACAGTGGGAGGCCCTGGGCAGCCAGGAACCAAGAGAGGGAAAGGCTAGGTAGGAAGGTGACCTGCCTCAAACAACCCACCTCCTAACCACACACAGCTATAATCCCTCCTGGGTCCAATCACCTTCCAAAAGCTCTGCCTCTGAGCATGTGAGAATTCGGGGTGACAGTCTAGATATCTAAACCATAACACTAGTGTGCATACGCAACAACGAGAACCTAGACCTTCCGCCATGCCTCTAATTGCAACTTTTCACCACATTTGATAGTAAGTTTATTGTACCTCAATGGCATATAGTTGAGACATTGAGAAAATGGATAAAAAAAGCTTTCCCCCACCCAAAAAAGCAAAACATGCTGTTCTATTGCTTTACTTCTTATGAAACAATCCAATTTCCAAATACTACACATTCACGTTTCTTTGCTAAGGGTAATTTTGTCTTCTTATTTTGTACTTTCTTGTCTGAAAGTGGGCTTACATAATGGGTATAAATGAAAAGAAAATCAGCAAATCTATTCCTAGGCAATTTCCAGATAACCAAGAGGAAGTGGTGTAATCGAGGCTGAGATAACAATTTTAGATTCTGCATAAATATGAGCAAATTCATCTACATTTCCTCATCTGCGTCAAACTGTACAGATTTTTCTGGAGATTGTGTCATATTATAATATGTTGAAAATAAAAAATAATAAATCTGTGCTATAATGATACATAATATATACAGCATAATAATACCGTCTTTGGATTGGGTTTGACGAATTTACTACATACAGAAACAACAGTCACTTGGGAGAAGTGTGTAATTGCATCAGCGAAATTGCAACCAGATGCTGTGCACCCGAGGAGCTGATCTCAGGGAGGTTTGCAACTGTGCTGCAGACCTGGTGACTCACTGTGTCCCACACTCCCGGCTCCTCTGCACCCACAGCTCCTTTGTAGAATTAGTGCTACCAGAATAAAGTATTAACTGGTTCCTCCAAGAGGTCTCAGGAAGGCTCAGGCACCTAAAGGCCACTGGGGATGAGGCTGAGTCAGTACTGCTGTCTCTGAAGGAGAGCCTTTATGGAAGGCATGGCCAAGACTCACAGAATCTCCTTCCGTAGCTCCTCATCCGAGTGCCATGTCAACAGAATCTACATATCATAGCAGCTGCTAGAAATAAAATTAGTATGAGCTGGAAGGGAACCTCTGCATGGTCCCAGTATATCCCACCCTGTTACAATGACGTTACACTTCGCCAGATTTCAGCACACTGTAAGACACTGAAAGCTGAGAAGCTTAAAGAAAGAGAAAGCTATTGATATTCAGAGAATTTTGAAATCAATCGATAATTCTGCTTTCCAGTCACATACAGTTTATTGCTGTGCTCGTTCTCACACTATCTGATTAAAACACACACACACACATTTGAACAGAAAAAGAATGCAAAGTCATTAAGAGAGTACACTATAGATTCCAAAGTTAAGTTTCCTCCAGGAGCAAAGTTTCTGACAGAGGCTACATGGACAATTCTATGGCAGGATTTTATGACACAGCAGTGAACAGAGCTGTCATTGTTTATGTCTAGATGTCTCCCAAGAGCCTTATATACTCAGAAGCGTGGCCTTTGGCAGGTAGCTAGACTATGGGGACATTATAGCTATCCTGCTATTAGGAAGTGGGGTCTGATCGAAAGAGATGTGTTACCAGCGGCACGACCTGGACAGGTGTACCTGCCTTCTTCGCTCCTCTCTGTGCTCTCTCTCTGCTTCCAGGCTGCATGAGGTGAGCATCTTTACCCCACCTGGGTCTTTCCGCCATGCATTCATGATTTGGAGACCATCAACTATGAACTGAAACATGAGCCAAAACAGACCTGCCCTCCTTTAAGATGCAGGTAAATCGCTTCTCGGCCTTTTGGCTAAGATCAAGTGTAAGCTGCAGGTAAAGGGTATTTTTTCTCAGGAACTAGAAAAATGACCAAGAGGAAGGGCAAGAGGAAGATGAAAACACTGAGAGGAAGAACACATGAACTCCTGTGCAGTGAATCATTTTGAAATAAGCAAATCGGATAATTCTTTCTCTTCCAATAGTGTGGCATCTTTCTGGGATCTTAGGTTCCCCCAAACTGTCCAACCCCAACTAGTTCACACAAATAAAATCTAGATGGCAGCAAAACTACCAAGTGAGAAAAGCACAGTGAACAAATTATGTTCCTGAGCCTGAAGGACCAATAAGATAGGAGGAGAAAATTTAAGAGTTTGAAGCACAAAAACATATGTCACTCCATGCATGACTGAGAGCAGGATGATTTAAAACTGGAAATGTGCCTGGAAATTTCAATAGCTGCAACACTTACTCTGGGTTGTGGAAATGTTTACTCTTGCGAGGGTTAGCATGGCGCAGGTTGTTTGGGGGAGCCTAGAGGTGACGAAGGCATGAAGGAAAGTCCCTGGGGCTTATTCACTCTATAGACTAGAACTAAGAGCAGAGACAGGCATAGGTGACTTTAAATAGAGTTGTTGTATCTTAAAATAAGGCTGAGCTGCTAGTTACAATAAGAGATAGAGGGAGCAAGGAGAGAAGTAAGAGACAATTTTTAAATAGAATACGGATTATTATTTCGACTGCTGCTGCAATCAAAATGACTACTGGTGGCCACCACTTCTTCACTTACATAACCTGACAAGGGTATTTCTGATTCCCAGTTGCTTGGCAACCTGCCTTCTATGTTTAAGCGATTTAAACGTATTCACCCTCAGAATTAGGTATATTCACAGATGACTGGGCAACAAGACAGAGCCTTTGGCAGGCAGGTGGAAAGCTCCTAGGATGTGTGGAATCAGCAGAGTATATGGATAGCGGGTCGGGTCCAAGAGCCTGGTGGAGAATATTAGTCTGAAAATGGGAAGCTGAGACTCACAGGTAACATCTTTTGCAGCTTCCAAACGAGGTCCCAGCAAAATGAAAGACTTTTTCCTGGCTACCTCTCTTCAATGTTGTTGTTGTTGTTTTGTTTTGTTTTGTTTTTTCCCCTTTCCCACCACTCTCTGGCTGGTCTGTGTGGCATCAGCAGCAGCCTGAAGCACCAGCCCAGAGGTATGTTCTCCTGCACGTGGACAGATTTTCCTGTGCCTGAGTGGCCTGACACAAGAAGGTACAAAGCGTCACCATCTCTAAACTCAAATCATCCGCAAAAGGGGATGTCTCACATCTCAGAGGCACCCACAAATCCTGTCATTTCTGCTGCTCAAACACCTTTTTAAATGCTTCCTAATCTACTCTTTCAAAATATTTAGTGACTCCCAGCTGCTCAAAGATACAATTAAGACTTCTTATTGGGGCACAAGGCCTTTCATAATCTCCTCTCCCAATGGGATTGTTCTCCCTATGCTGCAACCCATGAGCATCCCACATGTGTCCACACAGTACAGAAACCCTCTTCATCCACAGTTCACTTCCTGTGGCTTCAAATACCTGTGGTCAACCATGTTCCGAAATTACTAAATGGAAAATTCCAGAAAAAATTCATAAGTTTTAAGTAACATCTATTACAGTAAATTGCTAGTTTTCATATCTTAGTATTCTTGCTCATCTCTTATTGTGCCTAATTTACATATTAAACTTCATTGCAGATTTATGTGCATAGGATAAAACACAGTCTATACGGGGTTTGACACTATCTGTAGTCTCCAGCATGCACTGTGCGTCCTGGAACATATTCCACATGGATATGAGGAAATCGCTATATAATATGTGGCCCCCTGGTTCAATGTGGTCTATGTGTTTGCACTGTTTCTTCCTTCTATCAGAATACCTCGGCCTGCTTCTAGCCTTAACTAGATCGAGTAGACTTCAGATGCAGCTAGGGGTTCATGCATTTCAGGGTATACTTTCCTCTTACCTCCTTCAGAATTTGATTTAAATATTTCCAAATCCTTCTTCTACACCTTCCAGCTCAGATTTCTGCCACAGCCTAGATCTTTTCAGGCCATACAAAGTGCCTGGCACTTCTTAGTCTTCTTATCTGTTTCTAGCTAGAATAAACCTCAAGGCAGGGAGAACATACCAAGTCCTTTACCCGAAGTCAGAATGCCTGGAGACACCATGCTTTATAAAAGTCTAAAAAGTATTTGAGATCTCAAAAAATGTTTTGGCTCCAAAATACAAAGAGAAACTATTAAATTGAAATAAGTGTTTGCGTCCAAAAATAGAAAATTATGTCAACTTCATTAATTGTTAAATTTAGTATTCATAAAAATTCCTTGGAAAGCAATTTGTAGGTAAGATTTCCTTACTTCACAAGAAGGCTTGATTACAATGACAGTTAGAGAATCACAGCCACCCATAAACTGCAAAACACCTTAGCCAACTAACAGAAAAGCAAATACTAAACTAACTCAAATTCAATGATTTTAAAAAGTCACTCAAAGTGGGGTGTGAGTGCATTTTATTGTGTTTAATATGATATATAACATGTGGCCAAAGCTATGGTGAATGTGTAAGTTTTTTAATTTATTGCAGTGAAAGATTCACTACCATTAATCCCCCCTTAAAACACTCCCCTCTCTTTGAACACCCTTGTTCCTTGATGGTGCCACATTCTGCAGCAGTTCTGGAAGCTCTCTTTCACGTGTGTCTTTAGCTGCATTGTCGTGGCTGCCTGATGTCCTCAGTCAAGTCAGAACATTTAGTTTTCATGCTCATTTTGACTGTGGGGTAGAGCCAGAAGTTGCATGGTGCCAGGTCACGGGCATGATGTGGATGAAGACATGCCATCATGTTTTTACAAGCCTGCATTTCCATTGGAGGGCACCAGGCAGTCTCATCCAGCATTTTTTTAATCACACCATATAGTAACATTCAGGAAAGAGAATTTCTAGGACCACTTCAGAAAGTAGCTAGACCAATGGGATAAATGTGTTCAAAGTGAGAGGGAGTATGGGAGATTAATAGCAGTGTGTCTTTTCTGTAGTAATTTTTAAATTTAAATATTCACCATATACTTTGACCTTACTGATGAGGCTTCCGACCCGTGTCTGAGACCTAAAAAGATCTCAAAGTGGCCCTGAGTATGTATCTTTAATTCAATTTTTCCTCCATGGGGATTAAGAACCAGGACAATGACTAATACAGCACACTCTCATAAGTAATGTGGTTTAGAAGAATACAAGGCACTAGTAAGGGAGATAGCACCCTGTCTGAGAATCAAGGCAGAAATAAAAGTAAGAATTTTAAAAGTTCCTTTGTGCAGCTATTAAGAGACATGGCTCCACAGTGGATTCATATGAGAATATGAGTCTGAAAAGGTTTCAAAGTTGGAGCCTAATAAAGCAGACTTCTAAACCATGCCTGTGCCTGGCTGGCCTTGTAAATTTAGAGGAAGTTAATGCAGCATTTCTTTTCTTTTTCAAGGGTTAGAGAGAGAAAGAAAGATACACAACACCAAAGAAACAGAGCAAAAGATGCAGACAAATAGGTGGACAGGAGGAGGGAGGAAAGGAGGGAGGAGTGTAAAGATCCCATCATGGAAGCTTCTTTGGTCATCAGTTTTTCTAGAGCAGTACATAGATTTAAAAGTCCCCAGGAAGCCATTCAATACAGGCCAAGTGGCATCCTACTAGTACCTCAGTTTCAAACAATCCCCTAGGCTGTGCCAGAGGATCGTGCCAGAGGTGGGCCTTACAGATTGCTTGCAAATGGATATTTTATAAATCAAGTTGTCAGTTAAATTTACTTTGAGAGCTCTCAATTTTGAAGCACTCCGCTATGAATTTTTTTAAAAACTTAGAATCCTTGCACTTGTTACAGAAGAGAGATACAGCTAAGGGGTAAGACAGGACAGCTTTGCTGCAAGGTACTTGAATGTAGCTCTGACATTTTGTACAGCAGGGCAAATAAACTGTTCCAATCAATGTGTCCTGTGTCTGTGATGTCTCTAGACTCAGACTTGGGTTAGGATCTCAGCCCTTCACTGTCTTAGGACTCATCACGGAAGCACAGCCCCCCAACACACACACACACACACACACACACACACACACACACACCATCCAGTTTTGCTTCCCATGGTTTCAGTGACAATGGTATGAAAATATTTGTGTTAACTCTTCCAAGAGAATAAAAACCCCATTTATATAACTTCTATTGAAGTATATTGTTGTAATTATCCTATATTGCTACTGCTGTTAACCACCTACAATGCCTAATTTATAAATTAAGTTTTATCTTAGGTATATATGTTTGGGAAGAAACATATGCAAGTATATATAATTATCAGTATTATCCATGGTTTCAGAGAGTAATAGGGGCCTTGGAACATATACTGTATAAATAAAGGGGGATTACTGTACTCTGAGATTCCAGGCCTTATTACAAACTGAGGAAAAATATGGTACCTATCTCATTATTGAAATTAAATATGATAATGCATGTCAGGCCTTTTACAAAATATATGGCCCACATTACTCAATAAATGTAATTAATTTAATAGTTATTGACATTATCATTAAGACATATTATTATTCAGACTGTAATAAATCCAGTGAATGAATTAATGGTATAGCCAAGTCTAGTTCAAATAAAAATCACTCAAATTTGACTCTTAAAAGTTTTCTCTATAAAGAAAAGGGCTAAAGGAGTAAGGGAAGGGGAAAGGGTAGGGGAAAGGAAGGAAAGGAAAGGAAAAAATGGAAACAATGTCTTTGTAAATAGAGAAGGGTGGAGGGGGTGAAGGGAGGGCAGGGGTGTGGGGAAAAAACAAGAACCAAGACACATCATGTAAGGGTATGAGATCCCAATGATGAATGTAACTGTACTGTATACCTAAAATGTACCAATAAACTCAATGAAAAAATAAGTTTTCTAAAACATACATATACAAAGATAGGAATGGAAAAGAGTAGCTATTACTGTAGCTACTTTAATTAATGAGACAATAACATTATAGCAATTTTGTTCCATTTTGGTGAGGAAGTATCCTTGCTAGATAAGAGTAAGGTTTTTTAAGAGCGCAAAGGTTGAGAGAACTAAAGGAGATGACCTAAGGAGTTTAGCCTGGACCAGACACATAGTAAGTGCTCCATAAATGTTAACTCTTTGTAAGGCTCTGTGAAATCAGCATTTCTCTCAAAATAGCCTAGCTGAAAGCTTAATCTATACAGCATTTATGTGAAACTCCAACCTCGGCAGGTTGCTGCATTTCCATCTATTCTGGGAGTCAAAGGGTTCTCGAGAAGACTGCTGAGGACAAACCCCAAAAAGAACTAGGCAAGAGGAGGAAGCTGATGGGAAAGGAAAACATTTCCACTGATGCAGAAATATCTTCTATGGTAATCAGCATTGATGGGAAAAGGAAATAAGAGGAATTTATGTGACAGTTTAATAAGGCTTCGTGAAATATGATATTATTTTAAAGTTTGCCTGAGTGAGGCAGACAGCACATTAAGGTGATTCCAGCTCTAAAATAATGACAATACTGTATTTTAAACTCTGAGTTTGCCTCTCTTTTTGCTGAATTATACAGAGAGTCATGCATTTGTATCATGCAAACACATACTACCCTGTGATCCAAAGATGCAAAGTTGGTACATAAGCAAAGTGACCCAAGAAGCTTTTGTTTGCAACACCTGCATATTATACCAGAACTTTCCAGGAACAACTATTTATTTATTTTGCTTTCTCGTGGTCCCTATCCTACCATGGAAAGAAGGAGAGGGCAGTAGCAAGAGATATATTTATGAGTGTTTCTCCTCCAGGAAATTACACCTGCAAATACAGCCACAGAGAATGAGGATAACGGACTCAGAGTTGGCCCCCAAATTCCCAGGCCCTGGAATCATGGTATAGAGTAGGAGAGAACCTCTGGCTCCAAGAAACTAGGAAGCATGGCAGACACCACTCCTCACAAGGACAAGGCAGTACTAACCGCCTCTGTGCAATGATTTACAGCTAGCTTATCAGTGAGATTAACATGCTCGGAACCAGTTATGCTGAGAAGTCACTTACACAAAACAAGCTTGCAAATTGTAACATAAAATAACATAATGAGAGAAGCCTTTGGGACCTAAGAAATAATGAAAATGGAGTGCTGCAAAACCAGGACTTGTCAGTACTGACCAGAAAAAGTGGTATTCTCATTTTAGGAGTCTGGTATAGTTATTTGAGATCCAAGATATTAGGGAAGGCCAGTCCATCGAGCCATGAGAATTATCACATCTTTAACACTCATTTCGTTTTCTTCTGATGTTGTGCTGACCAAGCTGTCTTCCAGGGTCTACTTTGGTGTCCTGAGTAGATCACCTAAATAGACTGGGCCACCATATATGGATGACAGCTTCTGGCCCTTAGTAAAGACATTAACCTATACGAATGCATACACTTCATTACATATTAATATATTTGATTGTGGTTTTTAAATCCACCTTTTTTTACTTTGGTCTAAACTGTTGTTTCTGACCACCCAGATCAATGCATAAGATTAAAATTTTAGAGACTACAAAATAAAAGCTAAGGCTGAATGCATGGTAATTCTGCCGTATTAGGTTGAGCTAGAAAACCCAGCCAATATTATCCGGGCCACCCTGACTGGCTTTCCTGTACAGAAAAGCTCGTAAGATAATGTGGTCTAGATCTATATCATCCCCATGTGCACCATTCAGTAAATGATTTCAGAGAGGGGAAATTTAAGAATTAATGACCACGTGGTGAAGAATTAAACCTTCCCAAAGAAAAGTATGGCCTTTGCACTTGGATGCTTGGGAGTAGTCTTTGAGTCCTAAAATGTCCTGCCTGATAGGAGTTTATTTGCCTGGGGACTTTGCCACCAGGTTGTCTAGCAATGTAATTTAAAAGGGGAGTTTGGGCTGTGCCCCGTCAGCCCCCACCTGTAGAAGAACTGCAGGCTACAGATATTAGCCCAACCTCTGCAAGAGGCTGGAAACTGAAACTAGCTCCATGGCTAGAGTATAGCTGAGCCTAGGCAAAACTGTAGTCTTGGGTAAATGGCCTAGTTCATAATTCTTTGTACAAATTGTCTCACATCATAGCAAGAAAGGGGTAAAGCCACCCATGACCCCACAAGAAAAACTCGAGAAGAATCTCATATTTCAGCCCCTCCTGCACTCTGCCCTGTGTCTCTTCTTTTGCCTGGTTCTCATTTGCATTCTTCCCTGTTAATACATTACTACTATGAACACAATCAATTCCCATGAGTTGTGCAGTCCTCCAACCAATTACTGAATCTAAGGGTGTTTTAGGAAAACCTCCTAACCTTCAGGTGGTGACAGAGTGAGAGTAATGTTGAGGCTGTTCCTCCAGACTCTGAAGTTTGGCTAACTAGGTGACAATTTTCCTACTACTGATCCAGTTCTCATTCAGTTGCCAATCTTCCCTGATTCTTATATCAGCACCTCTTTCTGATAAGATTTCGGGATTTGTCTCATAAGCCCTTCACTTAGCATTCAGGGTCAGAACACATTAACACATCCTCAACTAAAACATTGGCCCCTCCCTCATATAATTCTGTTCATCTGCCCACATAGCCACAAGCCACTGTGAGACTCAGCTTCATCAGGACCTACTTCCTTATCCCCAACAGTGTGGCCACCCAGTTTAACCAGACTCTCAGCAACTGAATGAGTCAAATCTGACTACAAATGTGACTCACTAAACATGACTTCCACTTCTCTCCCATCTGTGGCTCCCATAGTGAAGTCTTCTACCCTTGCCTACTACTAAATAAACTATAACATAGAGCAATAATCTAGAGAAGAAATAGAATCCTGAATAATCAGTTCTAACGTCACCTCAAGGCGATCCATAGGTTCCTCTTCATTGCATAGTAACAGATACCTACTTGGTTACGTGGTCAATACATATGCAAGTCTGCATCAGACACTGTTCAGGCACTACAGATAGAATGATGAAAAGGCCAACAAGACATAGCATGTGTGTGTGTGTGCGCTCGCACGTGCACTCATGGAGAAATGCCTTGTAAATTTAACCCTTGCTCTTCCCTGCATGATGTGTCTTGTCTACAGCTCTTCTTCTTTTACCTCTTTGTTCAAGGGCCCTGACCTTGCTATACCAGAATCTCCTCCTGAGACTTCATTTGCCTCTGTCTGGTATTCTGGCCTGAATCTGCTTGCACTGTCTGATTTCTTGGACTCCTGTCCACCTGCCTACCTACTACTCCTTCTCCTTCTCACATCTGCAGACTGTGACACATGGTACTTTCCAACACCCCCACCCAGGACAGTCATAGCGCTGGTACTGGCCTAGTACAATCCCCATCCCTCTCCTGCTCTTTGCCATTCATGTCTTCCACTGCTCAGGTGGCCCCAGCATGTCAACGTGATGTCTCTGCTCAGGGGAGCAGAGCTTCTGAATGTTGGAAATGTGCCAGCAAGGCCTTTCTGGAGAAGTAATTAATCACATTATAAGAAGCATACGCTTGTACAGCAAACTGCACATAAAAATTCAGCCTGGAGAGTTTCAAACAGAATATCACCAAACTTTTCCTAAGGATGTGTTGATTAAACCACAATGAGTTAATTAGGTGAGGGTCGATGAGGTATATTTGTAAAAGCAATGGCCCATTAGACTGCACGCTATTTGAAAGAGATGTGGGAACAGTTTCAAATTTTCAGATTGCTTTGACCATTTAATTACATGCCAGACAGAGAGGATGTAAAAAAGAAAAGAAAAGAAGGAAGAAAGACAAAAAGAAAAGGAGGGGCTAGAAGATTAGATCAATTCTGTCTAAGGCTTTAACTACAATTCACATTTCTGGGATCCAAATGCTACCTTCAACACCCAGTAGCAGCTGGATTTCCCAGTTTCTATGGGCAGTAAGAGGAGGAGAGACCCCTGCCTCACCATGCCCAGCTTGATTCCTTCTGCTCAGAGGCCCATGAGCCCTGGCCCTTGGATTATAAATTTATACAGAGAAATCTTTGCAGGAACAAAGTTCCAGCCAGGCAGCTGGGGGTGAGGGGCCCTGAGAGAGCTGCCTTCTCCTGAGGAGATGGTTTCTCACAGATTGGTTTCCTCTAACAATACAAAGGGAAATTTACAAATAATAGAGAAAGAGTCAAAAGTCTGAATTCCAAACCTGAATGCACAGAACACATATTTGCATTTATATCAACATGTGTGCGTGTGTGAAGGAGAGATGCAAAGGATAAATGGGAGAAAAAACAAGGCAGGCAAAAAGACATAAAGGGAGACAATTTTCATACAAAGAGAAGTCATGGAGGGGAAAAAGAATGGATAGAATGAAGGGGAGAGGAAACTGGACAAAGAAGAAAAAAATAAAAACTACACCAGAATTTAACTAGTGTCACATTTGAGGCCAAGAAGTAGACTAATTAGATGGATGTTACTCTTAACTGAATTGGGACAGTCTCACCCTAAATTGTAGAAAAGCACAATATGGAGCCTGTACAGTACTCACTTCACATGGTAGTGAAGTGTAGCTCATCAATTGTAGCTGAAGGTCAAGACCTGCACCATCAGCCATCACTGTCCAACCCCAGGCCACATTTGATCAGGATAAAAAGCTCCCACAGCTATGGACCCAAAAACATTGCCCTTGGCTGAGAAATTTCAGTGGAGTATGAATAATATCCTAAAGATGCCTTGGAACCTCCCCAAGTGGACACAGTTGTGGTCAGAGATACAGGATGGAGTTACTCAGATGAACCTCTGTGCCCTCTTCCTTCTGCTGACTCCCCCACCCCAGGCACACAGCCCCTCTCTGCTTTTCTACCACACTTCAATGAGTTATGCAAAAACAGATCCATATGCTGGGATGTGGGAAGGTGAAAAAAGCAGTACTAGTGGTCTTCACCACTCCTCTCACCAACCACCTCCCTTTGGCCACACCCACCTGGCAAGGATCCTTTCCTGTTAGAAGGAAAATAACACACTTCTGCATAGGGTGGGAATCTGCCTCCTAAAGGCACAGGGGTGGGGAACAAGGATCTTGGCCTCCAAACCCCAAGGTTCTGAACAGAATAGATGTGGAGGTCAACAAATAAATAATTATGATGGATTATAATATATTATATGCAATAAAATCCATATATGTGTGTGTATGTTTTATATACATATATCTTATGCATAGTATATGTCCTATAATAGGTTTTATGCCTGAATAGCGTATCTCTATATATGGAGAGAGACAGTCTTGTTTGTGTCAACTTCAATGACTTGGGAGGAACCCAGAAAATTGATGGAGCACTCTTCCAGGTGTGTCTGGGTGGGTCATGGAGGCATGACCTTAGGGTCTGTATCTGATCTCTCAGGCCTTCTTCTTGGGCAATGTTTCCCTGGCTCTGCTCCCAGCTGCCATCAGCTAAGTAGCCTTGCTCCACCATACCTTTCCACCATCATGTTTTTGCCTTGGAACCAGTCAACCATGCACTGAATCCCTTGAAACTGTGAGCCAATTGAACTTCTCCGTTAAGATGTAAGTGTTGGAATTATTATGTCCAGCAACAGCAAAAGTAATAAATACAGTGGTGCCTTGGTTCATGAATTTAATTCATTCAACAATTCTTGGGAAAATGGCCATGTTTGTGTCTGTACGAAAAAGGTGGCGGTGGTCCTGTTCATCACTAGATGCAGAGTTTGCGAACAAAAA
Source organism: Fukomys damarensis (assembly GCF_012274545.1). Taxonomy (NCBI): domain Eukaryota; kingdom Metazoa; phylum Chordata; class Mammalia; order Rodentia; family Bathyergidae; genus Fukomys; species Fukomys damarensis. The sequence goes on along the minus strand of NW_022900919.1, from coordinate 16,426,242 downwards.
ACAAATTTTGCCAAAGATTTCTTTTTGTAAATCAAACTGGTCACAAACAAAAGTGTTCATGAACCATGATACCACTGTATATGAAAATATAGGCAGACAACGTGTTACTATGGGCCAGGACTTCAGGGTAGACAGAAAGACCTTGCAGATAGAGGGGCTTTAACGCACAAAGTCATGTAGATGCATACAGCTCACTGCAATCTATTGTCTGATCACTACATTAATTTGATCCGGCTTTTGTCCCCAGTGGCTGCCACTGCTTTTAATCTAGGGGACTCTTGGTTGATCTCATTATTCTTTGCCTACCAGCTACATAGGGCACAAATGACTTCTTAAAACACACTTTTCTCCAGGTTTGCAGACACCCACAGTGCTCATCCCTTATATCTCTTCAGCTGCTTCCCCTCAAATCTCCTTGCTCTTCCCTCCTCCTAACACTATGCACCATTCATGGTCACTTGTCCCTGGTCAGTGCCTAAATGATCTTCTCCAACTACCAAGCCATAAAAATCATTGAGTACCAGTGACTCTCAAGGTCAGTTCTCCAGCCTTAAGTTCTATTCTAAATTCCAGACTCACAGGCCCAAGAGCCCATGCTGAGGGACAATGCATATGTGCCCTCTGTGATCAATTTGGTACTCAATACTTACTGTACAAATACCATACACAGTCCCTAGCATAGCAGAAGGTATATAAAGACCTATTCCCTAAAAGACTTTATTGCTAGTAGAAAGAGGAGAAGGGATTAGGCAAGGTCACCATTAACTGTGTGAGAAGACAGATGGAGCAATGCCATGAGCAGAGAGGTAGGAACAAAAGACCATAACTCAGGTCATGCTGGGGATCAAAGGATGTACTCTGGGCAAGTACCACTTATCCAACCATTCAAAATGGGAATAGTGTAGTAATGAGAAGAAATCTAAAAAATGGAACAATATTCCTGAGACCATTCAGGTAGCTGCTGAGTGAATCCCCAGCCCAAGCCATGGGAAAAATTATCCAGGGTGCCCAATACCAGGTTAATGTGCAGAAAAATTGTTCTAATTACCAATTTAGCTGCACTCCATATGTTGTCATATGTAGTATCTTTATTGTCCTTTAGTTCATGACATTCTGAAATTCCAAGGTGGTTTCTTAATGAAGAATTAAGTTTCCAAGTATTTTTATGATTGATGTGAAATTACATTTCCTTTGCTCATAAAACCTGTTATTGATTCTTTAAAAATTGCCAATGATACAGTCAGCCCTTTGAAGCACATGTGCCATAGGTTCGGTGCCACTGACCTACAGTACGGCTAGATTTTGGGCATCTAATTTTTTATGGTAGAACTCATATGTTCTATTGACTCTTTGTTCCATAACATATAGAGTTATAGTTTTTGGTGTGTAGTAGCCTATTTATCCCTATTAATATGTTTTTATTTAAACTCACTTTCATGTGATGCTGTTATTACTGCAGAAGCTTTCTTCAGGTTATATTTAACAACTTTCTTAAAGGGTTGTCTTCAGTTTTTCTCTTATTAGTATCTTAAGGTTATCTCTTATAGATTTCACTGAAAACCTCAATGTCAGACAAAAGTAGTTTACTGATCATTATATGTAATGCTATTACTGACAATTATATATATGAATTTCAAACAAATTGTTTTGTGTTTTTCAAAAACTTCCTTTGCTTCTTTCCCCCCAATTTCTGATCTATATTTAAGTTAATGTGGGTTTATATATTCTTGTTTTTTCTCTATTATTTTCAAAACTGTAGATTTTTATGTTTGCTTCAGTGATCATCTTTAGACTGCTGTTCCAACATAGTGTTTCTGTGTGTGAGTTAATCTGTATTTCTCCTGTTTGGATTTCAAAGTATACTTTGGAAAGACTCTAATCTCCTTTTGCCTGCACAAATTCTCAGCTATTCTTCTTCTTTTTCTCTACTATTCCCTCCATTCTGGCTGGAAGTTCTAATAGACAAATGTTGCCAATAATATCCTCCATGTCTCTAACTGTTCACGCAGAGAGATACAGTGGACCCTCAAGTTACCATCAGCCTCACAATTAACAACTTGGGTTACCACCAGAATTTAACTTACGACCGAAGTCTCGAGTTACAACCCAAATGCCAGCCTCTTGTGTGGTTGGAAACAAAGACTCATGATAGCAAAAAAGCACACATAATCATCAGTCTGAGTCCAGATGTGCATGTCTGTAAATGTGATTTAGTAGTGCTTTATGTAATTTCTACAATTACTCCTATTAAAATGGCCCCCAAAAGCTAGAAAAGAAGATAGATGGCAGGTTATAACCTGAGACTATAATTGGTGGAAGAGCTGGGGCTATAAATGCAGATCTTGTAAAGGATAATCCATCAACAAGTCATAATGGTGAAACATTTCACACCAGTAAAGAAGGGTTACACAATTTTAAAGTGAGAACTGGGGTTCATAGCATAACTAGGCACAGTGAAGCAGCCAGTGCTAATAAAAGGACTACTGAAAATTACATACACCACTTCAAAGTGATGACACAGAGAAATGGCTTTTGCTCTCATCACGTTTTCAATTGTGATAAAAATGGCCATTTCTAGAAGAAAAAGCCCAGGAAAGCATACGTTACCCAGGAAGAGAAGAAAATACCAGGCCACAAGCCTGTGAAGGATAGGTCAAACTTCCTATTTGGGATTATTCTTTCATTCATCACTTTGACTATGCTGGTTTTATTACTGGTTTTGGTGGCTTTCTTATTATATATTTTAGAGTTTGTATCTATAGACTCATCTTGGTTTTTCTTGGTGTTTGTGTGTGTTTCTCTCCTTCTCTTTCTCTGTGCTTGATTGTCTATCCATTTTTTGTTTCCCTCCACCTCCAGATCCCCAGTCCAGAATCTTCTGAGCATGGAGCTACTAGAACTGTGGAATTTTTGTGCCATTCCTGGTAGTATCATTATGATCCTGGCATCCTAATCCCATAGATCACAGAAAAGTTAAATCCCCAAGCATGGGTCTTGGGGTACTTTCTTTTTAGGGTACTTTTTAGGGTATTTTCCTTTGTGCAAAGCAAAGAGAATCCAGCTCTAGCCTCTGATGTAAAGCAGTAGGCCTGGCAGTAGACCTCAACTCATGTAGAGCACTTTCAGTAGAACTAGCCTGGGATAAAATGCTGAAACATCCTTCCATCCTCAGAGCCCAAAAGGTACTGATGTAGTCCTGATCAGTATTCGAGCTTCTGACCCATTTGTGGTACACACTTATTATGCCCTATGTTCTTTTTGTTCTTTTGCTGCTGCTTTTTCCTCTTCACCTATCAGTATCATTTGTTTGAAGGCTGAAGAAATGTCCTAAAATCCTTTCCTTAAATAGTATTTTTAAATGTGGGAAGAGGAGGCTGGACATAACATCCCATTCATGTCTAAGAGACACATGAATGATACCTTGACGTTGTCTGATTCTCCCTATCTATCCTCTTTCTCATGTTAATAAAAATGTGATTTTCTTTGGTGAAACACTGCCTCCCCACTTCCAGTCCACATGTTTACGGGACCTGACAGCTGGGTTTCAGGCCTGAAAAGGCTGCATATTCTATCATCACCCTTCCCCACCAGAGTGAAGGAACAAAAAGTGGCCCCTAAAACACTCTGCAAAGAGGCAGCTCTAACACTTGTCTCAATCTAATGGCAAAGATGCTCTCTCATCACACTGAGATTGCTGGTTGGTAAAATATAAACTTGGATCTCTAAGGGTGAAGAAAACCTCTATGTACAAATGCCCTGCCTATAAAGAAATCTCAATAAACAGCTGAGCTAGGCAAAAGGCTGAATTCTAACAAAACTGTTTCCATCCTTGGACTGAAGAGGTCATTCAGATCTGAAAACTTCCTTTCCCAGGACTTTTGATTTTCATGAGCCCACATACTTCCTACTCTACTTGAGATGGGGATGCTATGGTGGGTAAAACCTCACCTGAACAATTCCATGCACAGGCAGCATGGTGATTGCTACACAGAACAGATCTTGTAGGTTGCCTGCATTCTATTCTAACATTACTTGTTAGTAACTGGTGATGTTGACTAACCTCACCATACCTGTTTCCTCAACTGCAAAATGAATCTAAAGACAGAACTGACATCATAGGATCATTTTAATTAATACTGAAGATTTAGTGGAATACTTCTTGGCAAGCCCTTCTTCATTTAAGAAATGGGGCCAAATAAAGAAGGCAAGGGGAAAGATGTGTCACTGTTTACTAGATAAATTTCTTGAGGATAACCAGAGATAAAAGCCTGAAAGCAGCACATTAAATCCAGAACCTCAGTGACTTTATGGAAATACTTATTTCCAGGTCTAGGGACACAAAAGGCTGAAGGAATATAAAATAACTTTCTCTACAATATGCACAGAATCTCTGCTTTGATTCAAGTTTCTCAAGGGAAAGAAAAAGGATTTTTTTTTAAATTATGAAAAGGTACTACAATCAGAGTCTTCCATTATCACAGGGATAAAATATCAATTTTTGTCGGGATAAAATGAAGCACAGATTGGTCCTGATAGGGAAAATTAAATTTCTAGCTTCCACTTGATTTGATATTTATCACTCCTGTGCCCCAGAAATGTCCTACCACAAAACACTAAAAAAAATTTTTTATTCATTGTACACCAAACAAACTTGAAGGCTCTTAGAAAGTAGAACTGACAAACAGCGGGTATGACTGAGAGAAAAATCAAAGGGCTGAGTGAGAAAAGAGTACAAAGAAAAAAATCAGAAATATGAATAATCTCATGCAGCTTTAGAAAGGCAAAAATGGATGCAGAGGGAGAGAGACTGCAAGAACAAGTTCCACCTAAGAGGGGAAATCCCATCACCCACCCTGTGAAGCAGGGCCACCCAGACAGTCAGCTTCCACTCATCAATACAGGCAGGAGACTGCATCCTTCCCTGTTGAGTAATGGAGACACAGAGAGCTACAAGTAACCCAGTTTTCATCACCTCCTTATTGTCTGTGTTTCCTGCACAACATTTGAGGAGCAGCAAGATTTTAAAAGGAAAGCCTAGAAATAATTTTGTCAAAACAATCTATAGAAAAGGTTCAGCCTGAACTATTCAAGTCCATGTGAATAGTTAAGATGAATCTTTTCTATCTGATTTAGGAGATCAAAATTAGGCTGCTAAATTTAATTAACCAGTTTTTATGGATTTTTCCAAAATTAGGCTTCTCTTAGTTATCACTGGTCTTTCTTAGAAATGAGACACTTTTCCCCCTCACTTATGATGGCAGCTCTTGAAATGTAAGTAAAATGATGACACGGATATCAGTGTCTTATAGATCAATGAGGTTTGTTATGGTTTATTTGTAAATGTCCCCTAAAGCCTCACGCACTTAGAAGAGGGCTTTGCAGATGCGACTGGATCATGGAGATACTCATCAATGGATCAGTCTACTGATAAGGTGATAGCTAAATGTGATTTGAGAGGCAAAGCCTGACTGGAGTAGGTAGGTCACTGGGGCATGGACTGGAAGTGTGTATCTCCTTCCCTCCACCCTGATCCCTCTCTGCCTCACTCCTGGGCCATAAGCAAGCCTCTCCTGCCATGCCCCTCTGCCCTACCACCCTGCCTTGGAGCCAGCCGACTATGGACTGAAACCTCTACAAACTGCAAGCCAAAGTAAACCTTTCCTCTTTACCAAGTTATAGGTATTGGGTATTGTGTCACAAGAAAGTAACTAAGACAAAGCCCACTGAGTTTGTCTAAACTCCATTGCTTGAAGAAATCATCAGAAAAGCATGAAAAGTACTCTGTACTGAGTTAGGACAAAATCTGATGTCTATTTAATGTGCTAGAAGCCAATTCAATTTAAAGGAAGATTCAGTCATGTTTTAGGCAACATAGTCTTCTAAGTAACCCAAGGAAAAGATTATTGACAAATGATCACCATCGTTAAGGAGATAATGAATATCAGATCTGGGAAGCTAGGCATGTACATTGTCCTAAAATATTTTTAATGAAGTTATATGTAAAAGTACAAAGTAAATAATGTGAAATGTCAACTATGAAGAGGGATCAGTAAAGAGTCTGTAGGAGAGAAGACATTTTTTAAAATACAAAATCTGTAAAAAATATATTTCAATTGGAGGAAGATAGAACAGCTCTCAAGAGAAGCTGCATTAAAATTATATGTTAAAGCAGTTTGTGGTACAAGTAGGCAGTAAGTCAACAGGATATCAAAGGGGCTATGAGTTCAGGAATCACCCTATGTAGGCTCAAATGTTTCCTAACTCTGTGACCTTGACACGTAATCAATATTATAATAATACACCTACTTCATAGGGTCTCTTAGCACAATATCTGGTAAACAGAGAACAGTCACACATATTAAGTAATGTTATTAGTGGTAGATGAGACATGTAGAGAGTTGGGTTCTACATTGCAGGGGGCCTTGAATTTCAGATGATATTTAATTTCTTCCATGAAAGAAACAACTGATGCTGCTCACAAAAAAGAGTGACCATTCCACACTAAGTAGCTTATGAGCGAAGAGAACAGAGTCCATGGACAGATGATAGATCAGGGCATTATAAAACTTCCCATGAGAACCTAAAGCAGAGACAGTAGGAAGAAAAGGAGGACATTTATCTGAAAGAAATCCTAGGTATGATATAAAGGTGGGCACTGATTATGGAATGAGAGAAAAAATCAACTCTGATTACAAAATTTTGAGTCTGAATCATGTGAATAATGATGGTATCATCAAGAGCAATTAAAGATGTAGGGGGAGTTAATTAGAAGTGGGGAGGGCAGTTATTAATTGTGTTTTCACCATGCTGACTCTGAGGTACTTATGGGAACTAAGGAGAGCTCTTCACCAGGCATTTGGAAACATGAGTCGGTAATTTGGAAGAGAAGCTAAGGCTTAGGTTAATATCTCTGAGAGCCATTGCATACAGGTCTGTGGCTGAACCTGAGTGTGCACGTAACATAGTTAAGGGGAAAAAATACACAGAGGGGCAATGAAAGGACACTGCACCCTGGGAAACCAGTTAGGAAATGTGAGGCAACAGAGAACAGGATGGTCCTGCCGGAGAAGTCAAAGGAGTTGAGGGAGATCATCACCTGCAGAAAAGGGTCCTGAAGAATGCAAAGGGGACAGCTTTATTATATAATGACCAGAGTGTGAACTCAACAGAAAAATATAAGGATGGCAATCATATATGCACCCAGCATGGAATATCTAAATATATAAAGCAAACATGCACAACTCTGAAAGATATCAGTACAATAATAAATTTCTATACTGCACATTTTCTATTGAACAAATCATCCGAACAGAATATCAACGAAGAGAAAAACAGAAATGAGAAACAGTATAGACTAACAGAACACTCAGTCAGATGAATATGCAAATCTGCTCAACTGTATGTGGAATGTTGGGTAGGACAGATCACATATGAATATGAGATTAAAAATTAACAAATTCAAAATTAAAATTACTTCCGCCTTCTCTGAACACAGTGAGAGAACAGGTCAACAACAATAAGGAAATTAGGAATTACAAATACAGCGAACCTTGAACAACATATGGGTTAGGGGTTCTGACCCCCATATAATTGGAAATCTATGTATAAAACTGAAGGACTAGTAACCTGCTGTTGACCATAAGACTTACCAATAAGATAAATAATACATTAATACATGTGTACATAGTATGAATTACATGCAGCTAAAGATATGCAAGAATGGCAAGAGATCACTTTTTCCTGCGATACACAATTTCCTGGAAAGATGAATAGTTGATGTTGACATGACTAGCATCATAAGATGTTTTTGGCAGACACTTACAACATAAGAGCTCACCTTAGTAGCAACAGGAAGTAGGAATAAATATGTTAAAACAGTTTAATATGGACTACAGTGAATTTACACAGGTATGATTTATAAGATTTATATTTGTTTACATATCTCTTGACTATGACTGGCCCATGTATGGCCTTTATGTGTTTGCCTATGTGTTTTGATAAATGCTTAACATTTTAAAATAGATTTGTATACATTTTATGTTAGTAAATTATGAAGTAGACCACTATCTGCGTCTACTTTAGGTATTCATGATATACCAAACATTTTCTCGGTTGGGGGGTATTTCTATGCTATATGGTATCTGTTTTTCAAAGTGTCACAAATCTTTAAAAAAAAAAAAAAAAAAAAAAAAAAAGAAAAGAAAAAGGTCTGTACATAACAAGACCGATAAAGTTCAAAGTCATATTGTTGAATGGTCAGCTGTGTATGGAAACATAACAACACTGTTTTAAACAATCATTATGCAGAAGAGAAAATAACAAATTTTAAAATATCCTGAGACAAATTAAAATGAGACTGCAGCATAAGAAAATTTAATGGGACATTTGAAAAAAGGAGTACTAAGTTGAACGTTTATAACAATAAACAGCTACATTGAAAATGATTATCTTAAATAATCCAACCTCAAGAAACTAGGAAAAGAACAAACTAAGTCGCAAGTCAGCAGAACAAAAACAATAATAAATATTAGAGCACAAATAAATTCAATAGAAAATAGAAAAAAATACAAAAATCAAAACAAGAAAAGTTGATTTATTTAAAAATAAAATTGACAAATTCAGTTAGATTCAGACAAAAGGCAGAAGACTCAAATGAATGAGTATGACACACTTTTTAACAAAAGAAAAACCATACCGACCAGTGGTAGCAAACCAATGGCATGTGCTGCACAGTGATTCTGCATCACTGAAAGCTCTAATAGGTCTGTCATCACTGACACAGATCAACAGAACAGAACAGAGATATCAGAAATAAAGGCGGGTAATTAGAGTTAATTGAACTGCAACAGAGGTGCCAATAACATACAATGAAGAAAACACTGTCTCTTCAATAAATGGTTTTGGAAGAACTGATTATCCAAATGCAGAAGGATGAAATCAGGTGTTTGCCTCACACTATATGGAAGTCGTACAAATGTATTAAAGACTCAAAATAAGGACTTGAAATTATGCATAAAGAATGAGAGGGGCCGGGGATTTAGCTCAGTGGTTCTGCCACCTGCCTTGCAGGCTCAAGGACCTGAGTTCGATCCCTGGTACCAAAAAAAGAAAGAAACTAAAGACATTTATAGCTAAATGGATGTACACTGAGGTGATACTCTCCAATGAAATAAGCAGGACACATAGGTGTAAATACCAAATAGTTTATCTAGTGTGAGACACAGAAAGTATTAATAAGGACTAAAAGGTATAATAGATAATATCAAATAGGAAGAAAAGATGCCAAGGGGAAGGGGAAAAGAAAGATAGGAACGGTATTAATAATAAAAGAAAAAGAAAAAACCAAGATGAATTATGTAAAGATGAAAATTTTCAGTGATGAATGTCATCACATTGCATACCTTAAATGTACCAATAAAATTATTTTTTTAAAAAAACATGGTATCATAACATCAAATAAGTTTTGTGGATATTACCTCTAAAACACAGGCATGTAAAGCAAAAATAAGATGAGGAATTACTTCAAAGTAGAAATATCCTGCACAATGAAGGAACAATCAACAAAATGAGAAAAAAATATGTGCAGAGTGAAAGAAAACATTTGCAAACTACACATCAGATAAGTGGCTAATACCCAAAATATGTATGAAACGAATGACTCAATAGCAGGAAAAACCCTGACCAAATAGACTACCCACCTGAATAGATATTTCTCAAAGGAAGACATACAAATGCTTAACAGGGACATGAAAAAGTAGTCAGCACCAACAATCATCTGAAAAAATGCAAATTAAAACTACAATAAGGTATACCTTTATACTTGTCAGAATGACTATTATCAAAATGACAATGATAAAATGTCCTGCCAAGGGTGTAGAGAAAAAGGAGCCCTTGTACACCATTCATGGGAATGTAAATTGGCACAGGGATTATGAAATACGGTATGGTTGTTCCTCAAAGTATTAAAAATAAAATCACTAAATATTCCATCAATCCCATTTCCAGGTTTATAATCAAGAGAAATGAAACCTGTATCTCATCTACACCCACATATTACTGCACAGCAATTCATAATTTGCAAGGTATTGAACCAGTTTAAGTGTCCCTTGATGGAGGAACAGATAAAGAAAATGTGATACATATATACAGTGGAAATATTTTTCATCTTAAAAAGATAATCTATCTTTTCAGATAATGTAGATGAACTAAAAGGATATGTTAAGTCAAATAAGACACAGAATGGTCTCAATTCCACATGGCATTTTAAGGTGTTGAACTCATAAAAGGAGACAAGAAAATGAGTGTGGTGGTCATGGAAGGAGTTTGGAAAAAGTAAGATGTTGATCAAAGGGTACAAATGCTTGACTGGGAGAAAGGAGTAAGTTTTGGAGATCTAATGTAGAATGGTGACTATAGTTAATACCGCACTATACTATATATTTGAAATTTGCTGAGGACATTCACTTTAAGTGTTATCACAAAAATCATAACTACATGATGTGATGGATATGTTAATCAGAATGATCATAGTAATCACTTTTCACAATATGTTCACATGTCAAAACATCATGTGGATCACTGGTCATTTGAGAGATGCAGATGAAAACAACACTGAGATTCCACCTCACCCCAGAAAGAATGGCTGCTATCAAGAAATCAACCAACAACAAATGCTGGGAGGGCTGTGGGGAGAAAGGAACCTTTTTCCATTGTTAGTGGGAGGGCAGACTGGTGCAACCACTATGGAAATACCTCAAAAAACTAGGATTACAGGTACCATTTGACCCAGCTATCCCTCTTTCTAAAAGAATTAAAAGAATCATACCACAGTGATACATGTGCACCCATGTTGATAGCAGCACAGTTTGTAATAACTAAGGCTTGGAAACAGCTCAAAGGCCCATTGACTGGAGACTGGATAAAGAAGACGTGTTTTTTCTATAAAATGGAGTACTACTCAGCCAAAAAGAATGAGAAACTAGAAACATTTATAACTAAATTAATGCACATTGAGGCTGTACTCTTAAGTTAAATAAATAGGTCACACTTGAGTAAATACTGAATAGTTTCTCTGGTGTGAAAACCTAAAAGTATAAATAAGGTTCAAATGTTGTACTTGAGAGTGTGAAATAGAAAGAAAATGGCTAAAGGGGAAGTGGGGAAAGGAAATAAGGGAAAAGAAAAAATGAGAAAAGTGGAAACAAAGTCTTTGTAAGTAGTTAAGGGTAAAGGGAGGGCAGAGGTATGGGGGAAAAACAAGAACCAAGACCTGTCATGTAAAGGTACAAGATCCCAATGATAAATGTAACTGTATTCTTTGTTTTAAATGCACCAACAAACTTAAAGGGTAAAGGGGGGATGGGAAAGGAATAAAAATGATTGAGATTTTTTTACATGTACTAATTCCCTGAAACAAATGTAATCGGTATGTATCACAAATACATACTAGTAAAATACATTTTTTAAAAAATAGTGAATGAAAAGCTTAAAACTACAAGTGGAATATTTTTAATTTTGAGAGGAACAATGATTCATTCTCAAGATTTGGGTTATCAAGCCAGGAATGGTGGTGCACGCCTCTAACGCCAGGACGCAGGTGGCTAAAACAAGAGGATCACTGTGAATTTGAAGCCAGCCTGGGCTACACAGTGAGTTCAAGGACCGTATGAACTACATAGTGAGACTCTGTCTCAAAAATACTTCTTTAAAGTGAAAAAAAAAAAGACTGTAGTTACCAAGCCCAAACCCACTCCCCTCTTGCACCAATTCTATAATTCTCTGTACAGCATCCCAAGAAAATTATCAGCCAGCTTTGATTTAATTATTCCAGAAGACTTAGAATTAATTATCACATAAATTAGCTAATAATAGTTTGGACTGTTCAAATGCCAAGGAAATTCTTTCTTATCCTACAAAGAATAAATAGTCCTGTGATGACTGTATCTTAATCCTGCATCTACCCTCTGGGACCACAAGGATTACAGGCAAATCCTTCCTGTACATGATTTCTCAACATACATCTGAAGATAAAGTGTGTCCCAACTGGCCTCATGGCTCTAACTAAAACATCCTCTGAGTCTTCAAATATTCCTTTACTCTAACATATAGGTTATCGTTTCAACATCTGTGTCCCCCCTAAACACACAAACACACACACGCGCGCGCGCGCACACACACACACACACACGTAGTTATCTCAGGAAACAAGGCAATAGAAATTAGGTGTCAAAACTTGAGAAAATAGAGACTATATAGATCAAATGGTATGGATGTTGCTGACTATGTAATGTTGGACAGTTGTGGTACCTATGTGGGATTCAGCTGACTCAAATACAAAATGAGAACCTGCACCACTTTGACTCATGATCATGCTTTACAGGAGAGGCTACAAGGCTAAAATCCAGAAATAACACAAAAAGGAAACCCTCCTCAAATGCCCTTGGTAAAGCTGGCACTAACTCTTGCTCTGCTTTAAAGCCTTGATTTTGAGAATTGTAGCCCTCCTTGTACAATTGTTGGGTCCAAAGGTTATGCAGATCCCCAAGTTCATGGGACTCACACACAGCATATGTTCCATGTTGAATCTATCTGTTCCACCCTGAGGTTCTAACTAGATTTCACCTAGATTCTAGCCTTGGAAAAGCAAATCTGACTTCTTATTTTTCTCTCTTCTTTAGAAAAACCAGGGATATCTTTATTGTTTCTTAAGACATAAACTCAAGATTTGGATTTTAACTGCCCTGGCAGGAAGGTATTTGACTCCCTGGGCTGTTTGCTTTATTTCCTTTTCACATTTATCTAACAAAGAAAAATATATCTAGTCTATTTTCCTAGATAAGAATCCAAATACCATTTTCCAAACTATTCCATCATTGTCCTTTCTTGTTTAACTCCTAAAAGTTTTTTAATGTCTTCAATTCTATTCCCAATCAGTTTCTATAATTCTTATTTCTTTTCCATGACCCCTTTCAGACTCACCCAACAACCCATCCATCCACTTCTGTGCTTTCTGTCAATCCAGCTCTTGCTTACCATAAATTACCAGTTTTCAGTATCCACACTTTGCTTTAAAGCTCAGAAGATAGCTGTGTTGGCTTCATAAAAAGTGCACACACATAACCCAGCTGCCTGGGAGGCTGTTCATCCCAGGATAGGGCTGAAAAAAAAACAACAACAAAAAAAACAAGCAGAATGGTCTTTCCCATCACTGTTTCATTAAAGTCTTGTGATCAGAATGTTTGAAAAGCAAGAGAAAAGAGCTGTTTTCTCTGGGCTTGAAAACTCAAGTGTGAGCTTTCAAAACAAGGGGGCACACAAGGAAAATCTGCAGAGAAGTCAGTGTGGGATCAGGACAGGCCCAGTGTCGACAGAAATCAACACCTCATGTTCTTCACACACTGGGCCCTAGTCCACAAAAAGTGGAGATCTCAGTGTCTAGCAAGGTCAGTTTCTGGCTTTAGCCTTAATACTTTGTACAAAAAAACTTCCAAAATGTTAGCTGTGTGTCTTCATCTATATGCATTATGCACAAACAAACACTCATGCATGCATTTTTACTGGCTAGAAGATTTGTCTAATTTGGTAAAAGTGTGAGTGAAAACTGAAATTGAGTTTAAATTTCTAACAATGTTTATGAGTCAACTGCTTTCAAAAGTATACAGTAGGACAGGGCCAAAGATTTAGCTCAGTGGTGCCAGTGCCTGCCTGGCAACAGCAAGGTCATGAGTCTGAACCCCAATTCTGCAAAAAAAAAAAAGTTATATTCTCTATGACAACTTCCCACATAGCACTCCTCTCTAATATACATTAAAGAAGCAAAAAATGGTCTAAAGGGAGAGCAAACAGCAGAACATTTGACCATGAGGATGCATATATCAGGCCCTTGAACTATTTTCTCTAATATGATTTATATATTATATGATTCTTATCTGTATAAGTACACATAGTTTTTAAAAATACAGATACATACATCTATGTAAACATGAATGTATGAATGCATTAGTTTTGTATTGCTGTCATTAGAAATTATTCTACACTTAAAAGCTTAAAACAATGCCAATTTATGCTGCAGTTCTATGGCTTAGAAGTCAAACACAGGCATCATCTGGCAAAACAAACAAAAAACTGTGTCAATTGTCCAAGGATCCAATTCCGAAGCTGTGGTGGAGTCTTCTTTCAGTCTGACTCAGGCTGTCGGCAGACTTCAGTTACTTGCTGGGTTGGGGCTCAGGTGCCATTTCCTTGCCTTCTTTCATCTAAGACCTTCTTGGTTTTCCTCCTCCATGTTCAGATCAGCAAATGTTCGTTCTGCTCTTTCTGGCTTCTCCTCTGTTACACCTTCCCTTTTCCACCACATCTGATTCAGTCACAGAGAGATCTCTGGTTCTCTGTTTTTTTTTCCTTTCCCTATATTTTTTAAATATTTTATTGGTACATTTTAGATATACAATACAGTTACATTCATCATTGGGCTCTTCTACCTTTACATGACAGGTCTTGGTTCTTATTTTTCCCCATTCCCCTAGCCTCCCTTCTGACCTCCACTGTTTGCTATTTACAAAGACTTTGTTTCCATTTTTTCCTAATCTCTTATTTTTTTCTCTTCACTTTTTACCTTTCTCCTACCCCTCCCATTTGCCCAATACATTTAGACGTTTTCTTCCTATTGCAAAATAACAATTTTACATTTTGACACTTATTTACAATTTTAGTTTATCACACCAGAGAAACTCTATGCTATTTACACATTTTCTACTAATTTCACTTAAAAGTATAACCTCAAAGTGCATCCACTTAGCTATAAATGTCTCTAGTTTCTTGTTTTTTCTGGCTGAGTAGTACTCAATTTTATATGGAAAAAAAAAATCTTCTTTATCCAGTCTCCAGTTGATGGACTACTAGGCTATTTCCAAATTTTAACTATTACTCGGGTGAGTATATTTCACTGTGATATGATTCTTTTGATTCTTTTGGAAAGATACCCAGCAGAGCAATACCTGGGTCAAATGGGACTTCCAATCCTAGTTGTTGGAAGTATCTCCATATTGATTTTCACAGTGTTATACCAGTCTGCACTCCCACCAACAATGAACAAGGGTTCCTTTCTCGCCAAAACTCCACAAGCATTTATCGGTTGATTTCTTGATAGCAGCTATTCTTTCTGGAGTGAGGTGGAATCTCAGTGTTGTTTTCATCTGCATCTCTCGAATGACAAAAGATGTTGATTTTTTTCATATATTTAATCGCTGCTTTTACTTATTTGTCTGAGAAATGGCTGTTCATTTCAGATGCCCATTTTTGAATGGGTTATTTACATTTGGGGGCTTGATTTTTCATTTTGCTTTTTTATATATTCTAGATAGTAGATGTTTGCAGAGGAACAACTAGTAAAACTTTTTTCCCATATTGCAGCTTGTCTCTTAGCTCTGTTGGTGGTTTCTTTTGCAATGCAGAAGCTTTTTCAAAACATAAGAACCCAGTTGTTGATTCATTGTGCTAGTTCCTGTGCTACTAAGGATTTGTTCAGAAAGTCTTTTCCAATGCTAGTGTCTTCAACAGTTTCACCTAATTTATCTTCCAACAAATTTAGTGTTTCTATTTTAATATTTAGATCTTTAATCCACTTGGATTTTCATTTAGTGCATGGTAAAAGATAGGATTCTAATTTTAATCTTTGGCAACTTGAAATCCACTTTATCAAACACCATTTATTAAACAGGCTATCTTTCCTCCAGTGAGGATGGTTGGATCCTTTATTAAAGATAAGGTAGCTGAGTATGTATGGAGTTGTTCAGGCTTCCTCTAATCTATTCCACTGATCATCAGGTCTGTTTCTTTGCCAGTGCCATGCTGTTTTAAACACAGTGACTTTGTAGTATAGTTTAAAGTTAGGGATTGTGATACCCCCGCCATGTGTCTGTTGCCTAGAATGGCTTTTGCTATCCTAGGTTTCTTCTGGTTCCAGATGAATTTTTGGATTGTTTTCTGTAGTTCTGTGAAATACACTGTTGTGATTTCATTAGGGATTGCATTGAATCGGTGTAACAGTTTTGGATGTATGACCATTTTCACTATATTGTCTCTTTCTAGCCAGGAACAAGGGATATAATTCCATTTTCTTATATGCTCTTTGGTCTCTTTTTTCAGTGTTGTAGTTCTCAATGTAGACATCTTTTGATTCCTTTCTTAGAGTAATGCCTAGATATTTCTTTTTTTTTTTTTTTTGGATGCTACTGTGAAAGGAATTGTTTTCCTAATTCTCTCTCAATTAGTCTGTTATTTGTGTACAAGAAACAATTGATGTTTTAGTGTTGACCTTGTATCCAACTATTCTACTGAATCTGTCAATTATGTCTAAAAGTCGTTTTGCAGAGTTTTTTGGGGGCTACATGTAGAGTATCTTCTCATCAGCAAATAGTGATAGCTTATCTTCTTCCTTTCCTATCATTCTTCCCTTTATTTCTTTCTCTTTTCTAATTGCCACGGCTAATGTTTCTAGAATTGTACTGAATGGGAGTGGTGATATTGGACATCTTTGTATTGTTACAGATCTTAGTGTGAAGGTTTTCAGTTTTTGACCATTTGTACAATGTTGGCTACTGGTATTTCACAGATAGCCTTTATCAAGTTGAGATAAAGACTACCTTTTCCAATTTCATGCAGGGTTTTCATCATGAATGGGTGTTGAATTTTGTTGAATGCTTTTTCTGCATCTAAGGAGATAACCACTTTTTTGTCCTTGACTCTGTTAATATGGTGTATTACATTTATTCATTTATGTATGTTAAACCATCCTTGCATCGCTGGGATAAATCCAACTTGATCAGGGTGTATGCTCTTCTTGATAATCCTCTGTATTCTGTCTGCCAGTATCTTACTGAGGATTTTTGCATCTATGTTCATCAGGGAGATTGGCCAGTAGTTCTCTTTTTTGGTTGGGACTTTCCCTGGTTTTGGAATCAAAGTAATGCTTGCTTCCAGGAATGAATATGGAAGTATTACTTCCCTTTAATTTCATTGAAAAGTTTAAAGAGCATTGGCAGTAGTTCTTCTCAAATAGTTTCATAGAATTCAGCAGTGAATCCATCAGGACCTGGGCTTTTCACTGTTGGTAAATTTTAATTACATTTTCTTTTTTTTCTCATTGAGTTTATTGGTATACTTTAGGTATAAAGTACAGTTACATTCATTATTGGCATCTTGTACCTTTACATGAAAGGTCTTCTCATTTTTTCCTTAGTCCCTGCCCTCACTTCACCCCCTCCTCCCCTAACCATTTGCAAACATTTTATTTCCATTTTGTCATCTTCTCCTATTTCTTTCTTTCCCTTATTACCTTTCCCCTACGCTTCCCACTTTCCTTACAATTTTAGCCCTTTTCTTCCTATTTCATATTGTCAATTATCTCATTAGGATCATGTTTTTTATCACATTTTCAATTTCACGGATTGTAATTAGGGTGTTTAGAATTTTTATATCTGCTTCATTCAACTTGGGTAATTCATATGCATCTAAAAATCTGTCCATTTTTTCTGTGTTTTCCATTTCACTGGAGTACAGGTTCTCAAAGTAGGTATTGATGATGCTCTGGATTTCTGTTGTATGTGTTGGGACTTCAACTTTTTCATTCTGCATTGCATGGATTTGAGAGTTTTCTTTCCTTTTTTGATAATGTTGGCTAAGGGTTTATCAATTTTATTTATTCTTTAGAAAAACCAACTCTTTCACTCACTGACTTTTTGTATCATTCTCTTAGGCTCCATTGCATTGATTTCAGCTCTGCTCTTTATAATTTGCTGCCCTGTGTGAGCTCTTAGTTTGTCTTGCTCTTCTTTTTCTAGAAGCTTAAGATTCAGCATTAGGTTGTTTATTGGAGCTTACTCTGTTTTCCTAGTGTGGGCATTGACTGCTATAAATTTCCCTCGTAGAACTGCTTTCACCGTGCCCCATAGATTCCTGTACGTAGAACTGGCATTATCATTTATTGGTAAAAGCTGTCTAATTTCTTCTTGAATTTCCTCTGTGACCCATTGGGTGGTATTCAATTTCCATGAGTTCCTGAAGTTCTTGCAGTTTCTTTTGTTATTGATCTCCAGTTTAATTGCACTATCTGATAGTACATGGGGTAATTTCAACTCCTTTGCATTTACTTAAACATCTTCTATAAGCTAGTATGCGGTCTGTTTTGGAGAATGACCCATATGCAGCTGAAAAGAATGTATATTCTGATTTTGTAGGGTGGAGCACACTGTAGACATCGGTGAAGTCCATTTGTTCAAAAGCTTGGTTCACTTCTAGTAGTTTGTTGTTTTTTTTTTGCCTAGATGACATGTCTATTTGTGACTTTGGGGTATTTTGCTCCCCACTACAATTGTATTAGTGCTTATATTGTTTTTCATGACCTTTAATATTTGTTTTGTATAGTTGGGGGCAGTGGTATTTGGTGCATATATACTTATGATTGTCATCTCTTCTTCTTTTGTTGTTCCTTTTACAAGTATGTACTGACCTTCTTTGTCTCTCTTAGTTAGCATTGGTTTGAAATTTACTCTGTCTGCAAATAAGATAACTGCCCCTGCTTTTTTCGGATTCCTGTCACATGGAGAACTGTTTTCCATCTTTTTACTTTCAGTCCATGAGTTTCTTTTTGAACTAGGTGTGTTTCTTGTATACAGCATATTCTTGGGCTTTGCTTCTTAACCTATTCTGCCAGTCTATTTCTTTTGATTGGTGAATTGAGGCCATTAACGTCGATGGTTATGACTGATATGTATTGATTTATCATCATCATCATGTTATTATCCTGTTGCTGGCTCTTTTAATTTTTTCCCTTCTCCCTTTAATTTTTATTGCCTTGCCTGCCGGGTTTGCTCTGTTGGGCCTCAATGGAGTTGTGATCTTCATTGTGTTTTTCTAGGATATATTTAGAATTGTTTGGTGTGCTAGTTTGGTATTCATGAAGTTTCTCAAGTGTCTTTGGTCATGGAGATATCTTATTTCCCCATAATTTTGAAAGAAAGTTTTGTAGGCTACATCAATCTGTGTTGGAGATTGTTTTCTTTTAGGGTTTGAAATACCTTACTCCAGGCTCTCCTTGACTTGAGGGTGGTTTGTGTTGAAAAGTCTGCTGTGATTCTGATGGGCTTTCCTTTGCATGTGATTTGTTTGTGTTCTCTAACTGCTTGTAGTCCTTTGTTCTTCTTTTAAATTTCTGGGGTCTTGATTATTATATGTCTATGTATATATATATATATATATTTTTTTTTTGATCATGGCTAGTTGGAGTTCTATATGCCTCACTTATATGTATGTGAAATTCTTTTGCTCTGTTTGGAAAGTTTTCTGTCATTAATTCTGTGTACAGTTTCTTAATATCAGTTGTATTGCTCCTTCTTTTTCATGGAGTCCGATCAGTCTTATATTATTCTTCTTCGTATCACCTAGGAGCTGTTGAATTGATCTCTCATGTTCTGTTACTATTTTGAAGAGATCCTTCTTTTCATGGTCACTGACCTCCATCCTGTCTTCTATACCTGATATCCTGTCTTCAAATTGGCTCCATCTGTTATGTAAACTTTTAGTAGAGTTTTTAACCTCCTGGATATCTGTTTGAGTCTGTTTCACAGATTCCATTTCTCTAATATGCTGGGCATTTATAGCTTCTATCGTGGTCCTGAATTCATGTAGTTTCTTTTTAACCTGTTTCTGTTCTAGAGTCTCTAATCATGTCATTCATTCTGCTGACCATCTCTGTAGTTATCTTGGACATTAGCTCTGTTTTTGAATTTTTCTAGAGCGTTCATCTGTTTTGTTACTTTCTGTGCTTTCAGTTCAGGGTGTCCAGGTGGTTAATTATCAACCTTTTCTACCTCATTTCCTCTAGAATTTGCCCTCGGGAAGCTGAAGTCTGTGTTTGTGCTTGATCTTGTTTGCATGTCTTCCCACTTTTGTTTTTGTTATTGGTACTGTCCTTGGTTTGATCCCTGGGTTAATACTTCAATTTTCCTGTTATAGCTTGTCTTTACGTTTTGAGACTGCAATGACTCAGAGTTAATCTCTTTTTCATTATACCAGGAAGGACAACTGATTAGATCAATCACTACATCTTAGCCCAAGTGATATAATCAGCAACACAAAAGCATCAAGCACAGCTTAGAAAATAACAATTTGTGGTAGTTATTAATCTATCACCTTTAACTCTGTGAATTAAATCAAAATTGAGGCTAGAGCTCAGGATAATGGCCTTTATGACCATCCCCCCATGCTTCTGTGGTATGAATCCAGGTAACAGCCAGCCAGGAGGCCAGAGGTGTGGAGCAGGAGCAGCTATGGGGAGACTGCAGGCACCAATGCAGCTCTGCCCCTTACTGGTCTGCTGCTAGGGTCGGAAGGCTAGGGGGAGAGCTGCAGGATAGCTCCACACAGTTCCACCTCTTACTGATCTGCTGTCCCTATTTTACACTATTTCTTCTGGGTCTCCATGTGTTGAGAAGACACACAAATTGGCGATGTGAGCACAAGGCCTTCAGCACACAAACAGTCTGTATTAATGTGCCCTTGAAGGATCCACTGTTCTCTGCTGGCCAGCACGTCTCACTTCTGGTTGCTCTTCCACTCTGGACACAGGCTTCCAGCAGATGACTTCAAGTCGCTTATTTTTTTCATTAAAAAATCATTTCTAGTTATTTCATGTCAGTCAGAAATCACAAAAATTAGGCAAAAAAAGCCAAGGGACAAATACAAATAGCACAGTATTTCCCCCAAAGTTCTTTTCCCACAGGGCCTAGGCTCAGCTCACTTCACCAAGAGACTCCAGTCAAACCGCAGCCACCCCTCTGCTCATGATCTGGGCTGTCGAGGTCAGACCTCCAGCAGGCTGAGGAGCAGGCCTCCAAGGAGCCCACCACAGGTCCTCCTTCCTCCGAGGCCTGCCTGTCTGCCTGCTCTTCATCCTCCACCTTCTCCTTGAGGCCTTCTCCCCACCAGATTCTCCTCAGTCTTCGCCTCTGAGAGCTCTCTGGTTTTAAGAGCTTAGGTAATTAGATGGACCCAATTTAATAATCCAAGAGAACTGTCCTATTGTAATTTCCATAACCTCCTCTGCTATGTAAAGTATAACCCATTCTCAAAAGCAAGGAATCAGAACAGACACAGCTTTGACCTCCACAATGAACCCATCACCTGAATACCTTTATATACTAAAGTTCAACTGATGTGTCATGAATATTGACTGACTCTCCAAGTTATGTACAGCAGTCCGTCTCTTTTATTTCCACCTTTCCCATCCTTGTAAACTTTACATTACATACCCATCAGTTAACCTTCCCACATTGTCATCATCCACATTCCATCCCTGACCAATTTCTGATAGTGGCAAAGACAAAAGACCAATGCTTCAACCCAAACAGTATGAGTGGAACATGCTCATTTGTCCATCTCTTACCCAAGAAGTTAAAAACATATCTATATATCTCATCTACTAATAAGGATCCACCTGTGAATCAACTAACATTAGATGTAGGATTATCATACTGTCAATCAGCACACAGTGCTGGCCCTCCATGGAGCTCTCCTTGTATCTCTGCAATGTCCAAATCATCAAATGGACCCCTTTATTACTACTACACCTACCTGAACCCACCTGAGGGCAATTTTACCTTAATAGTCAGTCTGCTTGACTTCTCTTCCTAGAGCAATTTCTAGGAAAAAGGACAGATCCTATTCTCTAAGTGCCAGGTCCGAGCATAGCCCTTGTTCAAGCAGAGGGAAGTCATGACAGCTATGCTTTTTAGTGCCTGCATCTCGTCATGAAGCACTACAGAGAAGTTAGATGCAAATCATCTGCCTTATTAGTGTCCTGCACAGAGCTACACTCCCTAGAATTAAAGGATTCTTCTGGGATATATGAGTACACTCTGTCTTGAGCCAAGCAGAAAGAAAAGAGCAGCTGCTTTATCAAGGGTACATTAAGTTCATCACAGCAACAACCATTGCTATAGTTTCTCGTCATCCAATACAAGATCATGGTCTGGTTCTCATACGACTTTCATCTCTCAAATGTTTGTTCAGACATCTGGTCCATGCTTCTAATTAAACTCCACTGCCCTCAAAGTCCGGATTCAATTGTTGAGTATTCTTTCCTATCAAATTCTTCCTCTGTTGCTCTTTACATATTTCCCCCTCCTTTTTAAAAATCAAATTCCAATGAGTTTCATCCAGGTGATCGGTCTTATACTTTCCAAGATAAACATGTTTTATACCTGCACTTCTCCGCCACTTGTATTATTTCCCTTATCCATCAAATGATTTTATCATAAAAACACACACTCCAAAATAATTGGGAAAGCTTTCTAAATGTGAGGAAATAAGAACGGTATTTATTTCATTCTCCTGGCAAGGAAAGAACTTCTTTTGATTGTGATAAGTTTTGTTAATGTTCCCTACAGTCTTCTCTTTTCATTAGTAAATGAGGCTTGACCCAGAGCTGACCTCAGAGGCCACCAATAAGATATGTCCTCACAGTTAAGAACATTGCTTTGTATTGATGTTCCCTGTTTATAGGCACAAAACCAGATTGAAGTTGCAAGGCTGTCCTGATCTTTGCCAATTTAATTTCACAAATATAATTTTATGAAACTCTGTATTACTCTTTCTCTGGCACACCCTGAGTATTTACAATAGCCTACTGCCAAACCAATCAAATTCTCCTACTCAGATTTTCTACAAAGCACGGTGGATAAATTACAATGGATAACATATCACTGAACAAAAAAGAAATAATTGGAAATTTTTGATTAACCATTTCTCATAGCCCCGAATTTCTTTCAACTTATATATATTTCAATAGATACTGCATGAAAATGTCAGACTTCCCCAGAATTTTTAATATATCTCTTTTAATGTTTTTATATTAAAAGAGAAATCTCACATTTTTCTGACATTCTGATAGAATAGAGTCCAATGAATGATCCCCCTAGGACTACTAGACCACTTTTTTCCCCCATTTTAAGGGTTATCTTAGTCAGAGGTCTTTATTAAATAGAGCTTCACATAGGAATTAAAGTGCTAATAATTTAAAGTTGCCTTCCATAGATCTAAATAATAAAAAGTAAAAGGAGATGAGGAAAAATGCTAAGCAATGAGTACGTTATTTTATCATGTTGACTCACAGTTTTCCAAGAATAAATAAGTCAAGATGTTGGTATTCTAGAAACAGGGTACAAAGGTGAACCATATATCTCTAAGTCATCAACAACAACAAAAAAAGAGTGGTAAATAATTTTTTGAAATCTTCCTCCTGTATCTTGTTTCCCGGTGGTTAGCATTTACCTCCAGCATATCAAATCTTCCCCTATAAGTTTGCTTTGGTGACTTGAGGTACCACAAATCACACCTCCATTGTTGCCTTTCATCTTTGTCCAGAAATGGCTTTGAGAAACAGAAACTCCAGACTTCTACTGGTCAGCTTAGCTTCTCAAGAACAGCTAAAGAAGGAAAAACTGGCTTCTCAGGGCAAGTGACTGGTCAGCCACCAGAGGTTGCAATATTGTCCAGGAGATGGGCACCACCTCTCATAGGAAGTAGGTGGAGTATCTGGACAGGCCTGTAAGTCATGTGACTGGTAGAACAGAATTCCCTTTCAACAGAGATTAAAGACAAGGTACACAGTTCCTGTGTATTTTATTGAAACTAGATTAACCAAAAAGAAAGTATGAAAATAGCTCTGCTGTCATAAATGGGCTCAGCTTGGAGATAAGGTAGAAAGGATAAGAAAGGGATAATGAAGGATCCCAAAGTCACTTGTGCCTTTCCCTTCACTAAACATCATATGACATATAATTGACTCTTGTGCATATAAAATTACAGAAATCTAAAAACTGAAATTTTAAGGGAAATATTATACTCTAAATAGCTTTTAATTTGATAAGGTAGTTAGAAGCTAACATTTATTCTTCTAATGGTCAATTATTTGCTTTTATACCATCTTGGCAAAAGATAAACACTAAAGAAGTCTTCAGTGATGATCACCAATAAGATGAGATTATATTTTATCAATCCTTTAAAAAAGTGTGCAAGTGGCACCCTCAGTGTCCATACATGATCAGATTTAAGATGCCACATAACATGAGTGGCCAAATCTCAGCCTTCCAAAAGCAAATCTCCTGTACTGTGTGTCTTAGAATGACTTCCAACCTGTAGTGGTACCACTGATCCTCCTGCAATGGTGGACAAACACCATGCTTTGTTTACACATGGGCTGTCAATATAAATTCCCTGTATGGCAGGCCTGGCATAACTAAGATTATGTGTAACTCATAAGAAAACTACAAGCTTGGCTTTTCTTGCCCAAATTTTGATCTTGGATAAAAAGAATTATGATTATCACTTAAATGCACTTAATGTCTGATTTTCTTTTCTTTACAATATTCTACTGAAGACTTTCTTGTGCATTAGCATACTTTTCCATCAGAACATTTACTGAGAGGGCATGGACAGTCCTTCATAGAACCTAGCAGAATACAAATTCCTAATATAAGCACTAAAGACAAATAGCCACGCATGGTAGCACACACCTGTAATCCTAATACTCAGGAAACTAAAAAAGGATACTGAATTTCAGGCCAGCCTGGGCTATGTAGTGAGACCTTGTCTCAAAAGAGAAACAACAACAACAACAAAAACCTAACAAACAAAGGAGAATTTGAGATCTTCTGGTTGGCTGGCCATTTCATACCTCAATATATTTCCCATTTAATTTTACATTACCATGCTCTAGCTTTAAGAGTCATACCTCTGAGACCAATTAACTCAGCTCCATCTGAAAATCCTGATACCATGCTCAACAACTTCTCTCTCTTTTATGTCTGCAGACATCACTTAACTCTAGCAGACTGCAGATGTATACTAGGGACTAAGCAGTAGAAAATCATAGCTTACTACTGCTATTGGCAAAAAAAAAAATCCCAGACACATATCATAACAAGAGTGTGTGACACGTTCATGAAACAGGAGAAGATGCTTATCCCGGTTTTTATATGAAAAAAATAAAATTTTTGCCTGCCTTTGTTAAATTCTTTATGTTGTAACATCATTGATCTTCACATTGCCTTTGCCATTTGATCTATCACTATTGACATTTTATAAAAGAGACAATTAAAGTTCAGAGAGAAAAATGTGAGTTGCCCAAAGAAATCAAAAATTGAACCATTCTTCCACCATCTAGTCTGGGGCATGCTTTCTCTACATCTCAATCGCACCCGGACTTCTCTGCTGGGTTAACAGGTTCTACAAAGGCATCTCAGACTTTGGAAGCATTAATCACACCTTAGGAATATACAACCTTAAGCCTTCAGAATATACTCCAGAGACCTGAATGGGGATAGGTCTGCTGTAAGGAAATCATGTGCTGACAGCACATGATTTTTTCAACAGTATGTTTTGAGTTCTTAGTGTATATGCTGATTATTTTTAGAGGAACAAAGAAGCAAACATGTGCCCCTTTCCTTCTCATAGTCAACAAGTTAGCTGAAGTATCAACACAAAACAACCATAAAATTAAATAATGCATAGAAATCAGGTGAAGACTGCAATCATAAGTATATATAATAAGGTGTTAGGTGAGAGGTAAAGGCCTAAACTCTGCAAAAGAGTTTAATCAAACTCATCGTCATCCACATTTTGGATTGTGTAATTCTTTGGTGTACATGGCTGTCCTATGCATGGTAGAATGGTAAAGCACTATCTCAGTTTTATTTATCACTGGCTTATTATTTTCCAAGAAATTTGTTTCCACACAAATCAAGAGATCCGAAATAACAAAATTTATTTCTCACAGTTTTGGGGAAGCTAAAGGTCCAAAAGCAAGGTATCAGCAAGCCATGCTCCTACCAAAGGCTCTAGGAAAGACCCTTTCCTTGCCTCTTCCAACTTTGGGTGGTCCCTGACAGTCTCTAGCTTCCAAAGGCATACAGAAGTAAAACCGCAGTCTCTACCTGTGCCTTCACATGGCCACATCCCCTTCATTTGGCTCTTCTCACAGAAGACAACACCAGTTTCCCTCTTCTAAGGACACCAGTCATGGGACTAAGGACTAACCAAATCCAGTAAACCTCATTTTTTTTTGGTACTGGGGATCAGACCTTGCAATTGTGAGGCAGGTCAATATAACCTCATTCCTATGGCATTATACCTGCAAAGATCCTGTTTCCAAATAAGGTCACCTGCACATGTTTTGAGTGGGCATGAATAGGGGCGCACTATTCAACCCAGGATACTTGGCCTCCACATACTATATCATCTGCCTTGCCACTTCCACCACCAGTGGTGATCATCAAGACTGTCTCCAGACAATGGAAAAAAGTACCGCGGAGGGGGACATCTGTAATTAAAGCATCTGTAATTGAGAACCAGTACTCTACAGAGAACAGAAAAGGGAACAATTAGTGGGGGCTACATATTAAGCAAAGGTATCAACTCTGTAGGTAGTGGCTAATGGTTTCTCTAGATTTTCAAAGCTGCTCTTTACTCTTTATCTTTCTTCTAGACAGGCATGCTATAGCTACCATGGATGGGGAGTTGCTGAGGAAAGCATCACATTGCAGGTGACAGGTTAAAGATCAGATTCCAGCTGATGGGTGAAAGGTACACAAAGATGAGGTAAAATAGGAGAGGACAAAACAAGCTTACTCCTTCCCTATCACCTTCTGAAGAATGGCTCTTGCCCAGTCTTTTCTCTTTTGAGAGTTTATTAAATTCATCCAACGAGAGGGAAAAAAGAAGAAATATAAAAGGAATTATGAACTCTTGAGGAAAATTACTTTTTTTAAGGTTAAGTAGCATGACAATGGCAGCTGATGGAGCAAATTAAATTCTAACTGCACCAGTGGTTTGATAGAGATCATTTTGCTAAGTGTTACTGAGAAAATGCCTTCTTGGGGATATGAAGCTCAAATTCAGAATGAACACTTGTCAATTGTGGCATCCAATTCAATAAGGTGAAATCCATTAATATAAAGAGGAAAGGGGTCAGATGGAAAATTGAAATTTGTAAAACAGATCTGGAGTATTTTTGTAGGAAATATACATGCAATATCTTTAGGAAATCATGTATTTATTTAAACCAAGGCCAAAAGGAAGAAAACCTATTTCACCTTTGCATCAGTGAGCAATCAAAGTCATGGTTAGAATTAGCTCATTTCTTGTGACATTTGAAAAACATGCATAAAATATGCTTTGTGTCTATGAACCCAAAAATCTTCCTGGTGACAAACCCCAGGATAAAATTCCCAACACAGTTGCTATATGTAACAAGATAAAGCTCCTAATGACTGGAATCACTTGTGCCGAGCCAGCCCATCAAGAACTGAACACCAAAGGCAACTACGAACTGGGATTTTCTAGTAATTATCTAGTTATCCTTTAAAAAAAAATTAGTAAAATGGGTGCTATAAAATGTTATCCATGAAATATTTATCACTCATTTGGTAGATCACTTCTCCTAAGGCACTTATTCAGGGCTGGCTAAAAGAGTTTCAAAATCTTATTTTGCCTAGATGCAAGCAAGTCTGCCTCATTAGTGATCAATTGCCAGCCAGGTCAACCTTAATAAGCCATTAATATATACCTTGTACTGTCAAATTCAGTAATTGGGTACCACATATCCAATAAACTATCAGATGCTATTATTAATAAAACCCTCAAAGCTCCACCAGGATCCATACTATGTAAACGAGGCACCAAATGGGGTAATTTTTCATTGCCTTCCAACTTGGGCTAAGATAGATCAACAAAAAAACAGCCAAGACCCGAACTCAAAGACAGAGTCTTGCTGTACAGCACATCATTAGCTTCGATTCCAATAGAGGTCATGTTTGCTCAAGCTTCTTATAGGGTGTTAAGCAATGACCGATTTAAGCACCGTTTTCAGAAATTCCCAATCCCTTCCCTTCTATGTGCAAGATTTCCAGGTGGACAATCTTGCTGGGCCATATAAAAATGAGATTATATTTTGTATCATTTAAGTGAATTTTGAAAGAAGGAGCTATTCATGTCCAGTAAAACAGGAAAGGTTCAAGAAAGAAATGACAGCAGCCAAAGCTCAGAAAGAAGAAGGTCATGGAGTCAAGACAGTGATGAACACCCTCTCCTCAACCCACCAAGATGCCGGTGACCATGATCCAGAGCACCTGTCAGGAATTTTTCTAATGCAGGACTTTATTCATTCACTCATTTATTCAGCGAAAATGATGATCTATCCATTTACTCATTCTGTCACTCAGCAAATGTTTATTGACCAATCAGTCCCTCTAGTGGAAAGAGTGCTTTGAGAAATGGCTAATCATTTATATCTTTGAGGAAAGGTTACAAGTATCAGAAACTGCCTTCCTTCTACCTCATCTCTCAAGTCTCAGTCAAATTCAACTCCCACAGGAAAACTTCCTTTGACTGTTTCGCTCTAGTTATAAGGATGAGAGAACACTGTGCTTCTTTGTACATGTTTTTTGATTTGAGTAAATAGTTTCAATCTTCCTTAGTTTTTGTTTTCATTATTAAACTGCAACTGCTGTGTTTACCATCGTGTATTTCTTGTGCCTTGTACAGTGCCTGGAACACAATAAGTGGATAATAAAGTGTTACTGATTGACTAATTGTTGGAGGCATAAACTATAGAAGGCAAACACCAATGGGATGGCATAGCACCAGTCTCTGAGGGAACAGAGTCAAGGCCTCAGCCTAGCAGTTCTAACTTTATTAACCATAAAAACGTCTATAAGTGTTCCCTCTTTACTTCGTTCCTCCCTCTCCTCTGTCCTTTCCTTCTTCCTCTTCCTTTCCTAATCATATACTTCTTGCAAGTAAAACTAGACAATTAATAAAAATGCTCAAGCAGGCATGTAGGGGCTGTGTAAGGGCTTTCAGACATGATATGTTTGTTTGTTTCCTGTTCACTGATGCTTCCCAGAACCTAAAACAGTGTCTGAGAAAGAGACTGTACTTGGAATAAATGAATGGATTGATTAGATCATGTTGGGAAAATTATTTTTATGTACACCAAAAATATTATGTGACTAAGGTTGAAAAATGAGTCCAGTCTGAACTAAGAACTCTGACCAAAGCATAGCAAATTGGGTTCATTCCAAGCTCTCCCATTCAGCACTGTCATCTCTGGCCTCACTGGGGTCTATGGCTCCATTAAGAGCCTACATGTGAAATAAGAGCACTAATAAGTACCACTTAGAAATTGTTTATCACATTGTACAAACTGCCTCATTTGCATTATCTGATTTCTTAATCAAAATCACACATAAAAGTATTGTTACTATCATTATTTTTTAAAATGAGGACTCAAAGAAGCTCAGAAAAATTTTAAAATGTGCCACAGGTCATATAGCTAACAAGTAGAAAATCTATGATTCAACCTCGGTCCGACTAATCTCAGAGCCTCATTCTAAAGCATTGGATATACTGCCTTCTTCCAGATCTGTTGTGGTGGAACTCAGGGATACCATCTATGGTAGAGCAGCCTGTAACCTGCACAACTCCAGGGGGCTCCACTTAGACAAGGGAAATGGTACCCTTTGGTTTGGAACAATATGGCAGTGCTGCTGCTACTTCAAAGGATACAGACTCAGGACACTGAGCTCTCAGCTCCATCCTTGGCAGGACGTCAATGCTCACATCCCAAAGGAAGTTGGGAAATGAATGTCACTGTCATTTCCTATCCTACCTCTCCAGTGATCACTCAGCATGACAATAACAGTGATTCTAAGGCCAATAATACAATTTTCCTTTTTTGTCCAAATCATCCCGGCCCATAAGCCCTGCCCCCCACCCTATGCAATGCCCATCAATACACATTTACAGTAGATTTCACTCAACTGCAATGGTCTTCTGGTTAATTTACACAGTGCCAAACTGACCTTTCCAAATGTGTCCCACAGCACGGGGAAAGTGAGGAAAATTTACTGCCATGAACCAAAAATATGCTACCTAGTGAAATATGGGTTTTTTCATGGCTTGATTTGAACTTCATATCAGAAACTGTGGAGCGGTTCAATGATTATTCACCATGTGAGGAAGGAAAAAGGCAGTTTGGGGGCCTTCAGGAGCCATATTTCATAGCCCTATCAAACGTTCACACAGGTGATTAAAAGCCCTGCAAGCAGCAGCAACTGCAGGGCCTGCTGGTCACATTCAAGAAAAGGAGATGGATTTCTGTGAAACAGAAGAAACTAGAGAACCCACAGGCACTGGAAGACTTGGTGCACATTTCCTTAGTGAATTCATTTGAGAAGAAAAAGTTTCAAAACCCTCCCCTTTCTCTTATATTCTTTTCTTCTTCTATGAAAATCCATCAATTCCCCCTTAATTTACTCTTTGCTGAGCACCACCATGTCCTCCAAATGTTTGGATTGGCCAAACCTGCCACAAGGCACACACTCCGTGAGGAGATGAAGTAAGAATCATTTCTGAGCAGACCAAGGTATCACAGTGCTGGCAGGAAACATCACATAACACTGGGGGAATAAACAAGGGATGGTATAGGATCCAGCTGGTGGGGCCAGCTGCAGCCACCATTTGCCTGAAGACAAAGGAGAGGAAGTCATCACTGGTGCCTAGAGAGGGCCGTGCTATGAAGAAGAGAGTTTATCTAAAAGCTATGACCTCAGGGGAAGAGTATAACCACAACCTCAGATGACACTAGTAGATAAATTACCTGATATCACTGTCTTCCCTTGATCTGGTCTTCCACATCACCTTCAATCGGCCAATCCAACCAAAACCATTTCAGTCCATTGACATAAACCATAGAGATTAACCTTCCCAAACAAGACATTCTCCATGGCTAGGAAGTGGAAATGAGGTACTGAAATGCGTAATACTAAAATAACCAGGGCCAGGGATTTAGCTCAGTGGTGCTACCACCTGTCTTGCAAGCACAAGGACCAGAGTTCAATCTCCAGTACAAAAAAAAAAGAGCATATATCATAAATAAATATTTTTTTAAAAAATTTTTAGAATTTATCTTATCTTCAAGTCTCTAATTTTATGTAGAACATTTACCTGTGTTACAGGAACCTAATGAGTACATGATGGCATAACTAAATTTCAGTTATACAGTCCATTACAAGTTGGATATGTTTCCTCCTTTGAATTCGCAAAATGCTACTCTTCTAGTAAATTCTAAAAATCTTCTATTTACCTTGAACATATATATAATTTTCTAATTATTTTTAATATATGTATAACATATATAATATATATCCACAAACTCCTGTGAGGCAGAAAAACATGATTTGTTTTTATCTACTTACTCTAGATAAAACTATTCACTTATTTAATTTTATTATAACAAATATGAAGATGAGGAAATTAAAGTTCAGAGAAGATGTTTCACAAAGTAACATGGCCAATGTGAGAGATCCAAATTCAGATCTTTCTAATCCTGAAAGAAGTTTTTAACCACCATGTCACCCTGCCTCATTCTTAACTTTGCAATCTCTACTATGTTTAGTAACATACCTAATATGTAGCACACTTCTATGTGTTTGTTGAATGGAGGGATGAGTGGACAGATGGATGGATATAGCCTAAAAGAATGAAACCTTAATTCTCAATCTCTGTTACCATCCCTTAGGCCAGATTGTCTTGATCTACTCTTTAATTCATCTCACAATCAATTATTGGACCAGTATTTTCTTAATCATCCTGAAAGACAAAAAAGAAGCAAAATACAGTTTGTGACTCACAGTATACATCTCTGGGGGAAGTTGTGTCAACATACACAAGTCCAGGAATATAACTGAGGTCTGAGTCAAACAATTACATATAGTGGATACAGAAATGACCACAACTGCAGGCATTTGGGAGCAAATGAGGCCTCTATGAAAAGCCCACATAGATGATGCTCATGAATGCAGTGGGCACTGGGCAGACAGAGGGGATATTGGATAACAAGGTGAGCAACACACTCGATGGAGAACAAACCAAGATGTGTGGAATACAACAGTTTCCTTAGCATGAGAAAGCCTTAGAAAAGGAAGACCCTACCCCACTGCCTTTCTCAAGCCAACATTTCAATAAGTAATTACTTATTTCAACATCTGGGCTTACAAAGGCATTCATGTAAGTTGAATAATATCACATTCACACTGGAAGGACTTGCCTTTTTGAGAAATTCTATGGCTAAAAATATTTAAAATGGATGTTCTCTTTTTTAACGTTAATACTAATATCCCTTTGTCCTCAAAGAGATGGCTGTACTGGCCTACAGACAAGTAAAGGAGGACAGAGGAAATTTCTGATCGTAATTCCATTAAGGTTCATGGTCCTACTGAGTTTAGGGAACTTGATCGGTCTACAGCTCATATTTAGAGGTCTGACCTAACAGGATTCCCTAGATTTCTGTGAGGCCCGAGGATGATGCTCACAAGGAAAGGGTGCAGAATGATAAGCTCTACAACTTGGCAAGAATAAAGTTATGAGTAATTTCTTTAATAGCAGCTGAATATTTCCACTTCTGAGGATATATAGTTGTTGTACACATCCTCATTTCTCTCACTAAGTATAGCTCAAATCTCCAGTCCATAAATGTAAGATATCTCTCAAAACTGGAAATAAGAAGGTGAATGAGCTAGGGATTTCAGGACCCAAGTACGGACAGGGTTTTCTTTCTGAATCCTACTTTCTATACTTGTAACTGAGCAAGCCTGCACATGGAAACACCAATGGTCACAGACAAAGACAACACTCCAACAAAAGCTGTGCATAGTCAAAGAACCTGGGAAAGGTGCAGGATCCCAAGAGAAAATACGCTTAGAAAACAACGTTACAATACAACAGGGGCTAGATTTCTACTCAGGTCAGGCCCCAGTGAGACACCTCAGCTGCTCATGCTCCACAGTGTTTGCTCACAGAGGGCAGCTACTGCAATGGGGAGACCACGTGAGAGGCCTGGATTCCCACTTCCCACCCGGCAGTGACAAAGGTTTTCATTGCTTCACCCTCCCTCCTGGGTGGGGGTGGGGGAGATGAGAGGCATCTGAGTGAGATCAGCAGTTCGTCTACTTCCCAGTGATGTCAAGGCCAGTCCTCGTCATGGAGTCAACCACAACAAATTTCTAACAATTTGGTGATTTAAATGAACAGAAATCTGTCCTTGCAGACCGTTCTAAGCCAGATATCTCAATCAAGAAGCCAGCAGAACCTTGCTTAGTCTGAAGTTTCCAGGGAAAAACCCTTCCTTACTTCATCTATCACCTGGTGCGGAGCCACAAAGTGTTACTTGGCTTGCAGCAAACACAGCTCCTACTAGGGGATCTGCTTTGAGGGCTTCCGTGTGTTTCTTAAAGCCTTCTCTTGATGTATGAATATACCAGTCACTGGATGTAAGATCCACCCTAAATACAGGATGATGTTATCTCAAGGCCCGTAACTGATCCTATCTGGAAAGAGACTTTTTCCAAATAAAAATTATATCCTGAGAGTCCAGGTGGACAAAAATTCTGGAGGAACCATATTCAACCTACTACACTACATAACACTGAAGGTTTAAATAACATCCACAGTCATACACAAAAGCTAAAAATGTCGAGATTTCGATCAAAAATCATTCATTATACCAAAACCAGAAAGATAGTCCTGAAAAAGATACAGCTGAAAGAAGCTAACAATGAAAAGACAGAGATATCAGAATTCTATCTGACAAAATTTTTATACAGCCTGTACAAAAATGCTTCATAAGCAATTGTGAACACACTTGAAGCAAGTGAAAATTAAAAAGCTGCAACAAATAGATGATGTAGAAAGGGACCAAAGAGAAATTACAGAACTAAAAGATAAACTTATTGAAATAAAAAATATTTCATACTCTAAATAGCAACACAGAAGATACACAGAAAAGAATCAGTTAACTTGATGATAGAAAAAATAGATATTACCCAGTCTGGACAACACAAAAATTATACTGAAATAACATACATACTCACAGGACTGTGAGATATAATTAAAGGTCTAAGGATCTTATAATTCAAATCTCAGAATTAAAGGAGAATTAATGCAGGGCTGAAAAAAAATCTTACAAGAAAGCAATGACTGAAATCTTCCCAAAGTTACCCAAAGACACCAACCTATAGATTTAAAAAGCCGAGCAAATTCAAAATAAGACAAGTACAAAGAGACATACAGTAAGACACACATAAACTTATGAAAACTGACGAGAAAAGATTTCCTCAAAGCAACAAACACCCTGACTGTGGGAAAAGTATATGAATTACAGTGGATCTAAAAAACAAGATGAAAGATAAGGCATAATATTGTCCATAGTGCTGAAAGAAAGGATCTTTCAACTCAAAATCCTATATCTAGTGAAAATATCCTTCAAGAATGAAGTGTCAAGCAATGTAATCCACCACATAACTAGCTCAAGAAGAAAAATCACAAATCATATCAGTTAATGCAGCAAGAGCATTTAATGAAATTCCACACTTATTCATGATTTTTTTAAATGTTCAGAAAAACTGGAACAGAGGAGGACACTGTCAACTTGATAGTTATCATCTACAAACAACCCTAAGGCTAACATTATACATACTGGTTGTTTTAGTTTTTGTGCTACTACATCAGGATATCATAGGCTGGGTAATTTGCAAAGAAGAGAAATATTTTTTCTCAAATTTCTGGGTGCTAAGAAATTCAAGATTAAGGCAACGGCAAATTCAGTTGTCTGGTGAAGGATGTCACCTACTTTGAAGATGTTTCCTCCAACATTGTGTCCTCACATGGCAGGAGCCACAGGACAAGAAGAGATGACCTCCTTCTCTCAAGCCCCTTTAGAAGGACACCTGATCCCTTTCACAACAGAGAAACTCTCATGGCCTAATCGCCTCTTCAATACCCCCACCATTTAATATTATTACATTGGCAATACCTGAATTTTAGAGGGAACACATCCAAATCGTAACAATGGAGAAGAACAATGCTTTCCTTCTAAGATTGGGAACATGGCAAGGATGCCTACTCTCAAGAGTTTCAGTGCTGTAAACTCCAAAATATAGGATGACTGAGAACAGGGTCAGCCCTGTCCTCCCTGGCTCCAGTCTTGGCATCCAGTCCAAATTCTCATCCCAAGAGGCACCCTTGATGCCTTTCTTTCTTGCAAATCCTTATCCAATCCAACCAGAAAATTATTGCTCTGCCTTCAAATGGGTCCAAACTACAACCACCTCCTTACCTCTGATGTATTGCTCAAAGTCATCACTATTTCTTGCTTATTGAGACAATGGATTCCTCAGAGTCTCCTGCTTTAGGAATATTGTGGAATAGTTTTGTGTCTATCATCAAGGGCCTTCAAAATGTTATCATCATAGCTTTGCTGTTCTCATCTTAGTGTAAACCATGGACCAGTCTTGGACAGAGTGCAGCCAGTCCAGTGGCCCTGCACAGACTAAACACCCTGTCCTCTCTCCATGCAGCACATGCCAGATAGTTGCTATTCTACTCAAGTCCCTTGTCCCTGCTGCCCAAGAAGTGGGAAAGATTATTCATTTAGCTCTAAATGCAATTTATTTTCTGAACCTGTTTCAGTTGGATTCTCTCATGCTTTATACCCCATAATAAGTTTATATTCTGTTCTACTTGAATCAGCAAAACCTCTGGGGTGTCTCTTGCAAGTTACAGAGAGTGATGATTAGCAACTCAAAATGGAAGTATGTTTAAGACTTTTAGAAACAGAATCCAACCTCTCAGAGCAAAATGTAACTTCAAGGAAGGAGCCTGGAGCAGCTGTGGTAAGAAGCAGAGGCCTGAGAGGTGGACTGGACACCTCTACTCTCTGCAAACCACTCCTGTACTGGTGTCAAGGCTTCCATCATGCCCCAAACACGTAAGATGTCTGACATGGCAGGTAAAGGAGTCTTCTTAGCTTCCTTCCAGACTCTTGGACCTCTCCGACCTTCTTCTCTGCCTGGTGGCAAGCTGACCTCATGTCCCCTTCCTTTATGTGTCACTACTTCCAAAATCCAGGCACACTGGGCTCTTGTGGTTGAATATAACAATGCTTGTGCAAGTTGAGCTACAGAGTGTAATCCTAGCACTCTGGAAGCTGAGGCAGGAGGGCTGCAAGTTCAAGCCCTATCTGAGAAATTTAGAACCTATCTAGAAATAAAAATAAAGGGCTGCAGATATAGAGGGAAAAAAAGAAAAGATGAGTTAATGGTCATGATGGAGGTTTGTTGAAACAAAACCAAAGTATCCCATGTATGTTCTTAATCACAGAAAATGAGTAATTTAGCTGAAGTCTTATGGGGAGTTAATGACAGGCCTAAGAAGTAAGTTCTCAGGAATTTAAGTACTGTGATGCCCCACTGAACATAATTACAAATGCTCCCCTCTTTCATTTCTTACATTTTCCTCTCTCTTTCTTTTTCTTCTTTTCCTCTGGTAGCTTTTTCAAGGTTAACATCTGATCTTTTCAATTAGAGGAAACAATTATCAAGTACGATGTCCTTTTATGCATTTTCTCTGTGGTTGCTTCTAAGAATTTCTTCTATGTTTGGTGTTCCACAATTTCAATCTAGCATGCCCAAGTGCAAAGTTATTCTTCTCTTCAATTTAAAGATTCATTTCATTCATAACTGGGAAAATTTTCAATCAGTATAGTTAAGACATTTCCTCTGTTCTCCTTCTGAAGCTGCCTAGACATTTTCCTTGCATTTTTTCATGTCTCAGTCTGATTTTTGGAATTTCTTATTCTGTCTTGATAATTCTTATTCTTCATTTTTTTGATGATTTTAAATGTGCAGAATTTGAAGCATCTCGGAGATCATTCTATCATCTCCCTTCTGTAGAGGCCAATATTCCTGATTTTGGTGACTTGCGGTTTTCCCTAATGGTACATTAGTTCCTTGTGTTAGGTGTATGTTTTTTACCAGCAGCTCATCTTCAGCAGTCAGAAGTCAGGGTGCCTTGGTCCTAAAAGCATTGCTGAAGAAGGATCATACAGTACCTTCCTCAGAGTAGAAGATGAGTTAAACCAGAACCTACCTTTAAATTAATTCAGGTACTTCCTTCACACAAGGCTGGTCTTATGCATTTGTGGCAGCTCCTTCAGTGTCTCTCAGGAGAGTTTTTTCTTTCCAGTCTGTCTGGGAAAGAGGATCCTTCCAATTTGCTTCTCTAAGCCGCAGGACAGATCCTCCTACCTGTGCAATCACTGGAGGAGACACGCTTACCAGCACCACAGCTTGTTGCCCTTGATCTTGCCCCAGACAAACATGAGGGACACTACCCACCCCCACCATCCCCTCAGATGGGTCTGTGCTCAGAGCCACATGTCTTACAAGTCTACCAGTCAAGACGGCTGTTTCGTTTTATTTCTGGCACCAGGCATTTTCCTCTCTTTTATTCTTAGGTAGGTTTCCTTTTAAATTGTGATGTTTTTAAAGTTTTGTTTTGCAATAATGTCAGATTTACAGAAAAGTTGCAAAAATAGTTCAAAGGATTTCTCTGCTTTCACCTTTTCACCTAGAACCCCTCCATCTCAACCTTTTACCATACTTACTTTGTCATTCTCGCCCTCCTTCTCTCCCATCCTCCCACTGGCCTTCTCTTGATGTATGCATAATTGTTCAACTGCAATATTTTGATCCCATAGGTTTTTCTTTTACTGTGAGAGAACCACAATAATCTTTGATGTCATCTCCCATGTTTGGGAACCCAAAGCTCTATGGATGAGGCAAGAGAGTAGAGCAAACAGGAAATGTAATAAAAAAAATTAGGGAGAATGTTTAAATTTTAAAGAATGAATTATAATAAAAGATGCATTGCATTAATCCTCTCAAAATGCTCCCTCTCACTTCAAATACACTTATCCTTTTGTCCTTACCACATTCTGAAGCGGTTTGGGAAGTCCTCTCTCAAGAGGCATGACAAAAGAAATATGGTGAATGCTGCTGCTGAGCGATACCCAACAGAAAGGCAAGCCGGTAAAAACATTACAGCGTGTCCTCACCCACCTTATTCACTAAATCTGGCATTGTGCAACTTCTGGCTTTTCCCAAAGTCAAAATGACCACGAACGATAAACAATTTGAATTGATTAGGGCATCAAGACAGCCTCAACAATTATAACTCATGGAAGAGGACCCTCAGAACTGCTTCACAAAGTCACAAGAATGACGGAATAAATATTTTGAAGTGAGGTAGAGTATTTGGTGGGGAGGAATAATGGCATTATGTCTTTTACCATAATTTTTAAAAATTTAAACATTCACCATATATTTCAAGCGCACCTCATATACCTATGATCATTTAAATTCAATGCTTTGAATTTTAGACTCAATTGGTCTTTACAATAATAGAAATTTATGTATTACGAGCCTTGTCTTTACAAAAAGACAAAGACTGAGTTAAACTCTCATAGTTATGCAACCCATATAATTATGACAGCAGGAGATTAAGCCTATACTTCCCTTTAAAGCACACAGGCTGCAGCTCCTCAGGACCACACACTGCACCCCTATCTGACAGCTGCTGAGCTCCTCTTATCATGAGAGAAGAATGTAAATAAATTAGAATGGCTGTGCTTTCCCTATGAACTAGTCATTAGGCAAATCACACCTGTCTGTGGTTCATTTGTAGATGCATTCTGACTCTTTTCTGAGCTTTATACCTGTCTCTTTTGACAATTAACAGACTCAGCTGAATTTCCTGTGACTCATCTCAAATGCCATATGCTCTCAACAGTTCACGTATAGAAAATCAGCTGGCACCTCAAGGAAAACATGAGCAAACACTAAATCTATGAACACTTCTGAGCACATATGCTGAAGATTCATTGTCTCCTATATGCTTCTATCACTTCTTCAATTAAGTAAGCAAAACTGACCCCTCAGTGACATTTGCATTCAGAATAGTATTTCTGCATCCTAAGAATAAACATCATTGTTAGGGAATAATAAGGACTACAAGGTGCTAAACCCTTCAGAATCCAGAGTAAAGTGTAACATGTCAGACTATCATATGGTAAGAGCAAGACCATTACTTAATGTTTGGAATCTCACAAATTTGTCAAATGAGAACTCACTGGTCTCTAGTGCCATGATACAAAGAGTTTGTGATCTTTGCCTTCTTCTTTTCCTCAGGGATAGAAGAACACTGTCCAGTACATCAAACTGGACAGTCCCAACCCAGCAAGGTTGACAATAGAAGATTCTGGAGGAAACTAAGACATTTCTAAGAAAGGGATCATTCCTGCAAGGTATCATTCTTTCCAAGATTTAAGTCTATAGGTGTTGACTATGAGGAAGCAAGAGAATAACCAAACCAGATAGAACAGTAACATCTGCTTCCTTTCCATTTTCCACACACACACACACACACACACACACACACACACACACACACATTTCACCTCCTATGAGATCTATGCAACCTATCAGAAGAGAAATACCTTTCATTTCTACTGTATTCCAGTGTGTTGCCCAGTGAAATCAAACCAAGAGATGTTAAGAAAAGGACATTAGTTGGTCCTGCTCATCTTGCCAGGAGGCTGGGAGATGGCTACATTGACAATTGGCTGGGGCTAAGTGACATAGTAATGCCAGTCTGGAAGCATAGATGAAGACTGTCCAAGTGTGAAACTGATTCCCCAACACATAGTTTAGCAAATTATGGAAAAGGAGAGGCTGTGCCAACCATGCATTCATCTTTAATTCAAATCCCAATTGAGCACACAAGCTCCAAACAGAGCGTATGGTCCACCTACAAGCTCTTCTACCACACACTCTCCAGACTACCAAGGTCACCCACTTAAGAGCAATTCATTTGCCTCCCCGTGCAAACTTGCTCCTTCTTATGAATTAAGAGATTCAAAAATTAGTACCACCTATCACCCAAGTTATCAACAAACACTCCTCTTTCCTTGTTCAAACACTGCTCATTTCTTCCTCTCTGATAACGTACATTCATTATTTCCTGTTCAAACTACTATGAAAATCACTTCAGACCTCTTTGCCTTTTTCTAGCCAGGTAGCACTTCATATACCCTGCCCACCCATAGGAAAAATAACACTATTAAAATTTTGATGTTCGATAACATTTTTAAAAATCACAAATCATTTCCAGGTTATCCACTGACTATAGGATAAAATTAAAACAACTACTTAACCTGATCTGCAGTGCCTTCAAGATCTCTCCTCTGCCTACATCTCCAGTGTTCCTTTTTTTCTCTCATTGAGTTTATTGGTACATTTTAGGAATACAGTACAGTTACAGTCATCATTGGGATCTTGTACAATTACATGACAGGTCTTGGTTCTCATTTTTTCCCCTTATTCCTGCTCTTCCCATCTCCAGTGTCCTTTACTGCTACTCTCTGTCATTCATTACAGTCACCTCAGATTTGATTTTATTCTTTGAACACACCAAATTCATACCTGCCACATGACCTTCTCCCCTGCTAGTCACGCTGCCCTGCAATCCTCTCACCCTCTTGCCCACATTCCACCCCACTTCACTCCTTCTCAAATAGCAAATTTAATTGTTGGGGTATCAGCTTACTGTCTGTTTAAAGAAGCCATAATTTTCACCCATCACCTCACCTTATTCTTCATTACTGCAACCTACTTCTTTGCAGCTATTATCACATTGCTTGAGTATCCATTACTTGAATTGTTAGTTTACTTCTTGGGTGACTATCTGCCTTTAGTCTGAATGTGCCTAAAAAGTCAAAAATCCAGAAACTATACACACACACACACACACACAGACACAAACCTGATATAGTCATCCATCACCTAGTAAATGTTAATAGAAATTGAATTGATGAGTGAATTAATAATGTATGAATTAATGATTATAGTCTGTAAAATGTTCATAGCTGCCTGCCTCACACTACTGGACTTTTGCTCATTCTGATCTCTCAACCTACAAAGGACCTTTGTCCCCATGACCACAGTAGAGAACGCCCAGACAACTTCCATGCACATTGCCAGCATCATTAGTGCTTTCAAGTCTTGTCTGACTTCCTCCCTTCATCCCCAGGTATAGTTTTTACTTCCCTCCATTATGTGTTATTTCTAATTTGCATAAACTTCCACCATAGTGTTTATTATACTTAAACACACTGTCATGTG
The DNA here is from genome assembly GCF_012274545.1 of Fukomys damarensis. NCBI lineage: Eukaryota > Metazoa > Chordata > Mammalia > Rodentia > Bathyergidae > Fukomys > Fukomys damarensis. Next base: position 16,385,110 of record NW_022900919.1, on the reverse strand, counting down.
TTTCTTCAGAAAACTCATTCATTTTTTAAGGATGAGAATTGTATCTTAATCATCACTGTATCCCTAACACCAAGTCCAGTGCCTGACGCTAAATTATTTTTGAATTAGGAAATGAATGACTTGGTCAGACATGCTTATTATTCTATTTTTATAGCACATGAAACATCCTGCTGTAGAAATTATCAGAAAATATTCTCTGTGCACATCACAGCCACTAAATATAGTGCTGGGAAACACAACAGTACTGCATAGAGCTTAATAACTTAGTTACATTCCTTCCAAAATGCAAGCTATGTTAGACTTCCCAGGGAAAGGGAGAAAGATTAGGAAGAGAGGTAAGTAGTGAGTCCACTGAGTCTGAGAAACACTGCACAAAACTGAGCACCAGTAACCCATAACTTCAGTAAGGTAAAAGGAATAGTGTCCAAGGTTACATTTCCAATGTCAAATATAAAGACTGCCAAGAAAAAAAGGACTTTGAGGAATTGGCCATTTAATGACTAGCTCTACACCTGGATATAAGGACTGCTGCAATAAAACCCAAAGACGTTAACACATTCTGCAAAAGGTCCACACAGAATGTTGCACTGGGAGCTAACTACAAGTAGCCTCACCTCTATTCATATCATCTGTAACATCATCTGTCAATAAAATGATTATTTCTCCTGTCAGTGGATAGATTTTTAACATATCATTCTTCCACATACCTATGGGCAACATTAAGACTCATACAGCCAACTTAGAAGGAAGTGCTTTTTTTCCAAGCATGACACCACCTGACATGCTTTACATCAATTTCTAATGTTATTCAAGTGTTTACATAAATATGGAAAAGACAAGCACTTTAGTATTTCTAATGCTCTTTGTCATATATCCCTTTGCTTGTTCTCACAGCCACACTGATAGTAAAGTATGAAAAATATTCTCCAATCTCTGCTATTTCTGGCAATTTGATAGATGGTATACCCTCATTCAACTTTCCTTGCACAAGCAACTAAAATAACATAAAATCTAAGGCATCACCAAGAAAGCCTTCAAAAGAAAATGTTCTGTGCTCCAAAGCAAAGTAAAACTAGTAAACTTTGAAAATAAGTGGATATTGAATTCAACTTTGGCCCTGAGAGTTTTCTGCCAACCCCCAGAGAACCTGAGTTTAGCTTTACAACAGCACAGGTCTGAGGAGATAGGAGAAGCATAAAGTACCATCAAAGTAGGAAATTTTATAGAAAACCACAAAAAAATTGGGTAATACATACAAATAAGACAAAAGTCTTTCACAAAAGAGACACCAAAAAATATCTCCTAACAGACGTTTGTGATGCTCTGGAAAAGTATCTGTGTACATCTTCAAGTTGGGTTTCAATCCAAATGCACTCTACCAATGCAGACTGAAAGCCAGCAAGCCATGAATTATCTTGAAATATAAAGTACACACATGCTAAGCATGCTATTGGGTGACTGGTGGAAGAAATTCTCTCAAGAGGAGCCTTGATCCAAGGTATAAAGTGTTCCCCAAATACTTAAGCAAACTGACAACTTCGCAATCAATAATTCAAAAATTGTGCTAATGACCAAACAATACCAAGGCATATGAGCAGAAACCAGCATTTAAAAACCTTAAAGATAATTGAAAAATGTGATGAATATTTTAATTTTTTAAAAAAATTGTAATAGTAAGACAGACACATTGCCATTAATCCCCCTCAAAATATTCTCCTTCTACATGCACACACACACACACACACACACACACACACACACATCCACACACATCCAATTATTCCGATTTGTCTGAAGCGGTTCTGGAAGTCTTCCATGAGTGTCTTTTCAATGCATAATAAATAATATAGCGAATGCTGCTGCTAAGTGCTATGCAGTGAAGAGGTGAGCTAGCTGAAACATTACAGCACGCCTTTGTCCACCTTGTTCACCAGATCTAGCACTGTCCAACTTCTGGCTCTTTCTCAAAGTCAAAATGACCATGAAACTAAACATTTTGAACTGATTCAGAAAGCCAAGGCAGTCATGACAGAGCAACTAAAGATACTCACAATAGGATTCCCAAAACTGCTTCAGAAACTAAGAAGAATGATGGGATAAGTGTGTCTGAAGTAAGAGGGAACATTTTAAGAGGCATTAGTAGCAATATGTCTTTTACCACAATAATTTTTAAAATTTAAACACATACCATGTCTTCCAATCGTACTTACAAACCTCCACAGATGCACACTATTAAAATTGATATAACAGGCAAATGCTAGTACCCCAAAAGTTAAATAGAAACACTAATATCAGACAAAGTAACTTTGAAGGGATTTGATATAAAGAAGATCATTACATAATGATAAGTGTTTTAAATAATCAAGATATATAATAATCCTATATGTAAATACTCCTAACAACAGTTCAGGTATAGGAAAAATTTCTTAACTAAATAAATAAAAATTAACAAATGACTGTAATAAACAATTTAACACAATTCTCTTCAATAGTAGATTAAGCAATCAAAAACCATAAAAAATAATAAATAAAGGGTTGAATCAATAAGTTGTAAACTTCTCTGGAGAAAACACAAGAACCAGAGAACTATACAGGAAAATGTTCCCCTAAAATATGAGGAACAAATCATTCTAAGGTAGCACATAAACTTTTCCAGAAATATTGTTGAAAAAAATGTATTTCTTCAGTTTTGGGTATAATTGCATCCTTGATACCCACAGCAGACTAAGAGAACAAAAACAACAAAAACAAATAAAGGAAAATTACAAGACTTTTGCAACCATGAATATACATGTATATATGCAAATCCTAAACAAAATAAGGACAAATTTAATCAAGCTCTTTCTAAAAACACAATATATTATGACAAACAAGTTTATTCCAAAAATGTGAGTTTGATATTAGAAAATCAATTAATGTGATTTATCTCAATAACTGATTAAAGACAACATATCTGATAACCATAATAGATACAGGAAGAAACATCTAACAAAATTCAATAACCATTTATATAAAAAATATTTTAGCAAGTCAGAATTAGAAAGACACCTTCTTAATTTCAGAAGTAAATACACACACACACACACAAAACCCTGCAGTAAATGTCATACTTAATAATGAAAAGGCATTTAAGATCAGAGTCAGTACAAAGATTCTCACTGTCACTATTTCTGCAAGTAAACATTTTTGACTGCTTTAAAATTAGAAAAATAAGGAATATAACACTTAGAAACAAAGGAGAACAGTCTGCCATTTAAAGATGATATTATTACCCATATGGAAAGTCAACAAAAGTGTAGAAAATTATTTAAATTTGAAAATTACCATACTTGATTTTCTAAATACAAAAAATGGTAAAGAAAAGTCAATCTTATTTCTCTATAAATTGTAGCTATTATTTTCAAAGAGAATTTTAAAAGAATATATTATTTATGCTAGCCCACCAGTATAGAAATTATCCAAGAATAAAATTATGATATGTAAGCAAACTATATCTACAAAAATCATAAAGCATGAAACTTTATGAAAACTACTGAAAGCCAGGTATTTAACTCAGTGGTTCCAGTGCCTGCCTTGTAAGCACAAGGACCCAAGTTTGATCCCCGGTACCAAAAAAAAAAAAAAAAAAAAAAAAAA
>NW_022900919.1:16310860-16381423 GCF_012274545.1 Fukomys damarensis | reverse complement strand
AAAAAAAAAAAAAAAAAAAAAAGAAAGATAAACCCTCATGAAAACTACTGAAATACCACATCTAAAAAGGGAAATATAACCTGTTCTTGGAACTTTCTTAAGTAGGAATATTTCATATCATTGAAACATCATTTTTGCCTGATGTATATATATTTTCAATAAATAAATCCCAGTAGGTGCTTTATATTTTTGTTTTGAATCCGACAGTAAATTCTGTGTAGAGATGAAAATGATCAAGAGCAGTTGAAAATACTTCGAAACAAGCAAAACAAGTACAAGGTTTTCCCATCTAGTACCAAAAATTTATTTTAAGTGATAAAAACTAAACTAACATGGTACGTAACATGGGTACACAAATAGGCAATTAAAACGACATGTTAGAATTATGATACCATAAATGAATCCATAAAAATGTCTTACAAAGTATCATCAAAATATACAATGAATTTTAATTGTTTAAATTATTATAATAAAAGACTAATTGCCATTAATTCTGCTAAAAATACCACCCTGCCTAACTTTGAACACACTTATCCCACTGTTCTTAGCACTTTCTGAAGCAATTCTGAAAGTTATCTTTCCTGAGGATCTTAAGGTGTGGCCGAAACATAAGATGAATGTTGCCCCTAAGTATTATCCAATGGAGAGGCAGGCTTGTAAAAACATGACAGTGTGACCTCATTCACCTAGATCACCAGATCTGGCACAATGCAATTTCTGACTCTTCCCCAAAGTCAAAAGGACCACGAAAGCTAAACATTTTGAATCAGTTCAGGGCATTAAAGCAGCCATGACAGCACAACTAAGGATGCAAAAGAGATCTTACAGAACTGCTTCATAAAGTGGCAAGAATGATAGGGCAGAGGAGTGACAAAGCAAGGGAGAGTGTTTTCAAAACGGCAATGCATTTGTTATTTTAATTATTTTTAAAAATTTAAACATTCATCATATTCTTCAATCACACTGCCAACTATTCAGACTGACAAAATTCAGAAACCCTGAAGAACCACAAAGTTGTCCAGGATGTAAAGTTACTTTCACCCATAACCTGCAGGATGATAACTTGTATAACCACTCCAGAATTGGCTGGGTTTTTCTGGCAATGTTGAGCATCTGCCTATTCCTAGCTCCCGTCATTCCCTCCAAAGTATACAACGGGCTCAGAGAAATATTTAATCACAGCACAGCAACAACTGTTATAACAGCAAATTTTCAAATATTACTGACAAGAGAATCAATTAGCAAATGTGATACAGTCATTCAACAGACTATTATATTATATAGCAATGGAAATGAACTATTGTTTGTTTTAATGTCTCTCCTTACAGTAAGGCATAAGGGGACAATAGATCATTTCAACAACTTGTGAAATATACCATTAAAATGCACCCTAATGCACAAGAAAAAACATGAACTCCTTTAATATAATTTTAACCCTCTAACCTCAAACTCCTTTAATATCACTTTCTCCAAATTCAGATATTCCAAAATAAAAATACCACCTGATCTGGCACAGTCTCTAAATGGACTCATGTTTTCTAAAGTTAGGACCAAGCCCCTTGCTTACAAATGCTTACCAATCCTTGCCAAGACAATCTACAACCTACTCCACCTTCCAAATCCTATAAATGCCCTCTATAATTCCTCTTTGGAAAAGCTCAATGATTATCATCATTTTGTGCTGCATCCAGTTAAGAACTCTCATAGCACTTGACTTCAGACACAGCCCTGGTGATCTTTGGCCTCAGACTCTACCAATAGCTGCATACATTTCCATAGATAAATAGCAAGAAAACCTTGAGTGAAAGATACATACTGGAAGAGAATATGACTCATACAATCTTTAAAACCAAGGAGGTAAAATTTTATAATATATATATATTTTTTTTTACTTAAATATTCAAATGTGGGTAAGCTATGAGAAATAACAAGATTATGAGGCTGTCCCTGGATAGATACCCATGGGACTTCTAATATTCGTGTTGTGTTATTCTTAATGTGAGTGACAGACAAATGGATATTTACTTTATTTCCATGTCCTCCACATAAATACTATACATTATTGTGCACATTTAATATGCCTTGTAATTAAAAATAATCTCCATTATTAAACATTAACTCTCCCCCTAGTTGCCCAATCTTGGCAAAGACCAGTAAAAGGTGGAACTGTGTGATGAGATCTGTAGCTCTCCCTCCAGCTGCCAGACGTCTGCAGCAGAATGGTAGGAGGTAGGACTTAGCTTAGCTGCCAAACCTTGGCAGCAGAATAGTAAGAGACAGAGCCACAGACGTGCCAGCAGAACCCCGAGAGGGACCCCAACCTCCACCACCCACACCTCTGGCCACCTGACTGTGCTGGTACCTGAATTCACACCACAGAAGAACAGGGGGTCATAAAGGCCACTGTCCTAAACTCTAACCTTGGTTTTCATTTAATACACACACTTAAGGTGATAGTGTGATAGATCAATAACTGCAACAAATTGTCATTTTCTAAGCTGTGCTTGATGCTTTTGTGTTGCTGATTGTATCATTTAGGCTAAAACGTTGTGATTGATCAAATCAGTTCTCCTTCCTGGTATAAAGAAAAAGAGCTTACCTAAGAGTCATTAGATCTCAAAACCTAAAGACAAGCTATAACAGGAAGATCGAAGTACTAACCCAGGTATCATATCAAGGAAAGGAACAATAACAAAAACAAAAATGGGAAGACATTCAAACAAGGCTCAAGCAAAACACAGACTCCAGTTTACCAAGGACAAATTCTGGGGAAAATGAGGTGGAAAAGGCTGAAAATCGACCACCTGGACACACTGAACTGAAAGCACAAAAAGGAACAAAACAGATGAACCAAGCTCTAGAAAAATTCAAAACAGAAATAATATTCCAGATAACTAGAGACGGTGAGCAGAATGAATAACATGATTAGAGACTCTACAATAGAAACAGGTTAAAAAAAAAATCTATATGAGCTCAGGACCACGATAGAAGCCATGAATACCCAGCATAGGAGAGAAATAGAATCCATGAAACAGATTCAAACAGATATCCAGGAGGTTAAAAACTCTACTGAAAGGTTACATAACAGATGGAGCCAATTTGAAGACAGGATATCAGATATAGAAGACAGGATGGAAGTCAGAGACCATGAAAAGAAGGATCTCTCCAAACTAGTAAGGGAACATGAGAGATCAATTCAACAGCTCCTAGGTGACATGAAGAAGAATAATATAAGACTGATCGGACTCCATGAAAAAGAAGGAGCAATACAACTGACATTAAGAAACTGTTCACAGAATTAATGACAGAAAATTTTCCAAACAGAGCAAAAGAATTTCACATACATATAAGTGAGGCATATAGAACTCCAACTAGCCATGATCAAAAAATATATATACATAGACATATAATAATCAAAATCCCAGAAATCTGAAAGAAGAACAAAAGACTACAAGCAGTTAGAGAACACAAACAAATCACATGCAAAGGAAAGCCAATTAGAATCACAGCAGACTTTTCAACACAAACCACCCTCAAGTCAAGGAGAGCCTGGAGTAAGGTATTTCAAGCCCTAAAAGAAAATAATCTCCAACATAGATTGATGTAGCCTGCAAAACTATCTTTCAAAATTATGGGGAAATAAGATATTTCCACGACAAATGACACTTGAGAAACTTCATGAATACCAAACTAGCACTCCAAACAATTCTAAAAACTATCCTAGAAAAACACAATGAAGATCACAACTCCATTGAGGCCCAACAGAGCAAACCCGGCAGGCAAGGCAATAAAAATTAAAAGGAGAGGGGAAAACATTAAAAGATCCAACAACAGGATAATAACATGATGATGATGATGATAAATCAATACACATCAGTCATAACCATCGACATTAATGGCCTCAATTCACCAATAAGAAGAAATAGACTGGCAGAATAAGTTAAGAGGCAAAACCCAAGAAAATGCTATATACAAGAAACGCACCTAGTTCAAAAAGAAACTCATAGACTGAAAGTAAAAAGATGGAAAACAGTTCTCCATGTGACAGGAATCCGAAAAAAGCAGGGGTAGCTGTCTTATTTGCAGACAGAGTAAATTTCAAACCAAAACTAACTAAGAGAGACAAAGAAGGTCAGTACATACTTGTAAAAGGAACAATCCAAGAAGAAGAGATGACAATCATAAATATATATGCACCAAATACCACTGCCCCCATCTATACAAAACAAATAGTAAAGGTCGTGAAAAACCAAATAAGCACTAATACAATTGTAGTGGGGGAGCGAAATACCCCAAAGTCACAAATAGACATGTCATCTGGGCAAAAAAAACCAACAACACAATACTAGAAGTGAGCCAAGCTTTTGAACAAATGGACTTCACCGATGTCTACAGTGTGCTCCACCCTACAAAATCAGAATATACATTCTTTTCAGCTGCATATGGGTCATTCTCCAAAACAGACCACATACTAGCTAATGGAAGATGTTTAAATAAATGCAAAGGAGTTGAAATTATCCAATGTATACTATTAGATAGTGCAATTAAACTGAAGATCAATAACAAAAGAAACTGCAAGAACTTCACAAACCCATGGAAATTGAATACCACCCAATGGGTCACAGAGGAAATTCAAGAAGAAATTAGACAGCTTTTACCAATAAATGATAATGCCAGTTCTACGTACAGGAATCTATGGGGCACGGTGAAAGCAGTTCTACGAGGGAAATTTATAGCAGTCAATGCCCACACTAGGAAAACAGAGTAAGCTCCAATAAACAACCTAATGCTGAATCTTAAGCTTCTAGAAAAAGAAGAGCAAGACAAACTAAGAGCTCACACAGGGCAGCAAATTATAAAGAGCAGAGCTGAAATCAATGCAATGGAGCCTAAGAGAATGATACAAAAAGTCAGTGAGTGAAAGAGTTGGTTTTTCTAAAGAATAAAATTGATAAATCCTTAGCCAACATTATCAAAAAAGGAAAGAAAACTCTCAAATCCATGCAATGCAGAATGAAAAAGTTGAAGTCCCAACACATACAACAGAAATCCAGAGGATCATCAATACCTACTTTGGGAATCTGTACTCCAGTGAAATGGAAAACACAGAAAAAATGGACAGATTTTTAGATACATGTGAATTACCCAAGTTGAATGAAGCAGATATAAAAATTCTAAACACCCCAATTACAATTCATGAAATTGAAAATGTGATTAAAAACACGATCCTAATGAGATAATTGACAATACGAAATAGGAAGAAAAGGGCTAAAGTTGTAAGGAAAGTGGGAAGCATAGGGGAAAGGTAATAAGGGAAAGAAAGAAATAGGAGATGACAAAATGGAAATAAAATGTTTGCAAATGGTTAGGGGAGGAGGGGGTGAAGGGAAGGCAGAGACAAGGGAAAAAATGAGAAGACCTGTCATGTAAAGGTACAAGATGCCAATAATGAATGTAACTGTACTTTATACTTAAAGTATACCAATAAACTCAATGAGGAAAAAAAAGAAAATGTAATTAAAATTTACAACAGTGAAAAGCCCAGGTCCTGATGGATTCACTGCTGAATTCTACAAAACTATTTGAGAAGAACTACTGCCAATGCTCTTTAAACTTTTCAATAAAATTAAAGGGAAGTAATACTTCCAAATTCATTCCTGGAAGCAAGCATTACTTTGATTCCAAAACCAGGGAAAGTCCCAACCAAAAAAGAGAACTACTGGCCAATCTCCCTGATGAACATAGATACAGAAATCCTCAGTAAGATACTGGCAGACAGAATACAGAGGATTATCAAGAAAAGCACACACCCTGACCAAGCTGGATTTATCCCAGCGATGCAAGGATGTGGTTTAACATACATAAATGAATAAATGTAATACATCATATTAACAGAGTCGAGGACAAAAACACGTGATTATCTCTGTTGATGCAGAAAAAACATTTGACAAAATTCAATACCCATTCATGTTGAAAACCCTGTAGATAAGTGGAATAGATGGTTCTAATATCAACTTGATAAAGGCTATCCATGAAAAACCAACAGCCAACATTCTACTAAATGGTCAAAAACTGAAAATCTTCATGCTAAAATTAGGAACAAGACAACAATGTTCACTATCACCATTCCCCTTTAATATAGTTTTCAAAACATTAGCCAGAGAAATTAGACAAGAGAAAGAAATAAAAGCAGTAATGATAGGAAACAAAGAAGTCAACCTGTCATTATTTGCTGATATGATACTCTACATACAAAACCTAAATAACTCTGTCAAAGACATCTAGACTTAATTGGCAGATTCAGTAGAGTAGCTAGATACAAGGTAAACAGTCAAAAATCAATTGCCCTTATCACAATCCCCAACTTTAAACTATACTACAAAGCCACTGTGATAAAAACAGCATGGTACTTGCAAAGAAAAACACTCAAGGATCAGGGAATAGATTGGAAGATACAGAAACAACTCCAAATGTACTCAGCTGCCTCATCTTTGAAAAAGAAGCCAACCATCCTCACTGGAGGAAAGACAGCCTCTTTAATAAATTGTGCTGGAAAAATTGGATTTCAACCTGCCAAATATTAAAACTAGACCCTTATCTTTCACTAGGAACTAAAATAAAATCCAAGTGGATTAAAGATCCAAGTATTAAAACAGAAACACTAAACTTGCTGGAAGAAAAGTTAGGTCGAACTGTCAAAGCCATTGGCATAGGAAAAGACTTTATGAACAAATCCTCAGTAGCACGGGAACTAACACAATAAATCAACAACTGGTATCTTGTCTTTTTAAACAGCTTCTACACTGCAAGCGAAACCACCAACAGAGCTAACAGACAGCCTACAATGCCCCAGGTAGCACAGCTAATTAGAACATAAAACTTTGGATGACAGAGATTTGTTCACTGCTGTACTTCAACAGTCCAGAATAGACTATGAATAGACTATTTCATGAAGTAGATCCACAGGGAATGTTTGCTAAGTAAAGAAAAAAGCTGTGACCTCAGAACACATCTTTTCAGTCATGACACCACAATGGAAGCACTAATAAGTTCCAGAGGTGGGTCTAGTATCAATTCTATCATCAAGGACTTTTCCATTTAAATTATATTCTATCATTCTCTATATTAAGGATGTCTTGGACTCAACTTTATCTATCTCCTATTTTTTTCCATTAAGTTTATTGGTACATTTAAAGCTATTTTATAAATAAAGCTTTATTACAACACTGTACTTCCATCTGTTTATATATTGTTTGGCTGTGTGTGATAAAATCAGAGTTGATTAGCTGAGAAAGAGACCATGTGGCCCACAAAGCCTAAAATATTTACTCTTTTGCCATTTACAAAAAAGTTTATTTTGACTGTTTATTGCATTATTAATAGCATCTGAATCATCCTCTCAAAACTTGTCCCAGGCTTGCTTCATAGCCCCTGGAAAGTTCCTTAACCTCACCCAGTTTTAATTTCCTCCTCATGCATATTGCTTATCATCCCAAGAGAGTAATGTAGATTCATCATTCATAACGCCTGAAAGGAAACTAACACTGCTCACAAGTGTTGCTAATTGGCATCTCTAATTTCTCTGATGCTGTTTAGAAATGATTCTCACTGCTTCTTTCTCTCCATCTTTCCTTTTACCAAGGAGATCTCTGTGTAGAAAGAATATTCCCTTCCTTTCCTTTTTTCCAAAAGTCCCTCTGCTCTCTTGCCACCTAATTCACACCTCATCACCCTCTGTCTGTGACATCATAAAAGGTTGCTGTGGAAACAGATGAGCTAGAAACTAGTTTGATTTAAAGTTTTTTTCCGAAATATCCTTTACGTTCTGAAACCTCAAATTAATTCAAATCTCTTTGGAAGGGAAGAATGGAGAAGAAAAAAAGCAAGAAACAAATGCAGGGCAGGAGGTTGCAAAATGCATGTTTGTAAATGTCATGAATGAATATGGCAACCCTGAATGGTGTTACAGAGGTTAACATCTGTCCTCAGGACAGCTCATATCTCTAACAGTCCCAGTAAGAGCTTCCACTTTTTTCCTACACAAGAGAACTTTTCACTGGGCTATATCACCCCAACAAGGTTTATCTTTGTATTCGAAGGAAGAACCAGGAACAGAGAATCAAGACCAAGTATCCAAATGAAGTCATGGAGGAGGATACAGAGTGAGGAGACAAAATCAAGATTCACAACATGGAGCTCAAATGGCACCTATCAGCACAACTGACCAAAACAAGAATTGGGATCCAATGAAATCATGATCTTGTCACCTCCAGATTCTCTGACCTGCTTCCACTTTACAGACAAAATCTAGTCAGGAAGAGCACTATTCTGAAAGTCAGGGAAGCCAGCAGTATACAAAGCATATGCAACAGAACTACCTACACTCTGATCGGTCTCCATATTTCGCAGAGGAGAAACCAAGTTACTAAGGGAAGAGCTGCTGAGACAATCAGAGCAATCAGGCTTCACAATGCTCTCTCATCCTTACCTGTGACTAGTCATACTCCTACACTGCAGCATGGATGAGTGTGGGTCCTGTGAGAGTAAGATAGAAAATCTAGCACAAAATAAATCAAGCATAACCCAAATAAATCAAGTTGTCAAATAATTCCTAAAATAAAGTTGTAGGGAATTAGATGGAGTCTCTTGAGGAGCCTTTCACTCCAAGATGAGATGGGATTTATTTCAACTCAAAAACAGTAGTCAAATGTATTAAAAGATTGTTTTCGTAATCTCTTAGTATCCTCAGGACACTTCTTCCTGTAATTTCATCTAAACTCTTTACACTGCTATAATGGGACCCTTTCAAGACACCCATTATAAGACCATTCTTCTGAAGTAGAGACACTAGGTATAAAGAAATAGGTAAAGGAGAGAAGGAAATCCTTTGTTCAAGCTGAAATTAGGTTCACTGGGACAATATGAATAAGATAGTGCATTAATCTCTGCTGACAAGTGTCCTTAACTTGGTGCATTAAATACAGACAAGCTCTTCTTCTGGTAGCTTAAGCTGAGAAGGGATGTTTTGTAGTGTTTGCTACTTCCTGCCCACTGGTATTTCCTATGATTACATTGAGAAAGGCTATTTCTCCTCTTTGACCACTGACACTTTGAAGGTCGATGCTAGCTGCAGTATGTACGGATTATATGAGTAAAAATGAGGAAGACCACTAATTTTTTTATTAAACATTTGTTGTGTGCCTAGCACTCTGCTTTATAATGGCCCTGATTCTTTTCAACTTTACCACAGTCATAGGAGAAAAACAGTACTGGTGTCATTCTACACAAAAAGAAACAGGCTCAAAGAGGTTTCCCAATAGTCAGCACTTTTACAAGTCTCCCTGGATACTGTGAGAAATAGCACAAATTTGAGTGCAGATCAGATCATTCCCAGAGGATTTTCAATATAATCAAGCCCAGGTCCTCCAACAATGACCACGAAAAGTGATTCACTCTGTAGGAAGAGACCATAGGACTTCTCCAAAAGGGTTCTACTACTTAAATCTTACTCTCCCCCTTGGGCATTAAACAAGAATTTATTGGGACACTATCTCCTCCTTTTAGATGGACTCTTTCCTGATTCCTGATTTGGCTCTTCTGGAACAGCTGAGACCAACCTTGGGCTCTAAAGCAAGATTTTACTAAACATAAAAAATATCTAAATGGAACGAAATGATGTAAACAATATGCAGAGGGCCTAATATGGCTGTGGAGGGAGAGGACTGTACTTCTTCCATCAAAGGTCTTTCTTTTTTTTTTTTTTTTTTTTTTTTTCTGGTACTTAGGATCGAACTCATGTCCTTGCACTTGCACGGCAGGCGGCGACACCACTGAGCTAAATCCCCAGCCCTCAAAGGTCTTTCTAATAGGCATTTCCCTGAACAGTACCCACACTACAGCTAACCCAGGAGAAGTCCAATGCCCTGCCAGAATTCCTAAATACTGGTAGGCACATAGTCAAGCCTCAAAGACAGATGCACTAGAAGTGTCAAGAAGTCAGGAGCCATGTCCATACACTCTGTGCCTGGTTCTGATAATAGCTCATAATAGGTGGCTTTTCTTGGAATAACTTTATATTCTTCTCTAAGGACTGAAGATCATCTTTCACACTGCCAATTCCATTTCCCTTTCTGAGAAGCTACTCTTTCCCCAGAACAATGACAATAAAATCACCCTTCTCTTTTAGGTAAGTTGCCATCCCTACTGATCTCACTTAATAACTTCAATAAAGCAAATCCACTGACAATTGAGAGCTGGAGGCTTTATGACTAACATCACCCAAATCACTTACTAGGGCTCACCATTGAACTCCAACTCTGTCTTTTAATTCTTTGAGCCTCAATTCAAAAAAAAAAAAAAAAGCTAAATGCCTGCACTCTCTTAATGAACAATATAGGATTGAGAAAGCCTTGCTCATTCTGACTGACTGGCTCTGAACTAAGATAATCTTGCTTCATTAAAAACCCCATCAGCTTTATCTCTAAAGTTATTCCAAGAAAAGTGCTTGAGGATTTCATAATTAAGGTGGCAGCAGGTGCTATGAACAAAGGAGACACAATTATAATAACTTGAAGTCAATAATTCATAAATGATAATGTATTATTAATCAATTATTGGGGCCTGAACAACATTTAATGAGATTAAGCTGATTGCCAGACTGAACTGTTGGATACCTATTGATTTAATCAAAGTGCTTAATTAAACTATGTAAGTTGCCCAGCAAATCATTACATCACAGCTTCCTTCAAAGGAGGACAGTTTTCATTCTGCTCTTCTCCTCCTTATGAATTAGAAATTGTTATTGATTGAAAAGAAATTAAGATAAGGATTCTTGCTTTTCACGACAACTCAAGAAACTGCCATGACACCTGGCGACACTTCTTTTCAATCATAAGGAATAAATGACGTTTGCATAAAGAATTCTCAGAGTGACATTTGGTGTGTGGGAATTCTTTGCTTTTGTTAAGAGCTCAAAATAGTGATAGATACTGGCTACATTATAGTCTTTAACAAAGTAAATAGTTATTTACAATCTTCCACTTTAAAGACAAAGAAACTGAGCTTTAAAAAAAAAACTGAGCATGAAAAAGTCCTGCAAAATACTAAGATAAACCATGGTTCAAATTCAGGAGTCCACCACCACTTTCTCAGCCTAAAATGTTTTCAAAAACCTCAAATTAAGCTTCCGTCACTGAACACCAGAAAAGCATACCCCTTCAACTCTGGGAGTTTCCGACAGTATCTTCCAGAAGTTAAGGCTGCTTCTCCCACAGCTGAAAGTTTTCAGAATTACTCAGCATTTACAAAGATGCATAAATCCATTTCTTCTGACATTCAGTTCCTTCTTTGACATATCACATTGCTAATGATGGAGTTATTTATGTTGAATGTGGAACAAAATGTTTTTGCTCAGAGTTACAGCCCAATGATCCTGCCTGAGGGGAGACAGGGACAGCTCTGTGGAAGCATCCTGGGGTACAGGGAGGCCTGCTGGTCTTTCTAATTAGGGATTTTCCCTGTCAGTTTCACCATTAGCAATTTCTAAGTGTGGTGTGCATCCCTATATGTTGAGGATGCCCTTGTCCCACAAAATTCTGGGATGTCAAAAATCCAGAGCTGCCACCTGGACTGAAAGCTCACTGAGAGTCACAAGACACAGTCAAGACAATGTCGACTTCCTCTGAGCTGTTGCATCTGAGCTTTTAATGTAATCATCTGGTGCCCAGGAAAGAGAATACTTGCACACAGCTGGTTGGGGTAGAAGCTGCTCACTCAATTATTACCTAGGTGACCACAGACAGACATTTTTTTTAATTTCTTTCTGTTTTGGGGGTACTGGGGATCAAACTCTGGGCTGTGTGCTTGTGAGGCAGGCAGGCAGGGGGCAGAACCACTGAGCTAAATCTCTGGCACCCATGGGCATACATTTTAATAATCACATTTGGGCAATTAATCTGCACAATGACTCAGCTCACAACCTGTATTCCTGAATCTCTCTTGCAACTAGAATCAATGATATGAACACCCAGCTGCGGCCTCAAGAGGCTCCTGTTTACAAAAGCCCACTTGGCCAAATAATTTCCTCTCTATAATTTCATTTGAAAGAACAGCAGTGGGAAACCACCAAAAACCAACTGATAATTGCCATTTCATTCACATTCAGTTTCTTCTACTTTGTCCAATCCCTACTTGAAGAAGAGAGATGTGAAAATCTAATACTACTGCAGCATCTTTTAAATCAGGCTTGCAATAGGACTGCACGTATTTTTTTTTCATGGTGCTGCTGTAATTGCTCATCACTGACCTCTCACAGAGTAGAATGAAGGATGCCTCTAGGCCACAAACATTTGTTGTAGAAAAATAGCCAGGATCTATCTTTAGGTTTTACTGTGCCATTCTACCCTGGCTTTGGAGAATATGCGAAGTACTCATCAGCTATGCTAAGAATCATTCATTGTCCTAGTTACCTAAGTACATCTAACCTGCAAGTTATAATTTAGAAAGCCCTACTCTGGGACCAAGAGAATCTCTACCAGCTGCAAGGGAACAAGCTCCTTTCATAACTTCAAGTAACTCAAACAAGCCCCCAGAGTAGAACAATGGTGGGGGGCAATAATAATCCATTTTTGACGTTTCTGGTGGTCAAACTGGAAGAACTACAGTGGGTGACTGAAACCAGAAAGAAAAGGTGCTTCAGGGTAAGTTAGTCATATCACCCACCAAAAATAAAACAAAACAAAACCACGTGTAATCAAATGTCCCTCATGTCAAAGGAGTTAGAAAGCCCTAAAGAAAATTTAGTCCTTGGTTGTAATTTCAATTCAGAAATTCCAAAGTATTTCTTCATTGTAATTCTTACTGTCTGCTAGGGGAAGAAAAGAATTGTTCCAAAAATTGTAAGAGAACATGTTTTCTTTTCATCGGGAATGATATTATTTCTAAATATAGAATAGTAGATATACTGTTTCAAATTACAAACAAACTTTCAAATTCATATTATCCATTATAGTAAAATTTTAAGATAGACTTTTCTTTTCTTACAGAATGAAGCAGCATGTAAAGTGAGAAGATCAAGGGGTAAGAACTTCCATTTCATGAAGAATAATAGATTAAATAGCCTGAACAATATTTCAAATGAAACAGAAAAATTACCAAGTAAAACATTTTTTTAAAAAATCATTTTAATGCATTGCTGCATTGTTCTTAAAAATCTGTAGATGTCAAAAACAAAGTAAAACCAAAGCAACCCTGAAACATAATATCAAAGCATATTTCCCCCCGAGAGTTTCAACAAAACCTTGGAAACCTTGTGCTTCTGCTTTGAAGGCTGCCAGGGACACAGGGAGCCAGGAGGGAAGGACAGGGCTTGTCCATTGCAAGGCACCCAGTAGGAGACTTATACATGGAGCTGAAACCCCAAAGGCTATTCCATCTCAATTCACAGAAGGGAAGCAAAAGCTAACATTTTCTCTCAATCAGTAGGAATTTAAAAAATACACAAGTCTTCACATACATTTAAATTCACCAACCCAATGTGGTCCTAAAAATCCAAGGTAGGTACTGTACTCACCCCAATATAATAGCACTCCAAATGACTACTGAGAGAAAATGCAGGAGTTTTTCCAGGTTGGACTCTGTAGCCCCCAGGCTTCAGGCCAGTTCTCAGAACTCTAGGCTCCACCAGACTCAAGGTCCAGGCCAGCAATGGACAGAGTGCCCGAATGGCAGCCCAAAACCCACTTATCTATCGCAAAGTGTCAGTGCTGCAATTAAACCAGAATAGTAAGCTCTTAGTTAAGAAAAAAACAACTGTTATCCATTGCTCAGCTGCTGGGGCAACTTGGCTCACATGCCAAAAGAGAAGGCTCCGCTTGCCCACTGTTGCACACATGCCATATGTTTGCTACCTTGGATCTAGGTTTTTCTCCGAAGACCTAGGCCAGGGATGGCAAACCTTTCGGACTTTTCAATGATACAAACAGCCCCCTGTGGTGCACATCCCATAGGTTCACCACCAATGACCTAGACAATGAGTCCACTCCCACAGACTGATCCTCCAGGCCAGTTCCCTAAGATGCAGTGGACAGGTATAACAAGAGACCTGTGTACCAGGCTGGTCCCTATAGACCTAAGATCCAGGCCTGTCCCACCAGGCCCTAGCTTTAGATGTGCCCTGAAAATACAGCCTCCAGAGGCACATGCCTACTGACCACATACCAGGCACCTGTCCAGGCAAGCTGACACCCAGATCACAGACAGCCCACCAAAAATCTTTGGATCAATGCAACTAAGAGTTGGTTTTGCAAAATATGAAACTGATAGTGGTTCCACTCCTGCCTCACAAGTGCAAGGACCTGAGTTTGATCCTCAATACAAAAAAAAAAAAAATGTGAAACTGATAGACCATTAGCAGAGTAAGAAAAACATAAGAACCTCATAAAATTATAAAGCAAGAGGCATTACAATTCATACCACAGAAATTCAGGGATCATAAGAGACTGTTCAGAACAATTATGTACCAACATATTGGTTAACTTAGAACAGACGCATTCCTAGAAATAAGCAACCTAACAAGACTAAATAATAAAATAAAAAAATTGAAACAGACCAATAACAATTGAGGAAAATGACTCTGTAATTAAAAATCCCCCAATAAAGAAAAACTGAAGGGCTGAAGGCTTTACTAGACAACCCTACCAAATACTGAAAGAAGAATTAACTCTAGTCTTTCTCAAATTCTCCCAGCACTACCTTGATATCAAAGTCAGACAAGAACTCTATAATCAAACAAAATTTCAGGCCAATATACCTGATAAACTCAGATGCAAATATTTTCAACAAAATACTAGCAAGCTAAATTCAACAGCACATTAGAATGATCAAATGTCACGTACAAGAGGGATTCAGTGTGCTACAATAAATGTAATACACAACATTAACAGTGAGTGTAGTGTAATCACACACATCAATAAATATGATGCATGACATTAAAAGAATGAGGAATAAAAATCTTATTATTATAATAGATGAAGAAAGTGCAACTGACAAGATCTAACATCTTTTCATGATTAAAAACAGTTATGTATAAAATGTGTGTCAACGTAGTAAAGGCCCTGTAAGACAGGCCCTTAGCTAACTAACATCATACCCAAAAGTGAAAGGCTCAAAGCTTTTCAGCACAGCACTGGAAGTCCTAGCCAAAGCAGTTGTGCAAGAAAAAGAAATGAAATGCATGAAAATTAAAAAAGAAGAAGTAAAACTGTCTCTGTTTGTAGATCACTAAATCATGGAGATTCCAATCAAAACTGTTAAAACTAATAAACTAAATAAAATTACAAGATATAAAATCAATACAATTTTCAGACATTAACAACTGCTTGAAAAACAAATTGAAAAATCCACTTTGCAACAGCATAAAAAATATAAAAAAGTACTTAGGAATAAATTTAGCAAAGAAGATGAGAGATCCATACATTGAAAACTATACAATATGAATGAAAGAAATTAAGTAAGGCTCAGATAAATGAATAGGTAAAGCCATGTTCTTTAATTAAAAGATAATTTTCAAAGAGTCCATACTATCCAAAACAATCTAGAGACTTGGTAAAATCTCTATCAAAATTCCATGACATTTCAAACAGAAATGGAAAAATGGTGCAAAATTCATATAGAACCATAGGAGATCTAAAATTGTCAAAGGAAATCTTGAGGAACAAAACTGAAGGGATCAAAATACCTGATTTCAAAATATGCTACCAAGATATACTAGTCAAAACAGCATCGCATTGACATAAAAACTGACTCAATTCAAAAATCAATAGAATACAAGTGAAAGCCCAGAAATAAATGTATGAATTTCTAGTCAATATTCAGGAACACACAGAGAGGAAAGACACTTATTCAATAAATGACATTGACAAAACTGGATATCCACATGAAAGAGAATGATGCTACATGCAAAAATTAGCTCACAATAGATTAAAGACTGAAAGGTAAAATCCCCAGAAAAAATACCTCGGATAGGGGCGCTTAAACAATAAATATGTATTTTTGCAGTTCTGGAGGATGTCTGAAATCAGTGTGCCAACATGGTCATGGTCTTCTTGTTTGCAAAATCCACCTTTTCTCTGTATCCCCATCTGGTAGAAAAAGAGGAAGTGAACTCTACTTTCCCTTCTTATAAGGATAATAATCCTATCAAGGCCCCACCCTGATGAACTCATTTAAATTTAACTGCTTCCTTACTTGAAATATAACCGTATTTGGGCTAGAACTTCAAATTATAAATTATGGGAAGAAAAACTGACCTAAATGCATAGATCAAATTATAAAGCAATGAAAAACGAGTGACTCAGATGTCAACCCAACTGTGTCAACATGGTTCAATCTAGAAAATACTGTTAAAAAAATGAACAATTTATTTAAATAGTTATATAGTATGCTTTTCTTCATGTACAGCTCCAAACAGGCAAACTCGACAGTAAGGTTTCAGAGATATGTAAATATGTCATTGAAATGTATGAAGAAAGTAAAAGATCATTAAACTCAGAATTCAGGATGGTAGTTATTCTAAGGCAGTAATAGTAGACACCATTGAGAAATTCCTATAGGGGGCTGAAATATATATATAGGTGAGGGACGGATGTTAGTTTTGTTGTTGCTCCTTTATCTAAAATTTTGCCTTCTATAAATTTTTGATATTACATTAAAAAAAGTCTCTATATCTGATTTGAGAGGACATAAACTCTGATTTCTGACTCCACACTCAGTAGCTATCATGCATAAGTCACTTTTATCCATTCCTATTTCCATTACTTTTGAAATAAGAACCTGTCCTCTACCACATTATTCCCACAAGTATAAAGAAAAGGACTGGTATATTAGACTCCGTGAAAATTAAGACCCAAAATTGACAAATTTAAAAAGCGACTGACTAGAAGAAAATATACCCTATGCTTAGTACCAATGATCAATACTCAACAAATATTGGCTAAATGAGTGAACTGTCTGTTGCTCAACAAAGAAGACTCCACATATGCAAATAGCTCCTTATAAATCTGCTAGAAAAAGGCAAATTGTCTAATAAATAGACAAAATAGTTTTAAAATCAAAGCAGTTATTAAAATAAACTTATGTTTTTACTGTGAATCTTCCAAGAAATACTGTATATGTACCAGCTTCATCTTCTTAGCACAGCACCATTTTCTGAGTTGTCTTTTGGGGAACCTGGAAGGTTGGTAATGGTCCACCCCTCAGAGAAGACAAATGCAAAGTTAGAGTTAGTTTTTTGCATCTTGCTCATGGAGACCCTGTAAGAGAAAGGCATCTGGACCATAGAGGCATGGATTGTCTGGTGGATGCCACTTAGTGCAAAGAAGGAGCCGTTTCCACCTAAACTTTGGGGAGCCTCTGGTATCAGGCAGAGTTGTATTTGGAGGGCATTATTCCTCCTGCTTTTACCTAGAACCCAGAGACTCTCTGAATGCCTAACAATGAGCATGGAAAGACTCCTTTGCACAGTCCAAGTACAGAACATGCTGCTTTTCTAACTGAAAACAGTCCCTCTGTTTTTCCAACATAAAAATCTGACTTCAAAATGCAGATCCAATGGCATTTACACTGAATCCATCCCACAGGAATAATAATTATTTTCTTCCTTAATTCGCAAAGCAACTATGAGGATCAAATGATAATGTAAAACTTTGTAAAATACTTAAATGATGTATCATATATCATACTTTGTGACAGAGTATAAAGCAAACTATTAAATGATTAGTTTTTACAGTTTCCCTACCACCACCACCAGCCATGGAAGAAGGAAGAATTCTTGGCCTTCATTTTGTAAGTCACAAAGCCAAAATGTAAAGGACAAAGGAATATCCAACCTGTCTAAATAGGGTTCTGAGGGGTTCCTATTAAAATAGTGATATTGTTGTGAATCACTACTCATGTCTATAGATCGAGAATAGTAAGGAAGATGAGGAAAAACAAATTGAAAATGGTTTGAGTCTGCTTTAAAGTGTTTTCTTTTCATGTGTTCGCAAGAAAATTTCAGATTGTTCTTCAAATAAGTTTTGGATCCCAACTGAGGTTCCCTCGAAAGCAAAGCTCTGTTAATATGAGAACACCATGCACATGGGGTTGACACAGGTTACTTTCACAGATATAAATCCCCCTTTGATTTTACCACACAGATAAATCCTCTCTGTGCATTCACTGTAGGTTTTTTAAAACTCTCTTGTATTGTAACTTGCTGTATTATATAATAACCTGTTTGTATGACTTACATACACACACACAAAATGTAGATCATGAATGGTGTGTTGACAGAATTTGACAGGATTAAGTAATATGTATCTTTGTATTCTTAATTTCTACTATGATGTCTTGCCCTGGTTGCCTGAAGAGATGGAAATCCCGAGGCAAGGAAAGAGTACAGTTCAATTTCTCTAGTTCTACCTCCCTTTATCAAAGATTTCCATGGAGAGATGACATTATCCTATTACACTTACTTTTTTAGCTCAAATATTTGTCAGTACCATTGCAAAAAAGAAAAAAAAAACGATGGCTTAACCAAGAGATCATACAGCTGCCTCTACCACCACTGGCTAGCTTACCCACACAGGTCACTCCTGTCTCTGAGCCCAGTCCCCCACTAGTGACAGAGAGATTTGAACTTTCATGGATTTTTAAGGTCTAAACTTCAGTGATCCCATAATATTACTTGGCCCAGCATGCCTGTGGGAGAAGTTTGCAAGGGTGAGAGATTTTTCACTTCACTTGAGTCTCTGTTTTACTTGGACCATGGTTGTCACTTACTAACTCTCCCCAACAGAAAGCTCTGTTCTTTGCATCTGATCGGTTGTCTCAAAAAAAGACAAAGGCCAGTGAGGATGGAAAATGATTTGCAAAGAAGCCAAAAGGGGAATTCTGTAACTGTGTATTTTTCCACTCCATCCTAATTTAATACCACTTACAAGTGACAACTCCCAACCCCAGGCAGGTGCCTGTGTGGTAGCTCATTACACCCTGGGGACCTCATGTAAATCTTTTTTCTGTGAACAGCTATTGTCTTCTAAGGAAAAGCTTTTAGCATAATGGCAGGCTGAATAGAACACTGCTTTTGTAAAAATGTTTTTAAGAAAAAGAAAAAAGAAAGGTATTCTTTAGCAACTGCAAATGCAGCCTTAGCTTTTCCCCACCTCAGGCCCCCTGGAAAGAACAGTGTGTGAGCCATGGGAGACTGTAGCAGTAGAGTGAGATTATCTCACCTCCAGAGACATAGGAAGGTTATGCTCTGCTCTTTTAGGTTGTAATAAACGCAGGGTGGCGGTGTCTCAGATTGCAAAAATAGCAGATCCACCTCCTCCCTTCCACCTTTGTTTTTTCACAATTCAATGAGCAAGTAGTGACTATTCATTTGGAGAATAAGTGTATTTCTAATAAGAGAATGACATTTTCCCTCAGAATATTTTCCCAAATTAGTTCCTCCTCTCAGATCACTCTTAAGGATAATCAAGGAAATATGGCTATAGGAGTTGAGGATGTGGATGCCCAATTTGGGGAAAAAAAAACTCCTGAAGAAAACTAAGCATCCATCACAGAGATGCAGGTCTTAAAACTGAAACAGGATTCAACTTTCTCTGAGCAGAAGTGGTCACTTATACTATGAAGTTTTATGGAAAATGTGGAGAAAATGAGAAAGTTAACACCTTGGGGCCTTCAATAAGCACTGTGTTTTGATTGTGTGTATTTCAGAGGAAATTTTGAGAGAAGGCACAGCCTGAAGTACAGGATGAGTGGGAGTGTGGGGTACAGACCTGGAGACTCCTTCCTGAATGACCACTCACTACACCAAGGCTGGTGATGTACCTTCCTTAAGTGGCCAGCTGAAAAACTGAGATAAACACAAGAAGTACAGGGAGATCCAAAGGTTTTTAAGATTAATTTCCCTACAAAGGCAGCACATTGTGTGTGCAAGAAGCAGCAAGCAAGAATGGTTTGAGGAATAGCTGAGTCTATAATGTAGACACACTCTCCTCTCCAGATGTGGGCAAATAATGACCTTCAATATTCCTCTCTACTTTCATTAAGATTTAGGTGAATAATGACCCCCAAGATTTTCTTTACTTTCTCTAATCTGAACTTCTTTCTCACTTTGTTTATAAATTTAGCATCTTCTCTCAGTTCAAATCCAAGAAAGTAGAACACACACACACACACACACACACACACACACACACTATTTCAATATTTCAGAAGAATGTGAAGACTACAGATAACATCTCCACTCTTTACCTGGAACCTGTATATTCAAAGAGCCTGCTAATCAAAGTACCTAATAACATATAATGTGTTAATTAATTTAAATATGCTAAGGTAATTATGCCAGAACCCTAGTAACCAATGAAGACTAGTCTCAGCACTTAAAACAATTTCCCAAGTTGATCTTGGCAACTGGTGTAACACATCAGAGCCTTTTCCATATGATTCTGTTCACTTCTCCTCACTCTCTGCTGTGCAAATCTCAAAAGTCTTAGGCTCCTTTGCTATGCAACCTTACCAGTTAGGAAAGACCTGCACCTCCTGACTCTCCAGTACTTCCTCCATCACAAAGAGTCTTGCTGTAGGGATAGAGACCCTTAGGCAGGGACAGAAGAGGGACCCCCCCACACACACACACACACACACGCACACACTGAAGGAGTTCAGATAGCTGGAAGAACAGGCTTAACCACCAGTGAAAAGCTGACAGTCTGCAGCTGCACCTCCTCTTCACACTGTACCCTGCTAAGATTGGTTTGCTTAGATCAAAAGGAAAAAGAACCTTGGCCCTAAGATGTAATAGACCCCCGCAAAAGACCTTTCCCTGTTGTTCCTGGTAACAAGTAAGTTAATTATTAACCAATCAAGTAGGGGGACCCTCAGCCCAGAGGCAAGATAGGCCCCCCAAATACTATAAAACAGCATCTTGAGACCCCTTCAGCCGTGGCTTCATTTGTGGCACTCCTGCACAGGCAGCTGCACTCTTGCATGCTTCCTAAATAAAAATACAACTCTGCTTCTATTCCTCCGTCTCTATCTGGCTCTTCTACAGCCTTCTGTGTTTTCAGGAGTCAGGCTGAAGACTGCAGGGACTCCACCTGTCTCCACCCACGACACTGTGGGAGAATTAGATGTTTATTCTTTTTTCTTTTTTCTTTTTTTTTCCCCCAGTGCTGGGGATTGAACCTAGGGCCTTCACGTTGAGCTACATCTCTCAGCCCCTTGTTTTGGTGGTTCTGTTTTTTTGTTTTGTTTTGGGTGGGGTGTTGAGACTGAGTCTCACTAAGTCATTACATTACCTAGGCTGGGCTCTGAGTCGTGTTCTTCTTGCTTCAACTTCTCCGAGTGCTGGGATTGCAGGTTTGCAACACCCTGCATCTGCTAATCACTCACTTGCATTATCAGTTTCCCCTCAAACCTAGTTCTTTCATAATGGCTTCATACTGTTTGCCCAAGAACTTCCTATTCCTTGTTCCAGGAAAAGGGTAGCGTGATTCCCAAAAGTCCGGCATCTTCGCCTTGAAGGCTCAAATCTCCAGATGTTATGTAGTGAGTACTCTCTCTTGGGAGCACTGCAAAGAAGGCCTCATCCTCAGATTTCCAAGCAATAATAAAGCATATAGCCAGTAAATCTGGTGACTACTAAACTTTTGTTAAAAAGTAAAGCTAAATATTTCCACTTTTAAAATGAAAATGCTTTTGAAATATAAATCAAACCAAATAAATTCTTCTGGGAGATTCTTTACAACCCATACCCTGGGAAGAACTAAAAGTAATCAATAAGTTGTCCTCCATAATTTCTGGGTCTGAAACTTTAGAAAAACCACCAGGGAAAGCAGCCTTGATCAGGGGCGTTCTCCCTGGGCCCTGTGGCCATGCTTTTATTTCATGGGTTTCTGAAATAAGGCTCAAGTGATAATTCAACAAAGGAGGAGGAAAGTCCTTTGGTACCACATTCCTTCTTTATGAGAGGAAAGTGGCGGCCAACAAGTCATAAGGCTCAAGTGATAATTCAACAAAGGAGGAGGAAAGTCCTTTGGTACCACATTCCTTCTTTATAAGAGGAAAGTGGCTAAATCACAGCTCAACATCCCACACCTGACCGAAGCTAAGCCAGTCCCTAGAAGGAAGATGCATGTAGGACAACTGACGCTCACCTAGAGGGCAGCCTGGAGGTGGGAGAATCCTGAGCTGCTGGTTCGTGTGCCAAGTTCTCTTCCTAAATCAACACATCATGTTCTGTGTCTGAAAGTTAAAGTTTTACTTCTGAATTATTATAGGCATGGTTAATTGTACTTTGGAGAGTAGGTGGTGTTTATATCGTGCTGGGTTCTTTATTTTAGGAACACAGCAATGATATGTGTTCCTGCATATATTGCAAGCTCCTCTGTAAATTTTTTATTATATAGTCAGGCTGAGGCTGTGATCCCAGATGTCCAGCTCTGGGCAAGGTTCTGAGGGTCTTAGGAAAGACCTTAGGACCAGAAGAATCTTTTCTCTCCCCTCCTTCCCCAGTGCTTGAAATAGCCACCATAAAAAAATGCTTATAGACTGCTTCTTGCTCTATACTCTTATCTCATTCTTTTTTTTTATTTAAATATGTTCGGGGACCATTTTTATCTCCAGAATTAAGGATTATTTTAATGTTACATCATTGCCTTTTCTCTTTTACTTTCCTTTTTAGTTTTATTTTAGGGTTCCCTATTTTTAATGTTCATACAGAGATTTCTTTAACTGAAATACCGAATAGTTTCTTTGGTGCAAAAACTATAATAGTACACAGGATCCTAATGAGATAATTAATAATGTGAAATAGGAAGTAAAGGGCTAAAGGTGTAGGGAAAGTGGGAAGGGTGGGGGAAAGGTAATAAGGGAGAGGAAAAAAATATGAGAAACTGAAAAAATGGAAATAAAGTGTTTGTAAATGGGGAGGGAAGAGGGGGTGAAGGGAGGGCAGGGACAAGGGGAAAAAATGAGAATCAATACCTATTATGTAAAGGTACAGAATCCCAATGATGAATGTAATTGTATTGTATACCTAGATTGTACCAATAAACTCAATTAAAAAAATGTTTATAGATAAAGAAAGGAGAATAAACTTCATTGTGAGTAGCAAGAGAACAAGACATTTGTGGTCCATTTAACATGCACTGCTCTAACAACTAAACTACTAGAGGGAGTTTTTCAGTACAGGGAACTGAACTCAGGACTTTGGCTTGGCAGGCAGGTGCAGCACCACTGAGCTACATCCCTACCCCTACGAGAGGAAGTTCTGGCTCACACAGCAAAGCCAGAATGTTGATGGTGAACATGGTAATGGAATCAGCACATCTGTTGTACGTGGAAACTCTGAGATTAGAATAACAAGGCCTAGAGCCTGGCACCACCATCAATCATGGTATTTAACACCCCCACCCAGCCCCTACTTATCCTGTCCTTAAAATGAGGGTGTTAGTCACTTTCCTTCACTGAGATAAAATATCCAACACCCACACTTAAACAGGTTTAATTTCGCTTACAGTTCTGGGGTTTCAGCCAATGGTCAACTGGTTTCAAGTCTGAAATAGCAAGGCAGAAGGGCCTGGTAGAAGAAAGCTGCCCATGTCACAGTGGCCCGGAAACAGAGAGAGAGACAGAAGGAGCCCCAGAGGGAGAAACACTCTCCTAAGGCAAGCCTCCAGTGACATGCTTCTTCCTAGCATGGCCACCAACAGCACATTGGGTATGATGGACACGTAAATGGTTGGATCCACTGAAGAGTATAGGGCCCCGTGACCACCGTGAACCCTTGAAACTTATGGGGGACGTTCCAGATTTAAGCCATAATAGAATTAATTCCTAATTCATCACTATAGTGAAGTCCACACAAATAAGACTGTCAGTGAATGGGCCAAAGAGGTTAGAATTCTTCTTCTGTGACTCAGAAAGAGAGGACGGTAGTAATGGAAGGGCGCCAGGCCCACAACTTTCTTGTTGTCTAACCTTCAAGCACTCTCAGGACCAGCTACGTAACTGGTAGGGCACAGTGCAAGATGAAAATGCAGGGTCCCTTTTAAAACCTTATTTTTTTCTTCAACACTTTTATTTTTTAATTTAAAAAATACAAATTTTAATTGACATAATTTATGGAGTTCAGAACAAGATTCTAATGCAAGTATACAATGTACAATATTCTTCTTCTGTGACTCAGAAAGAGAGGACGGTAGTAATGGAAGGGCGCCAGGCCCACAACTTTCTTGTTGTCTAACCTTCAAGCACTCTCAGGACCAGCTACGTAACTGGTAGGGCACAGTGCAAGATGAAAATGCAGGGTCCCTTTTAAAACCTTATTTTTTTCTTCAACACTTTTATTTTTTAATTTAAAAAATACAAATTTTAATTGACAATTTATGGAGTTCAGAACAAGATTCTAATGCAAGTATACAATGTACATTGATCAGATCAGTAATTGGCATATTCTTTGCCTCTAACATTTATCATTGAATATGCCCAAAATCCTTCCTACCGCCTATTGTGAGTTGTACAATTAACTGTTGTCAATTTTTCTTCATAATAATTGTTAATTGTCAATCTCACTGTGCTACAGAAGTTGAGCTGTTCTTCTTCCTAGTCAACTGCACCCCTGTACCCACTAGGCCTCCTCTCCATTCCCCACCCCACCCTTCCCAGCCCTTGGCAACTGCAGTACTATTGTGGTCTCTACTTCTGTTAGATCCACTTTTTAATTTCTCACAATAAGTATGATTGTGGTATTTATCTGTGCCTGACTTATTAAAACAGACCGTTAACATCCATGTTGCCATACGTACATAGTAAAAACGTTTTAAAGAAATTTAAGGTGACTACCAAAAAGCATCAAACAAAGTGCCTGCTCCTCTAACTAGGGGACCTGTACAAGTGACCCACCTATGAAGACAGTCCTTATTGGTCCTTTCACCTGGATCATAGTCTTGCTTTCTTCCAGGTCTAGCTCAATGATTTAAAGTAAAGTAAGTGATTTTTTGAAAAATGAACATCATTCATCTGCTCACCATAGGTCCCTGCTCCTGCCTCAGTACCTCTAGAGATGAACAAAGGCAGACACATTTGCACATGTTTAAGAGAAAAGAAAAAAACCAAACACCTACAATGATGTGTAAGTATACATTTCTTATAACTAAGCATATGGACAGCAAGCAGAACCTGGCCTCCTTTGATTTATATAAAGGGGTACTAAGAGATCTTTCCTTTCTGTCTCTCTTTCTTTTCACTGAACTGCTTCTTGGAGTACCAAATTATGCATGGGCCTTGCCTGTGTTTCAAATCCTCTCCTCAAAGTAAGAAGGATCTTTGTAATAATAATATCAGCAAAAGCACCAATGTCAGAATAAATAAAAATGTAAAAACACAGGTACTTCCATCTCACAATTATACAGTGGGTTCTTCTCTCCTCCTCCTTAGAAGCAGAACTTGCAAAACAAATTTATATGTATCTACTGTCTTAAATAAATGATTGTTCAAGGAAGATAGGCCTGGAAGATAGCCCTGGAAGGGTTACTATCTCTAAGTCCCAAGCAGTTTTTTATCTGCCGGGTGGAGCTCTGTGACTGTTAGAGAAATTGCTCTTAAATGCACAAAACACGTAAGAGAATTTTTGAAAAATCCCTTATTATTCATTAAAGCATTTTAGGGCCTCATTAATTCAGATGGGATAATCAGTTGTTGATTAGCCAGGTTGTTAAGCATCCATTGTCAGATGTGATGGGGTGTAAGAAATTACATTTTGTAGCCACCAAAGAGTCACCTGAATGCCATTAACACCTCATCAAGTTAGGCGGTATCTTCTGGGGATAAATTAGCTGGGTTTTTATTCTTCCGTCTTTTCTTCCATCTTCCAAGCTTCCTTGTATTGAAAAGCATTCCTCATTCACTTTAGCTTTTCTTACCTAGCTAAGGTTTAGAGCTCCATCCAGAGCCATTTACAAAAACTCATGGATGACAAGGTAGTCATACCTATGCTGTAGTGTGTGTGTGTGTGTGTGTGTGTATTTGGTTTGGCTGTGACTTGGTTTCACAGTTCATAGCTAGAGCTTCCTTCACACCCTCAGCCCTTCGGATCGTAGTATTAGGGTCATCAAGGGGATTCCTTTGCACAAAGGATCCACTCAAAGGATCTACTTCCTTTCCAAACCCTGACTGACTGAGAGTAATTTAATAGCAATGAGCATGATGAGAAAAGTCCCTGGATCAGAGGTTGGAAAAAGTGATTCAGAGTCCTGGTTCCATTTTCAGAAAGGAAGTAAATGTCACCAGTTATCTGCTTTCCATTCCAGCACATCATTTCATCTCCCTCATTGTTTGCAATTCATTTTCTCTCTTTTTAAAAACAAAGCAGCATTAATATTTACTGAGTGCCATAAGAAGAAGAATGAAGGGCTGGGGATTTAGCTCAGTGGTTCTGCTGCCTGCCTCTCAAGCACAAGGACCTGAGTTCCATTCCCAGTACCAAAAAAAGAAAAAGAATGAGGACTGTATTTCTATAAAGAACAGGTAAGTCTCCAACTCTCCATGGAGCTTCAATCTCAAAGGGACCGGGACCAAGTACTCCCAAGATTGCAGAAGTTCCTCCCCCAAGAAAATCTTCCAATAAACAGTGCCTGTTTTACTCACGGAACTGCTCCAGATGGTCAGCACAATTAGACTCAGGCATGGCTGTGATGGTCACCAGTGGACATGGATTCCCACCCAGTGTCTGGCAGAGCGTGTCCTGCCGGAAGTAGATTTGCTTGGGATTGACACTTTTTTCCAAGATCTCAAGGTGAGCCTGGAACAGAAATAAAGCAACAATGTATATTATTAACATTTTGTATAAGAATATTAGCAAAGAGCAATAGCAGCTCATACTGCCTAAATCTGATGGATTATAAGTATTTTTGTTAGTTAGAGCTGTGTGATATTAGGCGTTGAGGGATTAAAAGGGGGCTATTAATAGCTGGGCATGGTAGCACATGCCTGTAATCCTAGCACTCCCTGGGGCTGAGGCAGGAAGACCCCAAGTTCAAGCTCATCCTATGCAAGTTAGGGACTTAGCAAAATTGTCTCAAAAAAATTTTTTTAAAAAAGGAAAGAAAGAGAGAGAGGGAAGGAGGGACTGGAGACGTAGTTCATTGTGAAGGTCCTGTGTTCAATCCCCGGCACTGCAAATATCCATTCCTGTTGCCTAGAAGTTTAGCAAGGTTGAACAGGTAGCATCTTTCCCACCTTACCTGCATAATAAAAGTTCTGCTTACAATTTGCACTGAAAGTAACAAACAAGAACACAAAGCACGCTTCCCATGCCTAGGCACATAAAGGGTGTGGTGGTTACCTTGAAGACCAAGCATAAGCAAAGCACTGGGGAACTGGGGCAGACCTTCGGCATCACAGAATACAACAGGACTGCTCGATAAAGGAGAGCTGTGAGAACACTGGAGAAAATAAAAAGCAACTGATCCTGGGGGATGGCTGAATTAACACAGCAACTACCTACCAACAACTGACGTTTCCCTACCATACCTCCCCATTTAAATGCTCATGAAAAACACAGAATAATGCAAAAATGGAATAGCCACTGAGACTAGGACATCTGTTACTCCTTCAGATCTCTTAAGGTCCCTAGCTTGAACACTGGAACTAGTCATAAACAAGCTAGAAATTTCCCTGCTTAGCCTCTGCAGACCCAGGCACAGTTGCCTGCTTACACTGGCTTCGGTAACCATAGAGGGAGAGCCATCCTTCTGCAGTAGAACAACAGCACACAGAAATTATCCTCCCAGCTCACGGTTTAAAGTTTTCATTGAGGTACTAATGGGGCCAAGGAAAAACTACTCACCTTGTTCCTCGGCACTTGATAAGCCTACTACATAAATGCGACAAACAAAAGCAGATACAAATCTTATGATAATATTCATAAAACATGATAATATTCATAAATATCTTATAAACAAGAGAGTAGTGCCCTCAAAAGGCAGAGGAAATGTTTACATGTGGGAAGGATTTACTACAGAGGTAGAGGGCAGAAATGTGACCCTCCGCAGATGTCCGTGCTTTCAACTTTGGACATAAAAAGAGTCTAACTCTCCTAAGAGAATTCAGCTGGCACCTATGTATATGAGTTGCGTCCTGCACTGTTTCGATTATTCACAGAGTAACACGTTCAAGGTATTGACAGATGCAGCTATACAAGAGACAGGGAGGTGGCCACATACCTGTGAGGAGGCACTGTGGCTAAATTGAACATGCATAAACATGCATCACAGAAGGTTCTGGTAGCTAGGGCTGAAGGAGGCTCAGGGTCAACAGCTTTCCTCGGCTGACATGGACCACATTCAAAGAGTATCATCTCTCACGACCACACAAGTCCATTAGAAAGAGGGACTGGAGCAAAATAACCTATGTTTGGGAGTCCTGTGACCTTGACTAAACCTCCATGTGTGCTGTGTTGTTGTCTTTTGCCATCCCTGTATTCTTTCTATATTCTCTATGAATTTAGTTCTCCAGAAAGCCTAGGCTTATGTGGCTGACTCAGTCTAAACCTAACATCACTGTTCGTTGAGCAGAATAGGGCTTGCATGTTCCCATGGGGGAGGCCCCGTAAGTGTGTTTGTAAATAGATGTATTGTAAGTATATCTATACACAAAAATAACCCATTCTTGGCTCTCACTTCCTTCAGCAGCACTAGATAACAGAGGAAAGGGAGCAATGCCTAGGGTTTGAAAGCAGAAAGGATTATAATCCTGTACACCTGCACTAGCCATAATTTTGTTCACAAATAAATGTAGCACACTTGTTCAGATAGCCAAGAGCCCAGAAAACATATCGTCTTTTCTCTATAGAAAATAACTTGGAAACATATGTCAGTTGCCCCAAAATCAAGCTAAAGAAAAATGTAAGAGGATTTTAATAAAAATTCAGTTAAACAAGGTTTAAGTCTAAATTAATATTAAAAACAGGGTTACTGTATAAAGCAAACATAAAATATTATTTAGTACAGTACATATTGTCAAAATTTGATGTCATCACAATTTAAAAGTGAAATTAGACAGATAAGTGAGGAAGGATAAATTGAAACAAAATGTTAACTGTTTCAACTTGCAGGGATATGAAAATATTATTTAATTCTTATAAACATAAAGGGGGTATACCATGAGGGCTAAGGAAAAGGGAAGATGTTCATCAAACTGCCTGGGGTATCATTCAGGCTGTGGATTCTGGGAAGGCTATGGAAATTCTTTACTTAAGCTCTTTATGACTCAGTTTTCTCATCTTTAAAGTGTGTATAAACATACCATTATTTAACCCATGCAGTAGTTGTATAATTTAGCTATATAATGCATGCAAAAAGCATGTGTCATGTAAGAAACACTCAATGTTAGCTGCTATTGTTGATGGAGAAATATAAGTTCAAGTATGCTATTTTTAGGAACTAAAAGGGAGGCAGCAGAGTTATAAACACTGGAGGGCAGAACTCAAAAAAAATGTCTAGACCATGTTACATAAGAAAATGAAAGAAAAGACATTAATGAAGCACCAAAAAGAGCATAAAAGCTAAAGGGCAGGAATAATAAAAATGGCTAAAAGAATAAACAAGTTAATCAGTCTTATTAAATAACAGAAAACTTTGTATTACTTTTTAAAAATTCCAATGCATATTGTATGTAAGAAGTAAGATTAAAGAGGCATGCTGACTATGAGAAGCACTTCTATACTATTTTTTTCATTTTCCTTGCCTCTACTCAAATATTTTAAGGGAGAAATATTGAAACTAAAAGGATAAGCAAACATAAATTAAAGCAGGCATGGCAACAGTAATATATGACAAAGTCATATTCAGGATCAAGTACATTAAATGGAATTTTAAAATCTTATTTCAATAAAGGGCATGATACACAATGAACATATAAAACCCATAAATCTTAAGAATCAAATAACATGGGATTGAAATACATAACACAAAACAGCAGAAGGTGAAAAATTACACTAAGAGTGGGAATTTTTAAGAAAGCAATGCAGTACTCAAAAATAAAAGATACAGAACATTTTCATGCTATTGTTTAAATATATGTCAAACTTTGTCTTTAACGAGGACTTCTTTTATTATATTTTCCTCAAAAACTCATAAAAGCCTAACAGAAATTAATCATATATAGTCATTAAAAATTCACTGTATGTTTTTTAAAAAGGAGTGGTACAAACCATATTTTCTGACAATAAAAGAAAGCACACAGTAAAAAAATGGCTTTAGTGTAGAAATTCATGTTGAAGAAAAAAATTAATCTTAAATTATTAATTAAAACCCTCATAGAGGAGGTAGACATCTGAGTGTCCCAGAACAAGAATGGAAATGTCTCCACCCTGCTAGCCATGTTTCTAAGGCACCTTGGAAAAGAAAAATTCCAGTACCTTAGTTACAAATAACGGATAATGTTGAATTTAGATAATACTCATTGTGATCATGAACAAATTATGTTTTATCACTTTCATACATTTCTGGGTGAAATCTGCTCTTATGATGCTTTTTATGGAAATCTAGACTAAGTGAATCTTGCTTCATGACGCCTATCAAGATTTCAGGCTCCAAAATTAAGAAAGGAAACTAATGCCGCATTCTCCAAAGTGTATCCTGCAAGATGGTAATAAGTGCTGGGGTAGGGGCGGGGAGATAGAGGAGGCAAGAAATCTATACCAAAGCACTTGGAAAGTGGGAAGTTAAAAAATATGAGGATATGTTATGATTGTAGGGTTTCTCTGATTCTTTAATATGCCAATATGCATTGTGAATGCTTAGGAGAAAAACTAGCAGACAGTGCTTCATGAATTAACATGACTGTTAAATTATTTTTCTCTAAAAATCTCGGGAAATTGGAGTGCTACAGAACACACTTTGGAAAACACTACCTTACAAATTTGTCTCTATGAGCTTCTCTCTCTTTCTTCTCCCCACTGTCACCCCTTACTCCTATTTATTTCACATTTTACTATGGCCACAAGAGTTCTTACTGATGGGGTGTTAGTGTGATGGTGGACAGCCTGCTTAAGAATGACTCTTCTCAAGAAAAGACCATTATGCTGTGATGTTACAAAGCATCCACAGCTCTCTGGTGGATGAAATGATATGAAACAATACCAAAAAAAACCTGCAGCACGTTTGCCTATGGAAGTCATCAAGCACCACTAACTAAAAGAAGAAAAACATCGAAATAGCATCACTGTGCCCATGGATGCCATCCTACCCAGCAGTATTTCTTTACTGTGTGCCCTAGCCACATATGCAGGAACAAGTGGTTTGAAAGTCTTCTTCCTCCATAGACTCTCTTAATGTTTTATTGCTACATTTACAATGATTAATAGTATTAGAACTCAACAAATGCTTAATATTTTTTAGCTTAAGCTCATTTTCCACAAACCGCGGCTTGCCCCATATCATCTCCCCGAACCCCCCATTGGAATCTCACTTCCGTTGGACTTGCCACCAAAAATAATGTACTAAATGTAGAACACTTCCACCCTGAGGACATTACGTGGGCTCCAGTCACACAGAAGACTGCTAGACGTAAACCAACTATAAAATTCCGTTGGATTTCCTTTCACAAAAATGACTCTTATTTTCCTAGGAATGATCTCCAGGTGAAATGATCCCACCGCTGGTCCAGAAAGGCTGCGCCTAATTGAATACTGTTAGGCTCATTGATGGAAGAAGCAGGGCCACTGCATGCATGTGCCAAGTGATTGTAATTAAGGCCCTGTGAAAGCCACAGGGGTGGGTTTCTTTATAAAACTGGGAATGAACTCAAGGCAATTGTGGCAACCCCCAGAGAAGTTGACTTCTTCAAAGAAAATTCTGTCTGTGAAAGGTACAGAGCTGATAACCTTAGCCTATAGCCTCACCCTGTGTCTCTCCATGGGAGTACTCTGTCTCCCTGTCCTTCAGCAGCTACTCCTTTAAAACTTCCATAAAAGACTTACCCAGATCTCAGCAGGTTACCCTGACGATGGCTACTGGTAAAAGTGGGACGTGCTATACACTTCAAAACCGTTCATTCCTTATTGTTATCCCCTAAAGCACGGCACTCTTTATTCCCCTAATTTAAAAGAAAGCCCATACCTAAGGAGATGGCCTATTTCATTTGTGCACTACCTAGTTCTCAGTTGTCGCATAAATACTCTCATCAGACATTTGAAGACTTCTCATCACAGAAGCACAAATAAGAACAAAAACACCTATAAGTGAAATAAAAGCTACAGAACATACTATCGGCTTGTTCCAATCAACTTTGTCTAACTATTCCAGTCTGATAATGACAATACCACTCTCCCTAACTTAAAAGGACTAACTTTGTCTGATTGGGTTTTCTTTTTCTGTTTGGTAGTGCTAGGGATGGAACCCAGCACCCAGAGCACCCCAGCAAAGTGCCCTGTACTGAGCTATGCCCTATAACACCTAGGACTTCTTTTAAGAATGAGAGGAACAATAAATCTCTAGGTATCTGCTTACAGATTTGCCAATTATAATATAAAGAAAAGAGAATCTTATTATCCTTTCTCCGTTATAAAGTTTTATTACTGATTATTTAGAAAAGCATGTAAAGAAAAAATAATCATAATCAAGCACCCTAAGGAAATCATCAGTATACATTTCTTTTACCTAGATTTTTATATACTATTAATTTTAGCATGAACTATGGAATGCATATCCAATCAGTCAACAGAGAAAATGATCCTACATCATCATAAAGGAAAGAATAAATGCTCCAGTGTTTATCATCCATTGCTTACTAGATGTAAACACAGATATGGGCACTTTACTGATACTTTCCATGTGTTAATCATTTAATCTTTAAAACAGCCTGTATAATAACTGTCTTTGTGTTCCATTTTACAGGTTAAAATCAAGGAAAAAAGAAATTAAACAACTTGCCTGTGACTACAGAGCAAGGAAACACAGAGTCAGGGCTCCAATCCAGGCCTGTCTGACTCCAGAGCTTATTCTTACATTGCACACAAGACCCTTGAATTCAGGGGTCCATGTGGCAAAAGATTTCACCATCCATCCACATCCTGGCTCCTGCAGGGTGGGCCTTCAGGCTCACCTCCTCAACATCAAGGCCTTTTATTGCACTCATACAAGGATGGGTCTCTGACTACTGATTACCTGACAACACTGATTTATGGCTTACTCCTTTCATCTTTGATGTACCACATATAAGTCAATGTTTCCATCTGACACGTCTTCAACTCTTTTTACTCAGAGTCCTTTGTAAAATACTGAATATATAACATCCCTCCTCCCTCCTTTTCCCTCCTGCTCTTCCTTTCCCTACACCACACTCCATTGCTAATCTTGGAAGATAACTGTGGTAACATCTTCCACAGCGGGTCTAGTGAAAAGCTCTGTTCTACCCTTTCAAAGCTCTAAGTTCTCCCAACTCTACTTACAGTCACTTTTCTTATCTCTTGCCAGTTTATGAGATCTCATTTCCTTGCCGCCTACAATATCCATCAGAAAATGTCTTGGGGCCCCATTTTAAAAGACTACTACTGGCTACCTAGAGACAACCCAAAACATAATACCAATCTTTAGCAAGCAAAACAAACAACACTTTAACAGTCATTACAATTACTGATATTCTGATACAGTTGATTGAAATATAACTTCTTTTGTTTGTTTCAGAATTATAATAATATTGTATCTCTTTCAGCTTTATTTTAATGCTATAATTTGGACAATTATCCAACAGAATTGCTGACAAGCATCTGGAAGATATCAATTTGAAAGAACCAAATAGTAATTCTCTTATTGTAAGAGAATAATAAAATTTTTTAAAGTTTCAAATTGTACTCACAGTGAAAAACATCCAGCATAACAAGTCCTCTGCTATAAAAATGTCTGCAATTATTAAACATAGTCCATATTATGAGAGATTTACAAATTGTGAATTCCATGTAGAAATGTATTTTCCACCCCTCAGCATAACCCTCAAGTAACATACAGTTAATTCTGCCCTTGGGGTATCATTCACATTCAATTTATCACTGATTTTTTGGAAGAAAAACTGTTTCTCCTTAGGACACGTTCAAAAAATAAAAAATAAAAATGACTAGTGTGCATTACAGAATGTACTCATTTCTATCCGTGGCAGAGGAAGGGTGTTTCAAGAGAAGTCACAGAATCAATTATTGTTTTAAACTTAGAGAAGACTAAGACCATGAGTTGTTGGAAATGTAAAACCTAAAATTGAGGATACATATCCTTCACTTTCAAGTACAAATTGTCCTTCTAACCCTGGTCTGCTCACTTAGAGAAATAAGAAGGTATCACTTTTCCTGCCTCTCTCTCTCATTAACTCTACTCAAACTTTCATAGTCAATAGGCTAAGTAACAAGCCAATAAAGATCAATTACCAAGGGGCCTCTCACCCTCTCAGTGAGACTAAGTGACTGAGAGGGTTCACTTTTCTTGTGTTTTTGTCTCCTTTCAAGACGAAATTATTTCCCCACTGATTCCACTGAATGAACTGATTACAGCATTATTCAGAAATTATAAATTTTAGAACCTGTGCTTTATCTAAATCTCCAAAAATTAAGTGGGCATCCAAGTGTGGCTGAAGCCAGGTTGCAAGGGTTAAAGACTTTGAACCAGGTTGTAGGTGTCTAGCAAGAGCCCATCAGATCATCCTAGAAAAAGAGCTGACCGTGTTTGATAAGAAACTTTACCCCACAGATGAATGACACCCACAGCACTCAACATTTCATACAAAAACCGTGGATGATGATTTTAACTCAACCATCAGAGATGTCTATTGGTTACCTGTACTTACATAAAACTTGACTGCATTTTAGTAGCTGTTGTATGTTGTTACAGGCGAAGACACTGAGCTGACCTCAGGGTAGAAATTCGTCTGAATTTATCCTACACTCCTGCAGTAAGTAGAAAGGCCACTGGAATTGACATCAAAGGCCAGCGAGCTTTTCCCTGCTTGGCTGCTAGCCTGATATGGGATTTGGGGCTTCAGATTTTTACTTCGATAAATGTGAAGGGTGAATTAGACAACTTCCCAAACCTTCTGAATTCTGTTTTATATTAGTTGCCACCAGGAATCTCAGCAGGATCCAACATACTCTAATGAGTGAAAAGAAGAGTTTCCTGGACCCACAGTCCCTTCCTCCAGTGAAAAAGACAGACATATATTCAAAAAAGAATCTCCTTCCCCAGTAGACTTTACACGTGCAGCATTTCACAACGGAGACTGTCAAAACAGCTGTGGAAGGAGATCATGAATCTTGCTGTTCTCCATCCCAAAAGGCAAAAAACATGTTTTATAACAAACATTGCTTGTTTCAGAATAGTGTATGATGCACATTTCTTGGATTAACTTCTCAAGCTTTCTTCATGTGTTACACAAATAATACTAGTTGTGTATCTTTTGCAATCTGGAAACCAATAAAAGTCTCTCTTCAGGCAAGACAACATATGGAGAGAAGGACAGATGTATTTTCATGGAGTGGTTAGCCAAGCAGTTTAAAATGTGCCTGCTCAATGAGAAAAATTTCCATTCATACCTGAGCATTCTTTTGAAGGGAAATATGTCCATGGTTCTTATTTTTCCCAACTCCTTATCACAGTCTTAAAATGAAAATGCACATCCTTCAGGCTAAATGATACACACAATCATATACACATATATTATTATAAATATGCTAATAATGTTTTACATTAACACAGAGGATGAAAGTACTTTGGAGAAGATACT
This sequence comes from Fukomys damarensis, assembly GCF_012274545.1. Lineage (NCBI taxonomy): Eukaryota > Metazoa > Chordata > Mammalia > Rodentia > Bathyergidae > Fukomys > Fukomys damarensis. The sequence continues at coordinate 16,345,609 of NW_022900919.1, read as the reverse complement.
GTAGCTCATTAATCTTTGAGATACCCATGAAATAGCTAGGGGAAAGCTATAGTTTAACAACTTTTTCAAATGATAGAAATCTACGTGGTTTAAGCAAACTGTTTACTAAAAATTTTCTCCTGAATTTTGTATAAGGCCTTACAGAATGCAAGCATGCTAGCTATGAGTATAGACTGGCTACTGCTATACTCCTTATAAAAACATCACAAGTGATCAGTGATTCAATATTTTATTCTTCTTCTCTGTTTGTACTCCCTGGATCCTTCCAGCAGCCTCTGGTCTACGGCCAGGAAAACCACCAGAGAATCTGCAATGGTTGCTTGCTCACAGACCATGGAGTTTTCCAGCTGTCTCCTTCCTGCCTTCTACTCGTTTCCTCCAGGAAGAGCCCTTTAATTTGTCATGCAGCTTACTTGTATGGTTTGATCCCAATTCAATGTTGATCTAACTGCTTCATGCTCTAGAACATTTTTTTTTTCCAGTACCAGGGATTGAACTAAGGACCTTGCGTTTTGCAAAGCAAGTGCAGCACCATTGGGCTAAATCCCCCAGCCCAAACTTGAGGACTTTTTAATGACACGTCCCTAAGGAAAGCCCCTGCCTCCCACACTCAACCTACAGACATCCAGGGCCTTCAGAAGGATGTAGGCATGACTAAGCCCCCTGCTCCATCCAGGGAAGGAGACAGAAATCCACCAAGTCAATGCCAACAAAACCTAGCCCCCTTAAGAAAGGAAATAGTTCCCTTCCACCCACCCAGGATGCCAGGGTCTCCAGAATATTCTCAGGAAAAACTGAGGGAAATCCCCACCCCCACCCTATAGGATAACAGTGATAGAGGAGGTTACCATGAGGGCTGTGTATGTGTAGGGATAGTGGTAGGCCAGGTAGCAGACATCCTCACTGTGTGGGAAGGTGACAGCGAAGGTGAGGGTGTAATAACACTTCCCAGATGCTCCACCCATGGCAGCTGCACTCTGGCGATAATGATTTCTAAAGAAAAGAGAAGAGAATGAGGAGGGGGTTGGGGGGCGCGAGTCACACAGTGTCCTAGATGCTATAAACCTTGTCTGTTATATACTAGCAAAGCAGGCTTAACTCAAAATACTTTTGTGTGTAAAATTTAGGAAGCAGAGAAATGTGCAAGTGAACTCACAGCGGGGTCGCAAGTTGGCCCAGCAGTGCATAAGCCTGGCACACCTGCCTCCCAACTGTGGCACATATCGCCATGCACCCTTCCTTGCTGTGTCTGGAAATGAAAGCTAAAGTCATTGAGCTAGAATTCAGAAGAAAATGCACATAATTCTGTGTGTCCTGCGATTCGACTTCAGACATCACTTCATTACCCAGATTTGGGTTCCTCCCATCCCCGTCTGTCCCAGGCCACACAAGATGCAGTTCCTTCCTTTCCCCTCCAACTGCTAAATGGATTTTACTAGCGATCACTACTGTACACTTAGTTTCAACTCCATCCTTAATGTACGTTATCTTATGTTATATTGCAAAAATCTGTGTGGATAAAGAAATGAAAACTTAGAGCAATTAATTTACTTAAGGTAAGATATATCACGTACAGGTACAAATTCCCAGTGATGAATGTGGTCATAACGTATGCCTAAAATGTACTGATAAAGTTGATAAAAGAAAGACAAAGGATGGAAAAAGGACTCAAACCAAAATCTCTCTGGCTGCAAAGCTTTTGTTCTTTCTACTACACGATACTTTCTTCCCAAAGGAATGTATCTGTACCCTGAATGTACTTCAGCATCTTAAAGCTTAATAATGCACTGTGACTTTTATCAAAGAGGAAGAACCAGTCTTAATATTTTAGAAAACAGTATCAAAGAAAACTGCACCCAGAAGAACATTCCAGGCAATGTTATCTCCACCTGCGGCCAGTCCAGTTGTGTTCCTGCCCTGCCTGTTGACACTGAGACAGCTATGCAAACTTTCCAGGGAAATATTAGCAATAAGGCTGCATTATAACGCAAAATACACCCAGACACCAAAAGATGCAATTCCACCTTTGAACACACAGAGAGTTGGCTCACTAGCCAATGTGCCTTTTGTTTTATTAGGGGAAAGGGGAAGTAGGAGAAAAACAGACTACTACTGTTGTGTATATAGGTTATTCTTTTCTGCCTTTGTGCTATCCTCCACAAAAAAAAGCATGTAAGAGTGGAACTAAAAGAAAATGTACAATCTTTTTTCTTATGGTTTTGTGGGGTTATAATTTTCATAAAGCCAGAGACAGAAATAAGAGAAACCAGTGATCCCACCAACTGCGACTTGATAGGTTTCACTTACCTCAGCTTTTGTCAACATGGCAACCTGAAGCCATGGTCATTCTAGGGAAAAAGGATATCCCATGACAACCTATGCCCTAAGCCACTGTCCCACCAACTTTTCATTATCACATTAATAAAAATCATTTCCTTTGTGCTTATAGAAATAGAAATAAAAATATGAGGAATGTTTAATTTTTTTAATGTATTACAGTAAAAGACGCATTGCTATTAATACTCCTCAAAATACTGCCCTTCACTCCAACTGCATTTTACTCCAAAGTGCTTGCCACCTTCTGAAGCAGTTCTGGAGGTCTTCTTTCATGAGTTTCTTTACTTGCACTTTCATGGCCACCTTGATGGCCTGAATTCATTCAAAATGTTTAGCCTTCATGTTCATTTTAACTTTGGGGAAGTGCCAGAAGTGACACGGTACCAAATCCAGTGAATAAAGTGGATGAGGAAACACAAGGCTGCCTTTCTGATGGATGGAACTTAGTATCTGTACTCGCTATATATTTATCATACTTCATAAAAGACACTCATGAAAAATAATTTCCAGAACTTATTTAGCAAGTGGCAAGTAGGGCTGGGGATTTGGCTCAGTGGTTCTGCCACTGCCTCACAAGTGCAAGGGCCCAAGTTGAATCTCCAGTACCAAAAAATAATAATAATAAATAAAGTGGCAAGAATGGCAGGGTAAGTGTGCTAGAAGAAGGGGGCAATATTTTTGAGGGAGGTTAATGGCAGTGTGTCTTTTATTGTACTTTTTTTAAAGTTAAACATTCACTGAATTTTTCGATCACACTTGTAAATCTTGATACCTAAGTGGATCTATTTTTAAAAGATTTCTTCAAAGTTCTAAAGTTTTTCCAAAAGCTAAGACTGTGTTCATTAAGAAAATATGCAAAGAAGCACATGACAGCTTATAAATCATGCAAGACACATGTACTCCATCTTTTATTGGCTTTCTGGCTTCGCTTGTAAAGGCTCCATCGCAAAGATGTATTCAGTTTATCCCTAGGTGAACAACACATTCTAGTCGATCACAGCTCCTTACAGTAGAAGAGCCAATGAAATGAAATGATCCGGGGACAGCCAATCAAAGCATGAAAGGGTGCTTCACTTGTGAACATATACATTTGAGTGCATGCACACATAAACATTCGTGGACATAAAGGCAGGTGGAAATACACATCTAGTGCCTCACTGTACTTCCTCACCCTCAAATGGTGAAGAAAGAATCTGCATCTTGACCCAAATGCCTGTTATGGTTACTGTTTAGATGTCCTCCCAAAGTCCCACATGGTCTATGATGGGGCTTTTTCAGAGGTGGCTGAATCTAGAGTGTGTGATACTTAGATAAAGAGTGTGTGATTGGTTTGGCACTACTTTAATTCTGGTAGCCTGGATACAATATAAGGGACAGAAAGAGCTTTGTCTTCTCCCTTGCTTGCTTTGCTAACTTCTGACCACCATGAACTATTTTTCTTTTGCAATGCCTGTCTGCCATGCCACCCTGCCTTGGAGTCAGCCACTTATGGATTGAAATTTCTACAAACAGTAAGCTAAATAATCCTTCTCCCCTTTGACTTTATGCACTGGGTATTTTGTCTCAGCAATGAGAGAAATGTAATTAAGACAATGCCCATAAAGGCCAGTGATGGCAATCTTACTGGTATGGTCTTTACTTTTTTTTTAGCTTTTCCACTGAATGCTTAAGGACAGTATTAAGCAGATTCATCATATGCAAATTAAACCACAGAAGAGAACAAGAAAGAGAGAGAAAGTGAGACAATAAAATATCTGTATTTACTCTGATCTTCCCTTCACATTCAAACCAAACCTGGACTCTGAAGGAAGAAGAGCTATCATGAAATACAAAGAGAAATAAAATGGGCTAATTCTTACCTTTTGAGCTTCCATGGCCCTACAGACTGAAGGTATGTGTACAAGTGTGGTGGTTTTGATTATATCAAATCTGCCTTTTCACACCCAGCACACCCACATACCTGATGTGTGAATCCCTGTAGCTGAATGGCTACAAGTTGCTAGAATTTAAGACACTGGATGTCACCTAATGTAGAATGAGTTTTGGCTAACAGAGATTCAGGTACAGCCCTAGTGTGGGGTATAGACTCTAGCTGAACCAGAAGCAGACATCATATTTCCCCAGCACAGTCTCCTTGTGGCCGTACTGTAGCAGGTGCTGTGCATGAGATCTATCCCCAGCAAAAACTGCCTTCTTTGGAGACCTTTAACCTTTGCCAATAACGTCATCTTTAAGATGAAACATTTGCTAAATCTCCAAAGGGAAACATTTGGCTTGTAACAAATCAAATGGTCTTTGACAGAGTGAGATCTGTCAACAAGTTATTTTTGTTTCCTCAGTTATAATGGTCAACACGCTGAGGGATGTCTGCAAAGAAGTAACAGACATCCTTCATATTTTGGAGGCTTCCCATATTCTCCTTTTGCATAGAAAGCCCTTTCCCTCTTCTTCATTTAGCTGAGTCCTTTTGTTCCTTCAAGGCTGAAATGTTTCCTCTTTTAGAAAGCCTTCCACGATATTCCCCTTTCACATAGCTCTCATCACTTGTATGTTTCCCTCATTGCCATCACCTAATAGCAAGGATCAAGCTTATTCATTTGTGTATGTTTATGCTTGGCATTTTCGTATCTTGCCTGGATATAACAGTTGAAGTTTGTACAATAAATGGATTTAAGACTCAAGGAATATTAGGATATTTAACATATTTATATCTAATCTTAATGACATCCTTTCAAGGTAAATACAGTATTGTTATACATGTTCTATAGACAGGAACATTATAGATCCTAATATTAAGTGCTATGAGCAATTTCACATAAGTACAGTAAACAGGATACAATCCCAGGTTTGAAGTAACCTCTGAAATTAAGATTTTTTTTTTCATTACATCACCTGCCTTTTAGAAATGGGATAAAAGGACAAGAAATCCTTTGGCCCATTTCAGAATGTAAGAAACTGAAGTTCTAGTCTTCATAAATCGGGGCTACCTCTCAACTTCGATTCCAAAATAACAGAAGGAATGTAAAATAATCCAAATAAGAGATAGTGAAGTTACTACTATTCTTTCTATCATTGGCATCTGATGCTACTAAGATGTTTCTAGTAATTACCAATTATAATCACTGGCATTCGTTGAATACCTGCTATGCACAGACACTATTCTGAGCTTCCCAGTGATTCATCTCCTATCATTTGATCTTCAGAAGAGCTCTGCTAAGTAGACTCATCATTACTATGTCCATTTCCTAGACAAAGAATCTAAGGATGAGAGGAGTTGGAATAATTTGCCCAAAGTCATGTCATGAATGAGTGGTGGAAATTGGATTTTAAAAAACTTTCACTCCTCTTTTTGAATCGGGTCTTTATATTTAGGGGGGCTGGTTTTTTTGAGTTCTTTATATATTCTAGATAATAGTCCTTTGTCTGAGGATCAGCTGGTAAAAATTTTTTCCCACACTGTAGGTTGTCTTTTAGTTCTGTTGATGGCTGTTTAGTTCTTTTGCAGTGCTGAAGCTTTTTAGTAAGATGAGATCCCAGTTGTTGATTCTTTCTGTTAGTTCCCCTGCTACTGAGGATTTGTTCATAAAGTCTTTTACTATGCCAATGTCTTCAGAGTTCTGCCTAACTTATCTTCCAGCATTAGTGACTCTTTTTTAATACACCTGGATTTTAGTTTAGTGCATGGTGAAAGATAAGGGTCTAGTATTAATCTTTGGCAGGTTGAAATCAAGTTTTTCCAACACCATTTATTAAAGAGGCTATTTTTCCTCCACTGAGGATTGTTGGCTCCTTTGTCAAAAATGATGTAGCTGAGTACATCTGGAGTTGTTTCTGTATCTTCCTATCTATTCCACTGATCCTCAGGTCTGTTTCTTTGCCAGTACCATGCTGTTTTGTATCACAGTGGCTTTGTAATATAGTTTCAAATTGTGAATTGTTATACCCGCTATCATGTCTCTGTTGCCTAGGATGGCTTTCACTATTCTAGGTCTCTTCTGGTTTCAAATGAATTTTTGGATTATTTTTTCTAGGTCTGTGGAATATTCTGTTGGAATTTCAATTGTCATTGCACTGAATCTGTATAACAGTTTTGGAGGTATGGCCATTTTCACTATGTTGATTCTTCCTACCCAGGAGCAGGGAATATCTTTCCATTTTCATAATTATAACCTCTTTGATCTCTTTTTTCAGAGTGCTGTAGTTTTCAGTGCAGAGGTGTTTTGCTTCTTTCATTAGATTGATTCCTAGATACTTCTTTTTTTTTTTTGATGCTATTGTGAAAGGAATTGTTTCCCTAATTTCTCTCTCAGTGAGTCTGTTATGGCATCTGAAATGAACAGACATTTCTCAGACAAAGAAGTAAAAGCATCAAATAAATATATGAAAAAAATGTTCCACATCACTGGTTATTTGAGAGATGCAGATGAAAACAACACTGAGATTCCACCTCACCCCACAAAGAATGGCTGCTATCAAGAAATCAGCCAATAACAAATGTTGGCGGGGTTGTGGGGAAAAAGGAACCCTTCTCCATTGTTGGTGGGAGTGCAGACTGCTGCAACCACTATAGAAATCAATATGGAGATACCTCAAAGAACTAGGATTAGAGGTTCCATTTGACCCAGCCATCCCTCTGCTGGGTATTTTTCCAAAAGAATTAAAAGAATCATAGCACAGTAATATTTGCGCACCCATGTTTACAGCAGAACACTTTGTAATAGCTAAAACTTGGAAACAGCCCATTTGCCCATCCGTTGGAGACTGGATAAAGAAGATGTGGTTTTTCTATAAAATGGAATATTACTCAGCCATAAAGAATGAGAAATTAGAGTCATTCATAGGAAAATGGATGCATATTGAGGATATGCTCTTAAGTGAAATAAATAAATCACATATGTGTAAATACCAAATAATGTCTCTGGTGTGAAAAACTATAATTGTACATAAGATTCTAATGCTATAATTGACAATGTGAAATAGGAAGAAAAGGGTTAAAGGTGTAGGGAGAGTGGGAAGGGTAGGGGAAAGGAAATAAGGGAAAAGAAAACAAAATATGAGAAAATGAAAAAATGGAAATAAAATATTTGTAAATAGGGAAGGGAAGGCAGAGGTAAGGGGAAAAATGAGAACCAAGACCTCTCCTTTAAAGGTACAAGACCCCAGTGATGAATGTAACTGTACTGTATACCTCAAAAGTACCAATAAACTCAATAAGATTAAAAAAAAAACTTTCACTCCTCAATCTACTTTTCAGATGAAAAAAAGAAACCTGCCCCCCACACAAAAATGTGTGCTTTCAGATTGGCTGGATGCCAAATAAATCTTAAATCACAGATAAGCTGGGTGGATAGGGCCAACAGCTCCAGTGTTAAGAAGCTCCCCATGGCTCCCCCTTCTATGAACCACTTATATTTGGAAAGATCTGTACTTTTGTAATCATAAAGTCTTCTATGAAGCAAGGAGCAAAGTACACAAATACATAGTTATAAACTCAATGTATTATCACTTGTACCTTAAAATACGCTGAGAAGTCATTTTTTCCTATGTGTGCCTGAAATTAGCAAATGACAAGGCAGAGAGTGAATTAGAGAATCTTGCAGTGACGACAGCCTGTTTAACAATGGTGCACCATTTCACTTAGCAAGATCTAATGAGGCAGGGCAGCACTGGCATCGCCAGGTTTCCCTGTGTCACAGCATCTCCAACATTCTGTACAGCACCAGATCCCTCTCCTGAGGTCCCACAGAAGGATGCATAATGGCCGAGCTCTTGTATGGCATTCGTCTTCATGAGTGAGCTGTCCCATCTCCTCTCACAAGCACAGATAAACGTCACAAGAGATCAGCCACTGTGTATTACACAGCCACTCAGAGTGCGCAGCTGCCCCACCTCTGCCCTTCAGCACCAAAATGACTTCAGATCAGAGCCAGGAAGAATTCAAAAAGGTGTGAGTCTGAGTGTGTCATGGGGAGAAGAACCAGGCCACGGGAAAGCAAATGAACAAGAAACAAAAACTGCCCTTGCTTAGTTTTATAAAGGCAAGTGGTCTGCAAGGTGAGTGGGAGATGTGTGCAGGACAGAAGGAGTAGGAGATCCTCCAGGAGGGAAGCAGGAAGTCAACTATGTAAAAGGAGAAAACATTAACATTTCCTCTTGCATTTTTAACTATCTAGGTAATAAGAAAACACTAAATTGTCACATTTGATCTTAAGATTAACACAACTGCCTTTATGCAATCCACGTCAACCTTGAGCGATGAATAATGACAAAACAAGTACAATTGCAGGGAAGAGGTTGTATCCATTCCTCCCTGCTGTATTCCAGGGAAGGATCATGAAAATGCATTAAATAATGCATCAACTATTTTCATATGTCATGTAGTTAAGTTTCAGTTAGTTCGGAGGAGGTTTCCTGAGAAGGACCAGGAATAACTTATCCCTTCTTTCTTCTTTTTTTATTTATCTCTGTCAAGGTATTTAAGTTTACAGAAGCTTATTTTGCTGCATTTACAGCATAATTAAATTAAACTAAACCTCTTAAAATAGACAATTAGTACTATTAACATTCTACTTAGAAGCCGTCAATTAATAAGGATATTACACTATGAGGACAAATGACTGAGAAAAGAGAATACGATGTTGTGCCTTCCTGCACCCCACCTTCAGTACCAGCTTTTTCTCAGTAACTCTCTTTTGTGCAAAAATAACCTAATTAGACCTGGGAAGTTCACTATAATTTTTCAAAATTATCCACAAGACTCATTATAACTACATTTTTAATAGTGAACTCCACTGTAAAGGCACAGTGTGACCTTGAACAGAGAACATTATTCTCTGCAGTTAAAGCCAAACTTACTGGTGGAAAAGTTTTCCCCCATTCCCTCAACATGTTCCGGACACTTTCTCTCAAGCAGGAATTTTCTTTGTTCTGTTTTATTACTTCTATCTCCCCACCGAGTGTAAGTGGGACATGGCTCTATGCAGTGAGTTTTCTATCTGTAATATCTGATCACCAGTGAGTTTGCTGGGCCCAAATGACTTGTGCTCTGTGAAACCAATGTAAAGTGTTTAACTCCTGCAAGCCCGCCCTCTCCTGATAGTATAACCTGTCCCTGCTCCATCCCAAAGCGGGGTCAGCCTCATCATGGAGAAGTCCCAGACAGACCCCCTAGTGTTAAGAATAAAACTGTACACTTTGCCTACACAACTTGTGGATGCATCTTCTGTTCTCCTGGACTGCGTGTCTGTATGTTCTGGCTGACAATTTCCACTACAACCTGAGCTATCAAAACTATTAATTGTTTCATTTTTTTCATCATTTAAAATTAATTTTTAGCATGTTTTCTGATGTATATAATTTGAGTATCATTGTAGAGGTGTCATTTACTTTTAAAAGTTTATGAAATAATCTATAATAGTAAGTCAGACAGTATCTTGTTGACAACTAGTGGCACACTGTCAAAAAATTTAGAAACTACTTCTCACTGGTGACAATTGACCCCACAAAGTATTCGGTCCCCTTTTACAACTGTTCCTCATTGCTGTCAACTTCCAACTCCTTTCCTTCCAAGTGGCATTTTTCCTGTCACAGTTAATATTGATACCCAGGTACCCCCACAACAAGCACCCAATCCCTCCCTTAACCTATAGCATTAAGCGTGGGAATGTAACAGCATAATAACAATATGACTTCTGAATTTTTACTGACAGATAGGGCAAGAGGAAATAAGGAGGTAAAGTTCTCCCAAATTAATATAAAAGCAGGAATAAAGTGAAGAAGTTGCCTAAAGCCAACTCAATAATTGTGATGAGTTAGCACATAGTGAGAAAGTTATTTTATAGTAAAAGCCATTTTATAATAGAGGTGGTTCTGATTTGTGGGTGAATAGAGATTATACATATCTATCCTGTTTTTACATCATATTATTGGAAACAGGTTAACATAATGTGGTGTAGTATTGTAAAACAAACTACATTACAATGGGGCAATCTTATCCGTTCATCTCAGTTGTATTCATTGCTGGAATATGAAAAATGAATTACATTACACATGCAGGGTTTTCATCTCACCCCTCTGTTGCTCTTTAATCACATAACAATTGTCTTGTTAATGAATCTAAAAGCTATTAACACCGGCTTCCCTTAGGCCTGGGCTGTGCTTTTGGATGTGTGGTTGCTTCTGTCTCTTGACAGATACCAAGCCCCTATGAGGTTGCTCCTTATCCCGCCCCCATTCCAAGAGGAGCACACTCCAGGGAAAGCTGTTTCCTATCGGGACAGGATGTGAAATATTATGTTTGTCCAATCTCTGACTATGTTCCAGGTCCAAGTGGAATTTAGCTGGGTCTTTCACATTTATAACAGTAACTATTTTCAGAGGAAATAAAAAGTTAAAATTCTTGACTCACCCAGGTTCATGTTTAGGGTTTCATATTTGCTTTTCCTGAAATTCTGAATTCTACAACCTTGTAATATTTTTAATCTAAATCTCTTTCGACCATATAGCGATCCCTGAGAGATTTGAGATAAGAGGGTCAGAGAGGAATTGCCATTTAGGTGACTGGAAATCCCACAAAATCATACTATTTTGCTCTGAATAAACAATATAGGAAAATAGTGTTAAGATAAAATTCATATCAATGCATCAAAGACTGATGACTGCCAACTCTTTTATTACAGACTATTAGTCAGCCCAGCTCTGTCTTTTGTGGACTGTCATTATCTCTATGTGATTTTTGCTTTTATCTAACCCTGACCTTTCCTATCAATACTATCATCACAGACTCAAAAGCCAAGAGGCATTAAGTAGGTATACCCTCCTACTTTTCTATAATGATAACAGTCCTAAACTCTAGAATGTCTGATAATAGATTTTTAGGGGCCGTTTATAATCTTAGAAAGAGATAAGGATTACTTTACCCAAGAAAATAAGTACTTGACTATCATTTTTCATAAGAAACTAGCAATGAGATGATAATGAATTACATATATTCTACCTGTCCTAACAAATCCTATCCTTTTTCGTACATATTTGAATTTTATTTTGCACCTGAGCAAAATGCACACATAAGCAATTAATGGCTATGGAATCCATTTGTTTCATTAAAAAATATGGATAATTTAAATTTCACCACAAATTTACAGAATAAATTAATAAAATTGGCTACTGATCAACTGAAGATTGAAGATGGATACTGCAACATTTCCTTCTTATATTTTTCCATAAAACTATCTTGTTGCAGAAGAAGAGTTACTTAAGTATATTTGTCACCTACTCATTGCCTTATACTTTAGAAAACTGAAACACGGATGATTATGAATAGGCCAGATTATCACAGACCTTTTGTTCATTCTTTCCAATGGAAACAGGAAAAAAAAATTAAGGCTTGAGGCATAAATCAGAGATTAAGCCTATATAACTTCTAATATCTAACAAAGTCTAACAGTTTCAATGTGCATAAAAGAAGAGAAGCCATTTTCCATCAAGTCAAAAGTGATTTCTTGGTGTTTCCTGTGAGTGCCACTTAACACTTATACTTCTGAAAGGAAGACTTTTGCCACTGGGACAGAGTGACAAGTGTTGAGGACAAACACAGATTGCTGATGCTTAATATGGAAAAGCAAGACATTGAGTAGGAATAACGAGGCAGAGAAAAAGAAATGAACAAGACTCTAACTTACTGGTAATAACAGATGTCATGGCCTGTCCGTATCCAGGTGGATCTGCCAAGGAGGGCCTCCCTCACGGAATAGAGGGTTGGCTGCATCCCTACATAAAATCAAAGCAGAACTTAATCTGTGAAGGAAAGAGAAACCTTAAAGAGAGTTGTTATAGGCTAAATAATGGTACCCAAAGATATGCAATTCGTAATCCTTGTCAACTGTGAAGGTTAACTATATATGGCCAAAAGGACTTTGAAAATGTGATTAAGTTTAGGATTTTGAGATGGAGAGATTATCCTATTGGCCCCAATTGCAGTCACATCTTTAAAAAGTAGAAGCAAAAGGGAGATTTGAGTACAGTGGCAAAGCCACAGGACTGAATTAGACAGAAATGCGAAAATGCTACATTGCTGGATGCAAGGATGAAGGAAGGAACCAGGAGTCAAAGAATGTCACTCTAGCAACTGGAAAAGAAAAACAAATGGATTTTCCCCTGGAATTGCAAGGATACAGAACCCTGCTGACACCTTAACTTCATCCCAGTGAAACTGATTTAGACGGCTAACCCCCAGCACTGTAAAAGAATAAATTTGTCTTGTTTTAAATCACCAAGTTTGTGACAACAAAGCCATACAAAGTGTATACAAAAATAAAGGTTCCATTTTCTCTTTCCATTGCAACAAGAATTTACTTAGTATGAAATAGAGGTAGTATCTCGTGCTCTGACCTAGATATGTGGGAATACTTATTCCCTATTCAGACCACCCAATAAATTACTACTGAATTAGCAATAACACAAGAATTTCCCAGGAATAGAAATAGTCAAAGTAAGTATGGACTGCTGGTTGGTCTTTATCTCTTGAATGTCTCCTTCAAAATGGATCACAGATATTGAGGAGAATTTAAAATTTCCCCAGAGTTTTCTGAAAGTGTAAAGCAGTGTTGTTCAGTTGGAGTTTACTATTCTCCTATTTTATAAATGACTGGCTAATACATTTGTTCATGTGAGATTTAAGAAATGTAGAAAAGAAAAAAAAATGATAGTGCTCACCAACCTAATAGTTCAAGGTGGAGCAAGGGATGAGGACATAGTGGAATGTTATGTGTGCTATTAACATTCTATGGTAGAGTGAGGGTCTGCAGCTCCCCCCCCACCACCACAGTCACAATATGGTATGGGAGGGCCATTGTCTTGCCCAAATGTGTCCATCTAACTTCAAACTTTCTGGGACCCCAAGCAAGGGCTCTTACAGTAAGATAGACAGGAAGTGATAACACCTTGTTATTGTTCAGAAAGCCCCTAATCCCCACAAGCTCATACCATAATTGAACTGACTATTGGGCTTCTCGCAGTTGATGATGTTGAAGCGGTAGGGGATGGCAGTCCTCATGCCGCTCACCTTGAAGTAGAACCACTGCTGGAGCTGCGCACTGTTCACATCAGCATTGAGCAGCAGGTCATATTCAAACCTGCAAAGGCAGAAGCAAGTAAGAGGGCTACCTGGAAAGACTTCAGAGCAAATGAGAATCTATGAGTCTCAAGTTCTAGATTATATATAGATCCAAGCTGCAGGCTCTCCAGTGGATGACAAAGTACAGTAATTGTTCTCATTTCACCATATTGGACAAAGGCTTTGGAAATTTGGGGAGAGTGACCTTAGTATTAGAAGGCTCACTGTACAGTGGAAAGGTATCTTTTCATCAAATTTCCAGCTAGAAAATTGCAGGTCTGATATATCCCAAGGCAGTTCAATCACATCTGGTTTGAGTACGCCTCTACTGTTTGATTCTAAACATTATTGTTGAGCCTCAGTTTCCTCATATGTATAGTGGAATGTCTAAATTTGTGTTTGTGAAGATTAAGTAATGAGTGATATAAATCCCCCAACAAAGCAAAGAACATGAGTTACACTAGCAATGGAAGTGAGATACAACTTATGTGCAGTAAAGTGCACAAATCATAAATGTATATCTCAATTAATTCACTTGCACCTGGATGCACCTGTGTGACTACTATTCAGTAGAGAACAATTCCATTACCCTAAGAGGTTCTTGTCTGTCCCTTCTCAGTTGCTATGTAATTAATTTTCTGGCTCTAGCAACACACTTTTTAAGGCAGTTTTGACTTAAATATTATTATCAGATAATTTCATTTTCAAATATTATTGTCACATCTTCTTGGTATTCTCTTTGAATTGCTCTTCTAAAAAAAGGCAATGTTTTCACCCTAATCCATTTATACTCTTCACTCAAAAGCCCTGAAAAATGACCTTTTACTATCTATGTAGTCATTTATCATGAAAAGATAGGGCTTGGTATAAGACTAATGAAAGCAGAGCAGAGATGATTAATAGGAGTCCCAATCTTCACATTTGGGCTATAAGGACCACACTCTAACCATATGGCTTACTGTGCAATGAATAAAGCATAACTCACTGAGTACCACTTGTAAGAACAATTCTGGAAACTCTGTGACCCTCAAAGTATCCACTACTGCCACTGTACACTCTCTAAACGGTGATTGTAAAGGTGTTTTTTGGTGTTGTTGTCGTTGTTTTTTTACAGTAAGTAGCTTTGTTTTCTGTCATTTGATTCCTGTTACCCTGACCATACCTGGTTGGTTTGCTAATCAGGTTTTCACTTTCTGCTCAAATGAAGATGTAGAGAGAAAGACATTTGAACTGGCCACCAGTTTAGGCATATCCTGGACTGATACCTATCTGGGTAGGAGACTTTTAATCAAGTATTGTCTCCCAAATCCTTTGAACATGACTCTAAAGAGAAGGAATAATGAAAATAGGATCCATAGGAAGAAGTAGAAGATAAGCTAACAGAAAGAGAACAGGGATGAAGTGGAATTTTGATGATGCCTTTCCCTTCTTTTGCCCAAGTAGTTCAGTTTGTCTCTGTCTTATATGCTGGGCTCCCTTGAAAGGTTTCATGTGCAAAAAAAAAACAATCACCTCCCTCACCCCCAAAAAAATTCAAAAATGGCTCCTTAGGTGGATATTAAATAAGTCAGAAGTCATACCAAGTTCTGAGCTCTATTCATGGTAAATATGTAGACCTCATGTTGACTGAGTGCTTGCTTACCATGTGGCAGATACTAGTCTTAACAGCTTTCTGTGTAGTGCTTAACTCTCACAAAATACCTGTGAAGCAGGTACTATGATTGTCTTCATATTATGGGTAAGGAAATAAAGCCATACAGTTAGTTGAGCATCTTGCTCAGTCTTCTGGTTGCAAAGTGGTGGCCACTGTACCATTAACTGTTCTGGGAGTATTTATCAGAAGTTTACCCATAGCAGATGGGTTGTATATATTGCTTTTTGGTGTATGGGAAATATAGCTCTTTCCTTACCTAAGAAGTCCTCTTTTATTAATAAAAAAAATTGGTAGGATTTTCCAAAGATGCACAGCACTGAAAATTCCCTGGGATGAAAGATGGAAGCCCGGAGAATATTTTTACCTCAGTCCACAGCCATGGCATCAATAGACATGCGAGGTAAGATAGGGAACACTGTACTCTACCATGTCAACAGCACCAACCTAAAGAGCAGGGATTTGGCTCAGTGGTTCCACGGCTTGGCTCGCAAGTGCAAGGGCCCAAGTTCGATCCCTGGTACCAAAAGCAAAACAAACCAAAAACAAATAGCACCAACCTTGGCATCAGAGGAAGTATAAATGGCCTAGTATAAATGGCACTCACATCTAAATGTGGGAATACAAGACACATTTATACTTCTGGTGAACAGTTCACCTTGCTGTGACATCAGCCATTGTGTTCTCTTGTGGTATGTCAATAAACGCTTAACAACTGACTCGAGAGGAAAGCCTTCATTAGTAGCACTTGCCATTTTCATGGTGTATATACTCTCTTCACGGCCAATGTCAAGATACCAGTGTGAGTTTGCAGAAAGAAAAATAAGGAAGAGATTAACATAACCTGCTTTCTAGTGCTGCCAGGGCTACCCACTGTGGTTTTCCTTACTTACTCACGCACTTGGATGGCTTTGCGAAGATTTCCCGACTCAAACTTGGAGAAGAACCTCAGGCAATTGGAAGCACTGTCTTGCAAAGGCCTATAATAAAACAGAGAACACGTGAAGATGTCTTGCTATTCTTGCACACAGTTTGACATGTCTGAACAACAAGATTCCTTGTAGAAATATTTAACCTAAATAGTCATTATGCTATTTTTGGGTGTAGGAATGGATTAAGAAGTCAAAATGCCCCATTCTTGTACCATTAATAGAATTCCCCACACCTTCCACACCACCTACCAAGGCTCATCTAAACTAAAGACGACTCTGTTTATAACATCACTTGGCTGGATGAGCCTCCGGACATCTTCAAATATCTTGATCCTGAAAAAGAAAATTGGAAATGTTTAAAGTGTTGTTCCCACTTTTGAGTACTGTCCTCATACTCATCTTATGATATACTGAAAAGGGCCTTGGAAGTCATCAGCGAAATACCAAAAACTGAGAGAAGTTTAACAACGTCCCAATCTTGGGCTCAGGGGGTGTTAACAACATTGTCCTCCCTCCTCTTTTTGATTAAGAAACAAAACTACACTGTGCAATAGGAATAGAGAAACCAAAGATGTTATATTTCTAGTTAGAGGATTCCTGGCTTGGATGAGTTTTTTCAAGAGCATTTAAGGTACTATAACCATTTTAGTTGTATTAGTATCAGAGTCCTTTGCATTGAGGCAGTTTTGAGGGAGACATTAAGACTATTGATGATTAGGGGGTGAAGGGAGGGCAGGGTCAAGGGGAAAAAATGAGAATCAAGACCTGTCATGTAAAGGTACAGGATCCCAATAATGAATGTAACTGTACTGTGTGCCTAAAATGTACCAATAAACTCAATTAAAACAAACAAATAAAAAAAGACTACTTTGCATCCTGAAGGCTTGGGAGGCTCTAAGAAGCCTTTTTACTCTTGTGCCATTTATATTCCTCGTGCTATATCTACTTCAAAAGGCTCAGGCCAGTTTTCTGACTGAGGAACAACAATATCTGAGCGATTTAAATAAGAGAGAGGAAGGATTCTCAGGAGGTCTGGCAATTCCCTTCTTGAATTTCCAATCCAGTCCATGAGGGTGGGGTGGGAGGATGGTGACAGTGAAGTGGATACGAAGCCTGGACAGGGAGGAAGGATGTTCTGGGCCAGGATAAATCTGTGCTAGATCAACCCCCGAAGTACTATGTGTTTCTCAGGAATCTGAGCATGGTAGCTCATGCACAGGAGATGAGGAAAGAGATGTCAGCCACATGCCTATGTTGGAGCAGTTCTTGGGATTTACTATCTGGTAGTGAAAGAACAATTTGCTGATAATATGGAATAAGTGAATGAAACTTTATGGTCTCCATGCTTTGTTCTATTCATTTAGCATATGCATCCCATTTTATCCTTCAGAGAATATTTTTTCCTCACCTTTATTAGTTTTCCTTTTAATCTCACTAAGCTGAGTCAAAGACAAGGCTCTTTCCTTCCTGCATCCTGAAAATAACCTATCATTCAGTGTTTTTTGCCCTGGGGGATGTGTTTTATTTTTCTCTGCCCCTTCTTCCTGATGCAGTAAAACCATTCCATAAATCAAGCTAGGGTCTGTAAGACTGGGCCTGTAGAATGAAAATAAACCACCTCCTCTCAGTTATCAAAAATTCAGATACAAATTTGGCACAAACAAGAGATTTCTAAATAGTTCCCACTTTTTCTGAAAATTTTCCTTTGAAAAAAGATGCCAGTATTTGTAAAAACTGCACGATCTTTCCCTGTTTGTGATTGGCAATGGATATGAGGAAAGGGATTATATCAGAGTCATTCAAGGAACTCTTTGTTGGAAAACAAATGCCTACCACCATCCCACACTTGATTCTGAAATGTCTCTGGAGAGAGGAAAGTTTGTAGTTTTGGTAGCTCTGAAATCAGTAGCACTGTCACCTTTGAACTCCACGTCTGCGTTCCAACATGGACTGGGAAAAGGGAGGTGGACAGTGTCCCCAGAGGTCAGGAAATGCTATCATCTTGAAATCCAAGATAGACCTGGTTCTTCTGGCTTTGGCCATATATAGATAGGGGTCATGGAAGAGAATATGCTTGGGATGTGTGTGCAGAAGCTTATCTATTAATATTTCAACAGTTTCTTTGGGCCTCGTGGAATTAGAAAAGGAGGCATTCATCACTGGGCAAGAAATGGCTTCCATGTCCTCTTCCAGAAAATCCTGAATATCAGAGATATCATTTTCAAGAGAGATTATCCCAAGACCACTGGGGTGCACATTTTGGTATGTGTTCATGACAGGTCTCTTTTTGGAGGACAGATGTGCAGTGGAGCTCCCCGTCTTCACCATGCTCAGAAGAGAAGTCTGGACTGTATCTTCTCTTTCTTTCCTCTGGGAGCTTTGGTCCTTATTCAAGTAATGCTGCTTTGGGGAGGCAGTGGTTGGAATGTGGTGGTGATTGGCAGATTCAATGCCTAGCAAGTTCATATCATTTCCAAGTTTGAACTCCAATTCCTTTGGGTTTAAAATGGAAAAGAATATGTCAGTGTTTCCTTCCAGGTAAAGAATACAATTCGATCCTTGTCCTTACCCTCTGGAAACAGAGCTAAGCATAAATCCTATGATCAAGGCAGTTTTCTGCATGATTAGCCAAGAAAAGATTAACTAACCATCAAGAGTCAAATTCACAGCAAAATCACACAAGCTTGCTTGTGGAAGGGGATTTGGGTGGGTCTAGTACAACTCTGTACAGTCCATGCAAGCTTTCTGAACCACTATCTCACTAAGTTACCGTTTGGTTCAATCTACATTTACAAGAGCCTCTTTGAAACCCTTACTCTTCTTTATGATAATTCTAATTATTTTAAGTCCTCCTTATAATGAAATAATATTTCCTTCATAGAAACTTTTACTATACTTGTCAACTCCTTTCTACACAACTCCTTAGCTACCCTCTGATGTGACTAAACTCATTTCTTATCAAGGGCCATAAGAAAATAATGGAGATCAAAAAGAAAGTCTAAAATCTAGTTAGTAGCAACAGCAGTAAGCAACAAGTAGACACTAGAATACCATTGTGGTTCTAAGGTTCCCAGGTTGTTTCCATTAATAAAGCCTGAAATGAGGAGAACCAACTTTAGAAATTCACATCTGATGACTTTCCCACTTGGGTGAGAGAACAAATGAATCACCAAAATTTTCACTAGCTTTTCAATTCATGGAGCAGGGGACATTGCCTAATAGCCCATAGGCAGTAACGTGCACCCACCTTCTAACTGCACCCTACATGTCAGACTGTAGGACCCCTAAATGCATCCCAGACTGGCCACTTTTCTCACGTTTTTGCTTGGCTTTCTGTTTTTCCTTCAGAAGGATCCCAGAAGCATGCTACTAACAATAAAATGCTTCCCATCTGGACACCTCTGTTTGACCTCCCAGGTTCTGCAAAGAACCCACCGTGCACCACCAAGGAGCAGAACCACAGCCCACGTCGCACCTCAAAGCCATAGGAGAGCTCAAGACACATGGCCTCATACTGCTTCAGTTCCTCTTCAGGTCGGTCAAGACCAGGTCTGAAGTTCAGCTTTTCCACGTCAGTTTCCAAGTCCTTGTCCTACAATGAAATATTCAAAGAACATCTGACAATCACAAAATCTCCACTGGAAGGCATCAAGACACTACTCGTATGTGCTTCTTAATTACATGTGTTTCCTTGCCTTCAGATTATAATGCTAGCCTGACCACTGGAGGATTTATTGCACTAGATTGTGTTTTTTAAATACAAAAAAAGAAGATATATGACTTTTGTCAGCCTTTAGGTCACTATCTATCAGCTCTCATAAGAAATTAAGTAATAATTTATATAAAATGAGATAAGCCATGAACAGTAAAGTGTGATCAAAGAAATGCTTTATCTTATCCACTGCTATCATTAACTTCATTGTAATTATCATCCCTCTTCACCTATCTGCCTTTGCTGTTTAGTTCCTTCATGCTTTTCAGAAACATTTAATGAGCAACTACTATGAATAAGTATTCTCCTAGATACTGAGGAATCAGTGATAACAGAACAAGCAAAGATGCATGCTCCTATGGAATGTGCCTTCTTGTGAGAGAAGGAAGAGAGTTAATGATACACAAATGAATAAGGCCATTTCCAACAGTGATTGCACTGGAAGCAGGGTGTGTGATTGTGACTGAGAGTGAGGTATGGGACGGGGTAACCTAACAAGTCCTCACGCAGTGAGACTACTGGTATAACAAGGCCTAAATGACAAAAAGAGCCAACTCTAAAAGAACAGGATCGGTAGCAGAAGAAGCAGTTTAAATTTGCTTACAAAAAGACAGTAACTGAAACATAGAACCCAAGTGGAAGAACACAGATGAGATTTGAGGAGAAGAAGCAGAGAAATTATAACAATTCTTACAGGTCTTAGGGAATAGTGTGTATTCTCCTGCTACACTTTTATCTCTTTGTACATTTAAAAATTTACCAAGTATCACCAGTCTTTTCTCAATACAGTTGAATAATCCAAGTCATTTTATTTTTTTCTTCTACATCATCATTGTGTAATAATTCAAGGATCCTGGTGGCTCTCCTCTAAACACATGTATGTTTTTTAAGACTTGTAGAGTCTTACAGAGAATCAGAGTAGAGTCTCCATCTTTCCATGCTCTAGATAAAGTTCCCTTGCTAAAATAGGTGAGAAAATCTACTTTATGTTTTAGAAACATATTTGATTAGATAAAGAAAAACCTGGTAGTCCTGAAGACCTAAATCAAATAAATGTGGAAAATAAATGCTTCTATTTCTGATCAAGGGGAAAAAAAGAAAACATAATATTCTACCCATCTTGCATAATAGTCCTGCAAATTTCAAATTAAAAAAAAAATAAATCCCATAGGTTTGCTTTAATGTTATTTTCAGATTCAATGCACTCCAGGCCCAAACTCCATAGCTACCACTCTTGTCCTTTCCAGCTGCATCTACCAGTTTCTGCTTCCCTCCAGTCATGGCCCAAGGTGATCTCAATTGAAATGCAGTATGGTTAGCCCCCAGAAGAGTGCTCCCACCAAAGAGTATTCAACTGGTATGTCTAGGGTAAAGGAGCAACCCATGAGGTGCAGCCTACTTAATTCCACATGTGGCTAAGTGACTCATTTAGCAGGAGTTAGCAACTATGCCTCTACGCTTGTTTTTGTAAAGAAAGTTTTATTGTAATACTATCAGACCCAGTCATTTGTCTGGTGCTTCTCTTCGAGATTCTCAATGGCTTCTTTCTTGGTACAAGGCAAAGTAGATTACTTGTGACAGAGACTTGTTTTCAGTCTTCAAAGGTCTGGAGCTTAGTTTCAGAATCTCTAGACACTCAGCTGACTTCTCACCTCTTGGTGTATATCTTTCAGTACACTTATACTTGTCTATAGATGGACCTGCTTCTGTGTCCTTAGAGCAAACCAGACATTCAGGATCTTGATATCCACCTCCAATCCAAAGAATGCTTTCTGGTCCTTTCTTCTTAGTTTAGACCTCTTGGTTATTGTCTTTTATCTCCCTCATATCTGAGTTCAAGTCTGAAGGTGCTAATTTGAAACTTTAGTAGGGACAGCCCCTCGATTTACTAGACTGTGAACTCTTGGATGATAAAAACTATGTTTGTTTTTGTATCATATTTCCCAAAAACTTAAGAGTGTTGCACATGAATCATACACAAGAAAGTACCTGATAGAATAAATGTTAAAAGAAGCAAAGAGGGGGGAAAGGAAATGTGAAAGGAAGACAGAGCTTACATTCACTGTGTATACTCCTCCTCAGTTTACCCAAATCTACTATTTGGGTACATAAAGAAAAAACGTAGCCAACATTTTGTCTCTATTTGTTGTGAATTTGTCTTTTCTTTTGTTGACCTTGACAGTTTTCAATCAAACCACTGCAATCAGCATTCCATTCTCAAGACTCTTTTGCAGATAAACATTCCTTTTAATCATTCTTGCTGAGAGGTTGCTCCCAATTATTAGTTGAGATTTTCAAATGAAAATGCCAGAGGTTAAAGGCCTGGGTTGGTTCTGTGAATATAATGTATAATACACACACACACACACACACACACACACACACACACACACACACACACACATGCCTGACAAGAAGGTCCACAGCCCGGGAAGCAAAAGCTCTGGGGTTCACCAAAGGTAAAGCAAGGTGCTGCAGTACCCATCCCCCTGCTCTTGCCATGCCCAAGAGTGAAGCCCTGGTTCTGATTCTCCCTCAGTTTCTCTACAAATCATGCTCTCACACTGACTTCTCATTATCTGCCTGGCTTGAAGGCTTTTGAAGAGTTCCCAGGCCCTTACCAATTTTTCTTGTGCTTCTTTTCCAGCTGTATTTGTATATTTTCTTAGGTTACACCACACCCTACCCCACCATCCTCTGCCCCACCATTCTCCACGGAGCGAGCACCAAGGAGTATTTCAGAGAGCCCTCCCTCCCACGCTGTGTGAACTCAGGCCCTGCCATACGCCTTGTCCCTCGCATCAGATACAAGAGGCAACTGACACTACAGCAGACATTCAGTTATCAAAGAGCAAGCAAAAGGGAGGGGAAATGGCAGTGATGAATGGCTGCAGCAGCCCAGTGTTATTCAAATAATTTGGCACGTACTCCATAGGCCTGTGTCGCTTAGCCACTGCAAAGAACCAATTTGCTACTGATGACTTCAGAAATGATTCTATTTATCAACAAAACCCTGTGCGCTCCAGACTGTCAATAGTAGTCTGATCCCAGAGATATGGCTAAGAGATAGTCTTTAAATGTCTGCCACCACCAGCAGCAAGGTCAGTGATTATCACAATAGAAAATTCAAAAGTCTCTCTCTCTAGGGAGAGAGGGGAGGCAGGAAGAATTGGGAAAGGAGGGAGAGATGAAAGGAGAGGAAGGAAAGAGGGAGGGCAGAAGGGAAGGGAAGATAGTTTTTAGACTTGCTTTTTATCCACTGCAAAGTAATAAAAGTAAGATTCTCTTTTTAGTTTTATCTAACAGATGACAAAATCAGAGAACTATAATTTGAAGGCATTTGCCCAAATCCAGGCATATCAACAAAAATTAAGACAAAATCATAACTGATAGACAAATTATCATTATTCAAAAGCAGTGGTTCTCAACTAGAGATGAATTTGGTAATTCCTGCAGATGTTTTTAGTTCATGTATTAAGGACAAAGGGGAGAATGCTACTATTATCTAGTGGATAGAGGTCAGGGGTGCTACTAAACATCCTACAGTGTATAAAACAGCCCCAGCAAACTAGAAATATCTAGTCAAAATGCCAATAGGGTTGAAAAGATTCAGCCTCCCCGTGTTGAAAAGCAGTGAGCAAACTACATCCTACTGCCTGTTTTACTGGGACACAGCCATACACAATCATTCATGCACTGTCAGAGGCCACTTTTATGCTGCAACGGCAATTTGAATAGTCATGACAAAGACTTCATGGGGTAGAAAACCTACAATAATTGTTAGCTGACCTTTTATAGAAAACTTCCTGACCTCTGTTCTACAATACAAACTATTATGGGATAGGGACCGAGAGCATCCCTTCTTTATTAGCCAGGCAGTACACTTTGCAACTCAGGAGAACAGTTCATGCAGATATAAATGAGATTGGATGATCACATCCCTGTGTAGAAGGGGCAGGTAAGAAGAGTGACTTATGAAGATAGGTGAGCTCTAGTAGAAAACCTTTTCATGGGTTCACATACATTTATTAAGTATAACAACCTTCAGCATTAAGTGTCTACATAAAGCTCATCCTGATGGAATATTAGAGTCTTAATAATCGACAGCTCTGACTTTACAGAGAGACAATGTACTAAATCTTTCAAGATGAAAATGTCAAGTGGGAAATCAATGGCGGTAGTTGCATTTTTTGAGCATTTCTGGAATGACAGTGTTAAAGTAAATGCTTAAAATTTTACCCTGGGCTTTGACAAACACTGGAAGTACTATCCTCCTTGGCATGGTACGAATATGGAGATCATTGCAAGCAAGAGTTGGTGTACCTACTTGCTCTTTCACATCTTCCAAATCTGAGTCTTTGTCCATTTCTTCATCACCATCCTCTTCAAAATCCTCTGGATGAGAAGAAAGGAGAGTAAATGAATGAGACTTTTATTTGTCTGTGATTTACACAAAAGGGGTGGATATTTCTTCTTCTCACAAATAAGGAACATATTAAGTGCACGGTATTCCTGAACAAACACACTCGGATGCCTCCTACTATGTGTAAGTGCTGTGCACACAGATACTGGGTGCCCCGGATTGTGACGTCTCATGAACTCTCACAATGAATGCAAATGCTGCTCTGGTTTTCCACCAACAGAATTTGGAGGAATTTATGCAACTAACATTGTATAAAGTTTAGAGATCATATGCAAGCAACTTTTTTCTAACTTAGATACTACCTTGACTGAGTCCCCCAAAAAATGTATTGGGGAAAAAAGTCATCTGTGTCTTTAAAAAGCATCTGGTACTATTATGGGGAAATTGTGCCCATGGAAAATCTGTTTCATGGTAGAAAGACAGGCCTGACGAGCACTGGAATCTCTTGACCTTAAGATTTTCCTGGAGGTTAAATAGTCAGACACTTTCAAATATCCCAATATGAGAAACATGGGGTTGTAAACAGCAAAATTTTTATTTCAGCTTTATCCTTAGGGCAAATTAATTCCACCACTAGTCAGCATGGTAGAGATGCTCACTCACAGAATTGTGAATAGATTTTTTTTTAATTGGCTGAGATGACTGTACAGGCATTCGATAGCTACCAGGCAAAATGGCAACAGTTAATAATTAAGGACAAAATAAGTGATCTTGCTGTTTCTTCACCCTGTTTATAGAAAACTGCTTTTTCATATGTGTCTCTAATTAGATTATTAGACAATCATGGTTGACCTTGTAAAACAACTGATTCTACTTTTATGTGCAATCCTCTGCCCTATTTTTAAAATGTGACACTCAAAGATCATGGCTGTCTTCTTATTTTACCTTCGGTTGGGCCACAGGTGGGTACAGAGGGGATGCTCCCAGGGACCGGGAAGGCATAGGCACTGCAGGTTGTGATCAAGGGAAGGGGACTCTTGGGGTAGCACTGCCTCAGGATCTGAAGCACGGCTGAGATGACAGGCTCCATGCTCTCATTGTCCAGGCAGTTCTGAGCAAAGGGAAAATGTTATCAGACACTGACATCTGTGCACAGACCGTTGGCTATAAATTATTTCAGATAATGAATTGCACACAACCTAAATGGACAGTAAACAGCATTAATGCGGAATGTCTACTTTGAATGTAGTCTAATGTAGCATTTGCATTTTTATTTCTTTTTCATTGCTCATATGGCATTGAAATGAAATTTAGTCTGAACTTAGAGTTAAAATTATTTCAAGAGATGCTGCACCTAAGGAAAGACACTGCCCTGGACAGCTGGGGAAACGGAAGGTAGACACCTTTCTGCACCCGTCCTTATGTCACTGTGAATGACTGCCTAAGTTGGAATGAGTAGCTGAATTGATGGAAGTCTTGCTTTTCTCTTTCAGCTGTATTTGAAGAGAAAAAAATAAAGGAAAAAGATAAAACACAGAATCAGAAGAGAAGACTGGGTGAATCCCATGTACCTAAATTAAATAGCATGCCTTGTCTCAAAAGCCCACAGTGTTGATCCTTCTCGATATCTGCCCAAAGCAAAGAAAAAAAAATGGGTCTGCAGATGTAACATTTTGATACTGATGGAACATGACAAGATCATCTTTTCAAAAACTGTGAAAAATGTAAGAGCAAGTTTACTAAATTGAGAGAAAGAGTTGAATATAGTTCAGTATCTCTTTGGCAAAAACACTACCATCTTCTCCAGTTTCTTAGTAAATGTTTCAGGTACTGAGTTGGTAGAGAAGTCCAACTAGTATGAGCCTCCAGTTTGATACTGCTAAAGGGTGAATGAAGCAAGCTCAGTGGTCAATAAAGTCACAGTAGCAGAGACAGCAGAGGCTCAGTACCCACCACAAGGCATGCGAAGGTCTATGATGCCACCACACTAGGGTACCTTCAGGCCACATCACATGTAGCTCCACATGAGCAAACAGGAAAAAAAATTTTCATGAAAACTTAACCATAAATCAAAGCTACCTAAATGACTCCAAAATATATATAAGCCAACTTTCAAAACAGAATTGCCTTAGTACAAGCACCATCCTCCTTTCAGTGTACTCAGTGGTACCCATCAGGCATCTCAGAGCACACTGCAGGACACACTTCCAGGAAAAAATGAATTAGTTGAGGCTGTTTCATACCTTGACCTGGCCAAAGAGCCTCTGTTTAGTAAAGAGTTATTAATATTGGGGAAGAAGAAAACAGAATGTGAAAGAGGAAGAGAGAATTTAAAGTAGAAGGCTCATCAGAGATAATGTTCTGAGCTTCAATCTTGGGAGAGAAAAAGCTAAGGCCAAACTAAGAAACTTGGCCAAAATGTCACCATTTTGGAACCTGGGTCCATCTGTAACTGTCAGTGGTGATGACAAATATGGTCCTGTTTTTATCATCTTCATGATGGCTCAGGTGAAAAGTAAATGGAAGGATCCAGGCTAGACCATACCATGAGCTGGATCTGGGGCATTAAGGATAGTGTTATATCTGGTGTCTGCTACTCTGTGGGAGGAAAAACTTTCTAATTCAATGATGATCCAAGATACCATGTTTTGGATTTTAAATATTCCCCAGAGGCCATATATTGAAGGTTTGTTTATCAGCTCATGTCCCTGCTAGGAGGTGGAACCTTTCCAAGGTGCAACCTAGTGGAAGAGAGTTAGATTATTAGGGGAGTGACCTTGAATGGGATGCTGGGACCTTGGGTACTTTCCTTCTCTCCTTTTTGCCTCCCAACCATCACGAGGTGAACAATCTCCTCTGCAATATTCTGCCACCATGATGCTCTACCTTCCACAGGTCCAAAAGCAACAGGGTCAAGCGAACATGGATTAAGACCTCTGAAACCAAAATAAAACTCTGGGCAAAAATCAAACTTTTCTCCTTATAAGGTGATTTTCTCTGGTATTCTGTCACAGAAATAGAAAGCTGAATAAAACACAAGGTATGCTGGTTAATCTTGATTGTCAATCTGACTGGATTAAGAGCCTCTGGAGAGGTGATGGAATTATGTTCATTTTACCTGTATGCAGCTGACCAATGGATGGAAACCTCTGGAACCGTGACCTAAAAACA
The DNA here is from genome assembly GCF_012274545.1 of Fukomys damarensis. Classification (NCBI taxonomy): domain Eukaryota; kingdom Metazoa; phylum Chordata; class Mammalia; order Rodentia; family Bathyergidae; genus Fukomys; species Fukomys damarensis. The sequence continues at coordinate 16,318,330 of NW_022900919.1, read as the reverse complement.
AACCTTTACTCTTTCAAATTGTGGGTGACAGCTAGATTGTCCTGATGACAGTAAGCCTAACCAAATACAAAGTAGTAGAAATTCTTAGGTATACTTGTCACCATTCCCTCAATACTAATGTATAGGGTCTGTGCAGGACCAGAGTAAGTAAATGAGGTCCCTAGAATGCAAAATTTCATGGAGCATCTGCTTTTAATCTCCTATAACTGCAGGGTTGATACTGTTTTATCATAACATGACAAGTCTCCAAGAAATAGGATCCCTGTGGACAAATGTCTCAGAACTGGGGGCAAAGGTAAGACTTTTAGGTTCATTTTTTCCCATTACTTCCAATCATATATCCATTACTTGGAAAAGATGATAAAATATGAAAGTTCTTTAAACATTCAGTGTTTTGTCCCAATGACTATCTCTGAATTAGCTATGGGATAATAAATACCCAATTTCTATGATGCATAGGCAGGGCCTAGTAACAGACAATAACTCAGAACCTGGTAAGTGGTAGCTGGTGGGATATCAGAGGCATCATTAGGTTCATAAAATATCTTAAGAATGTGCAAGTAAATCCACTGCTACTCAGGGCAGAGTCCTAGTAATGATCCTCACAATGACAAAGGGAGGCATTGTAGTGGAAAGGGATTCCAACTTAGAGTCAGAAGTCCTGGATTTCAAGTTCTTTTTCTAGCTAGCTGATACTATTGACATCTCCAGCCTGAACAATTACAAATAATCTAACTCTTCCTCTTACCCTCTTAATACTTTCTCTTCATGCCCTCTGATCATCTCCTCTAGAAGACAGGTTCTTTAAAAACATAAATCAGTCTAATAGGAAAGAGTTTCAATTTGGCAATATGAGAATAATTCTGGAGATGGTAAGTGGTAATGATGGTTGTAAAATAATATACTTAACTATTTACCTGTACAATTAAACATATTTAAGAGGTAATTTTTATGTCATATGTATCTTTTTTTATTTATTTATTTTATTGAGTTTATTGGTACATTTTAGGGATACAGTACAGTTACATTCATTGTTGGGATCATGTACCTCTACATGGCAAGTCTTGATTCTCATTTTTTCCCCTTACCTCTGCCCTCCCTTCAGCCCCTCCTCCCCTCCCCATCTACAAACACTTTATTTTCGTCTTTTCATTCTCTCACATTTTTTTCTTTTCCCTTTTTGTTCTTCCCCGACCCATCACACCTTCCCTTTAGCTCCTTTCTTCCCATTTCTCAATGTCAGTAATCTTATTAGAATCTTATGCATTGTTGCAGATTATTCACACCAGGGAAACTATTTGGTATTTACACATGTGTGACTTATTTATTTCACTTAGGAGTATATCTTCAACATGTATCCATTTTGCTATGAATGAATCTATTTTCTCGTTCTTTATGGCTGAGTAATATTCCATTTTATAGAAAAACCACAACTTCTTTATCCAGTTTCCAACGGATGGGCAAATAGGCTATTTCCAAGATTTAGCTATTACAAACTGTGCCGCTATAAACATGGGTGCACATACTTCTCTGTGATATGATTCTTTTAGTTCTCTTGGAAAGATACCCAGCAGAGGGATGGCTGGGTCAAATGGAACCTCCGGTCCAAGCTCTTTGAGGTATCTCCATATTGATTTCCATAGTGGTTGCACCAGTCTCCACTCCCACCAACAATGGAGAAGGGTTCCTTTCTCCCCACAATCCCGCCAACATTTGTTATTGTGTGATTTCTTGATAGCAGCCATTCTTTGTGGGGTGAGGTAGAATCTCAGTGTTGTTTTCATCTGCATCTCTTGAATGACCAGTGATGTGGAACATTTTTTCGAATATCTTCTTGCTGCTTTTACTTCTTTGTCTGAGAAATGTCTGTTCATTTCGGATGCCCATTTTTGAATCGGGTCTTTATATTTGGGGGGACTGATTGTTTTGAGTTCTTTATATATCCTTGATAATAGTCCTTTGTCTGAGGTACAGCTGGTAAAAATTTTTTCCCACATTGTAGATTGTCTCTTAGTTCTGCTAATGGTTTCTTTTGAAGTACAGAAGCTTTTTAGTAAGATGAGATCCCAGTTGTTGATTCTTTCTGCTAGTTCCCGTGCTACTGAGGATTTGTTCATAAAGTCTTTTCCTATACCAATGTCTTCCAGAGTTCTGCCTAACTTACTTTCCAGCAAGTTTAATGTTTCTGTTTTAATATTTAGATCTTTAATCCATTTGGATTTTAATTTAGTGCATGGCGAAAGATAAGGGTCTAATTTTAATCTGTGGCAGGTTGATATCCAGTTTTTCCAACACCATTTATTAAAGAGGCTATCTTTCCTCCACTGAGGATGGTGAGCTCCTTTGTCGAAGATGAGGTAGCTGAGTACATCTGCATTTGTTTTTGTGTCTTCCAGTCTGTTCCATTGATCCTCAGGCCTATTTCTTTGCCAGTACCATGCTGATTTTATCACAGTGGCTTTGTAGTATAGTTTCAAATTGGGAATTGTTACACCTGGTGCCATGTGACTGTTGCCTATAATGGCTTTTGCTATTCTAGGTCTCTTGTGGTTCCAAATGAATTTTTGGATTCTTTTTTCTAGTTCTGTGAAATATAGTGTTGGAATTTCAATTGGCATTGCATTGAATGTATATAGCAGTTTCGGTAGTATGGCCATTTTCACTATGTTGATTCTTCCTACCCAGGAGCAGGGGATATCTTTCCATTTTTTTATATCCTCTTCGATTTCTTTTTTCAGAGTGCTGTAGTTTTCAGTGTAGAGATCTTTTGTTTCTTTTGTTAGATTGATTCCTAGATACTTCATTTTTTTGGATGCTATTGTAAAAGGAATTTTTTCCCTTATTTCTCTTTCCGTCTGTCTGTTATTTGTGTATAGAAAGGCTATTGATTTTTGGGTATTCACCTTGTATCCAGATACTCTACTGAATCTGTCAATTAAGTCTAGAAGTTTTTTGGTGGAGTTTTTTGGATCTTCAATGTAGAGTATCATATCATCAGCAAATAATGATAGTTTAACTTCTTCCTTTCCTATCTTTATTGCTTTAATTTCTTTCTCTTGTCTAATTGCTGTGGCTAATGTTTCCAGAACTATATTGAAGAGAAGTGGTGATAGTGGGCATCCTTGTCTTGCTCCTGATTGTCATATGTATCTTAATGCAATTTAAAATTTTCTCAATTAAAAAATACAAGACATATGTCATACCAGGACGCTCTTCTGTTTCAAATTTAGTAGAAATAAAATCCACAATTATTTTCTTTTTCCCCCATTTAGTTTATTGGTATATTCAAAGCAAACAATACAGTTACATTTGTCATTGAGGTCTTGTACCTTTACATGATGTATCTTGATTCTTATTTTTCCCCATTCCCCTGCCCTCCCTTCACCCCCTTCACCCTTTCCTATTCACAAAGACTTCATTTCCATTTTTTCCAGTTTTTCACCTTTTCTTTTCCCTTATTTCCTTTCTCCTCCCCTTACCACTTCCCCCTTTAGCCATTTTCTTTCTATTTCACACTGTCAATTACTTTCGAGGCCTAGAAAACTCATGGTAATCCGGCCTTCCTTTTCTCTCCCTCTTCACCGTTTTTGTGCCTGCATAGAAATGTGATGGAAATAAAACTTGATTCCTAATCATGACTCGGGAAGCTCTTCACGGCCTCTGCCCACCTCTGCCCCCAATTTCATTTCACGTCCTCCCCCTTTACCCATCAAGCTTCTGCCACACCAAGTTCTTTGTTTCTTGAGCTTGCTCCATTCTGATCGCCCCACACCTGAATGCCTTTGCATTTGTTTATTTCTCTCTTCCTAAAGCCCTCCTTATCTACAGCCCTTCACAGTATCATTTTGATCATTCAGGTCTCACGCCAGAAGAATCACACTCTGACCCCAGCCTGGGGCAGACCTTCTCCCACTTCTCCTTTCAGGAGTCTTTGAACATAGGTGGGTAATTATAAGGCCCAGGGCAGAAATGGTATAACTGCAATTTAGAAATGTTCCTGGTTTGGGACCTTCTGATTCACTTTCACTCATTCTGCTTCAACTTCCATACTATCTTAGTTGTTCCAGTAGTCCTACACTGCCTCCCTCTCCACCTATGCCAAAGGACCACTTCCTTCTGCTCTCCTGAACAGTGTACACTCCAAAAGGCATTCTCCTGGCCTCACTGAAACAGGACTTTCTTGTGGATGCCTCTTCATTCATCCACGACTAAGCAGGACTCTCCTTCCTCTAGGCACAGTTTTGCCAGTTCTACACTTACAACCCGTTCAGTGTCATTATCCTAATATGTTTTTCCCTATAAAACACTAAACTTCCTGAAGAGGACAGGTGCTTCCTCTATCACTTTCATCTCTGAACCATCTATATAACCTTAGCCCCAACACCTTAACAAAGCAAGCCTCAGAAAACATTTACTGAGTAAATAAATGATCTCAGTCTGACCTGACCTCCAGGGTAACTAGCTGAATTCTAAGCTGGTAATTCTAAGTTCTAAGTTGGTAACATTCCAGCTGTGGAGACTACTCCTCATGGGCAAAGAGGATCCGGATGAAATGAAATTGAGGCTTGACCTGCAGCACCTCTCTCTGGGAAATGGTCGCTATTTTGACTTTTAAAAGATTATGTGACTTCTTACACTACTGGCTCTGAAGGTGAGGTACCCCCACCAGTAGCATTAGTGTTACCTAAGTTCTTATGAGAAATGCAGGCTCCTGTGCTCTCCCTGACTGACCAAGTGGGTAACAATCTCTTTTAACTTCTTAATGATTCTGATGCACACTCAAGTTTGAAAACCATCAATTTAGCAACTTTTTAGGTCTCTTGAGCTGTTGTAGCTCTAAAAAGTGGTCCCTTTACCTGGCTGTTTCATATATGATTATTCCTTCTGTGATCACCTATTTCTGCAAATGCATAACTACCTCATACAATTTCCGGGAATTCCTGTAGGGTTTCTTTTTGCTTTTAACTTTACACTCAAGTTATCATCTTTTCTCCTTCTTCACACAAACTGCCAACAAAATTTCATCACAGCACACAGCATCCTCACTGTGCTATGAACAATCGTAGCCTTTGGATGTTCAGGGGGAGTTTAGAGGATCTCTGCAAGAATTATGAGGCAGGGAGCAAAGAGTTGGGCTCATCGACAGAGAGGTGCTGTGCACAGTGGCCTCAAGAGAAAGACAAGGAACAACAGGATGAGCAACAGCTGTAGGAAGGACAGGATTTTCTCAATTTCATTCCCAGTAGGCTTGTAATTACATCATAAGCATTTACAAAAGTAGCATAGGATGGTGGTTTCAAAGTGTGATTTCCAGCCCAACAGCAGCAACATCACTAAGGAACTTGTTAGACCTACAAGTTCTCATGTGCCCCCCCAGAACTTGAGGCACAAACTCTGAGGACGGAGCCCAGTAAGATTGTTTGCAGGAGCCCTGCAGATGACGCTGACATGTGCTCAACTTGAAAAATTCCTAGTGCAGTCAGCTAAAGCACAGACTCTCCTGTGAGACCACCAGATTCGAAGCCTGGCTCTGTAAAATTAGACAAATTACTAAATATCTTTGTGTCTTGGTTTCTTCATCTACAAAATGAGGATAATAATACAGCCTACCTCAAAAGCTGTTTTAGAACATCAGAATTGAATAGCCATAAATCCCTAAGTTAGCCTTGGGCCATGTAAGAGTTTAATATAAAGCAATATCTTGTCCTCTTCCTCCTCTCCTTCCTCCTCCTTTTCTTCTACGGCTACTGTTTCGCTATTTTTGTCATCACTATCACAGTCATAATCACTAGCAGCAGCAGTATTTGCAAAGAGACTGAGACAACATCAAGGTTCCCAGTTAGCCAATCAGCGTTTCCCACGCCTTCCCTAGGAAAAGAGGGAGGAGGGATGATGGGCAGCTCAAACTCCAGCACAACTTCTAGGGTTTCTGTCTCATAGCAGTCTGTCCAGGTAAGCAGGTTACTCAGCAATGGCTGTGATTCTGCCAGGAGACAGTAATGGACCATTTGGTTTCTGAGCCAAAGCAGCATATCTTGCACCTGAAAGGAACATTTTCCCCAAAAAAATGGAGAATAGCAAATATCAGACTCTGCACATAAACTTGGTAACATCTCCTCTGGGAGAACACGTTACTTAAAAAACTAAAAGCAAAAGGGGAGTAGTGAAGTGAGGGAGTCAACCCTTGACGTTGTTGCCCACACTTTCTGCACACTCCTCCATGTGGCAGCCTTGGTTTATTATGGCCAATTTACTCAGCCGACACTCCTGGGCTTGTGTTTCATATAATACCGATAGCGTATATAACACAAGCGGCACAAACCTTACTATAAAAGGCAGATTCTGCCTCCAATTACATCCAGCTTCCATTCCCAACAGTAATTGGAGCTCGGGAGCTTCTCATAAATTTTCTTAATTTAACATTTTGAGGTCTTCACTGACCTGCAGAGGAATTGCTTCTGAACCTGAATATAGGCTTGCAGCCTCTCAAATGCCTGGGCTTCATTTAGTATTTTCTTCATTATATGTGTATCATGGATATGCCCCTCTGGGATCACCAACTTCTTCTTTTACTGTCCCTTTAATTGTCTTTTATCAACAGAACAAAGAAACAGCCAATAATGCAGGGGGCAGAGGCACTGGGTAAAGCACACAGGCCAAACAAGGCTGCTCAATACTAGCAATACAAGGGAGTATTTCACAAGGACTGAGAGAAAGTAGAGCCGTGCAAGGCCACATGCTTATAAAGCATGGGGAAGCTTGGAAAAATTCAAAGCATTGCTTCATTCAGAAATACAGAATATAAAATGCAGCTATTTCATGACTGAGAAGCTCTGAAAGCTGCAATGACGGAGAGAAGCCCAGAAGTGATAGCAGACAGAAAATTAGATATTGGTTTGCAGCACAGTATTATGCTGTTGTTTGGGGGGAGTCATTTTTTTAAATGAAAAAAAAAATGTCCTCAGACACCATGGTTGGAAAACAGCACTCTGGTTGGCTGCTTCATTACCTGCGGATGTACTCAGACAGAGAAAAGCTGGAAAGTGTCCAGAAAGGAGCAGTGTGCACAGAGATTGGCAAACAAGAAGACAAGAGGAAACATAACACAGGTGAACATGACCAGATGATGATACTGCAAAACTCCTGTCAACTGAGAGCATATATATAGCCTTCAATGATGCTGCCAAATTAGCACCACGAAAGTGTAATTAAGGAATTCATGATGTGAGTTGAAATCCTGGTAGCCCTGGACTATGTGTATTTCACTGGGGCACAGATTAGTAGCAGCCCTTGCAGGTCCTACTTTGTCTGGGATGCTCTTCTCCTTAAACTTGGCATGACCAGCTCCTCCAGCAATCCAGGTTCCAATCAGAAGTCACCTGCTCAGAGAGGATTTGACCTCTCTAAGAAACTGAATCCAGGTACCCTAACTCTAGTATCCATACTTTTTTTTTTTTTTTTTTTTTTTTT
>NW_022900919.1:16294064-16310717 GCF_012274545.1 Fukomys damarensis | reverse complement strand
CATTTTTTTTTTTTTTTTTTTTTTTTTTGTACCAGGGATTGAACTCGGGACTTTGGCTTGCAAGACAGGTGGTAGAACCACTGAGCTAAATCCCTGGCCCTAGGACCCATACTTTTAATACATCACATTATTCTGCACTTCTGGGAAAGTTTATTCAATAAATATTCATGGAATAAATGAAGAATTAATTCATAATCAATGAGGCTCATCCTCAATGAATGAGGATATGAATCCAGAACACCTGCCATCATAAGCAAAAAGAAATGTATTGAAGTTTTGCCAGCTCTGTTCAGGACAATTCCTGAGAACCAGCCTTCAGGAATCATCCAGCTGTCATGACCCAGCTGTAAAAGGGATCCCACGCTGACTACCTGTGTGATGCTGAAGAGGGTCTCCATGCCCTGGGCCGCCAGGAAGGCCTCCCTGCCAGACCAGATGGTGGTGATGCGCTTGAGGCACAGCAGAAGCCCCCGGCGGATCAGCACATAGGCGTTGGTTGTGTCGTGGCTGTGCCAGTCCTGATGCAGCCTGAGCAGGCTGATGACATAGCCTCTGTTCACTGCCCTCCGACTGTTCGACCCTGAAGACAAAGAGAATGAGCCATGTCAATCACAGGCTGCGCGGGCACACCTGTCTCAGAGTGTCTCCTGCAAAGTATTCAAGAATTATAAAGAGAATAGTGACTGCCCAGGATATAATACCAGCAGATGTCACCTTAAGCAATGGATCAAAGTCAGCATCACCAGTAATGGGACAAATAGTTGTAATGAGTCCCCAAAAAGAAATACTGAGAAAAACACAGCATCATTTCCATGGTATTCCTGCCAAAAGTGCATAACCTGAATAAAATTGTAAGGCAAATCAGGAAACCTAAAGTTAGGGGTACACTATAAAATAGTCTTCACAAATGTCAAGATTATAAGAGGTAAGGAAAAAAAAGACTAAGGAATCAGGAGGAGGCTGAAGAGACTAAAAGACATAACACCTAAGTACAATATATAATTATAATTTAGTGCCATGCCAGAAAACAAATTTTCCTCTTACTATAAAAGGCATTAGTTGGACAACTGCTAAAATTTGAATAAGGTCTGCAGATTAGCTACTAATATTGCAACAATGTTTATCTTCAGATTTTGATAAGCTGTGGTTATGTAAAAAAAATCTTTGTTTTGAGAAAATTCAAAATAGGAGTATGTGATTATGTGTAACTTACTCTCAGGAAGAAAAATAGTGTTGAGGAAGGGGACAGGGACAGAGACAAAGAAATAGATTTCCTTTAGATTCCTATTCTTCCTCCCTGAATCTCAATAGATCTAGAGATCCACTGAGCAAACAAGGCTAGATAGGGAAGAAGACTGAGTGAGACACAATATTTGAAAAGCTGTTATATTCAAATATGTTGCTGTCTGTGGAGTTCCTTGTAACACTTCATGGATTGATATCTATTCTAGTTGACTTGGGAGGTGGAAGCCTCCACACTCCAAGGAGTCCAAATGTCTTGAAGACAGGATGGTTTGCTAGTTTGAGCACAGCTGGACCTTACTAGAAAAATAAGAAAGCACAGAGAGTACAATCAGATAGAAGTTAATTATTCAGCCAAACTGTCACCATGCCTTGTTTGCCTGCCTTCCTACCTGAAACAAACATCTGCATTCAGAAAAACTCCATGCCTCTGTTGTACCTCAATAAATCTGAGGGTTTGAATCAGTTCAGGGCTTCATTCCATTTGAGTGAAGATCTGTGGCTTCCCAGCAAAGACAGTTTCTGGCACTAGTGTCTTCATTCATCTCTCTAACGGGGTTTGTTGGCCCGAACCCAGCAGATGTCACAATTTTGTTTAATATACTTTCTGCCTTGGCATCCATTTGCCTAACTTAAATTGCTTGAAATCCCATCGTACACTGTAGGCTTTGTCCTCATGGAAACTTCTGCTCTCCAGGTGTTGTTGAGATACGACCCACTGACTCCTCAACCCACAGGCCAAAGCCCAGCCCAACTCACAGCCAGGATGGAATCTAATGGCCAACCTCAGACTCATTAAATAAGTCCTCTCTTCATGAAGGTTTATTTAAACTAGCCAACCTACAACCACTGCAGGAAAACCCAGGACCTTAACAAAGACTTGGTCTCTCGCATGATCTCTTTCTCTACAACTTTGGTTGAACTTCCTCCAGAATTTTCACGAACTCTGGGGGCACCCTCTTCTCCCCAGAATCTGTGAGTATAAAAGTGCTTCAGTTTGTACTGTCCCCTCTGAGTCTCATCTGACAAATCACCCTAGACAGCAATCTCCTACAGAGTGGCTGTCCTGGCTTATGATCAAATTAGACCACATTAGAAAAAAAAAATCACAGAAGAATGGACTGGCTCAGGCCAGGAAAGGAAGTCACCACAGATAATGCTACTCAACAAGAGGATAGGCTCCACTGAAAATATCTGGGGGGTCATGAGTCCACCTAGTGGGATCTCATACAGAACTTCTTTATATCTGATGAGAAGCCATAGCCAAGAGCTTTGAGAGTCCTCTTGAAACCTTCAACACTATGATTTCCCTGTGTCACATCGATATTCCTGGAGGAGGCCTCCCACAAAACCTTACCTTAGGGATCTAATTTTTTCAAGAAGTGATTTAAATTATCTTTGAAGAAATACAGAGCAAGAACTGCACAAGGTACCTACTATTCAAATTCACCTCCCTGAATGATTAGACATCACACCAGTTCAGACCTATCCAACAGCTACCTGGGCTCCCACAAGCTGGGTGCACTTCAGGACACTAACTGGCTGAGTCTTGGCCAGAAATACCCAGATCTTTCAGCTCTGGTGTCTCAGTGTTACGTTACTCCATTATCCAAACCATTCACATTTATGAGGCAATCTGTGTTTCTGGTACCATGTGTGTGAGAGAGGAGCCCTGAGCTGTAATCAGATATGCAAAATTTCACCTCAAAGTCAGATTTGCCCCTAAGACTACATAAATGTACATGAGTGGGGGAGAAATAACACAGAAATTCAATGCTTTATTCCAGAGGGATTTTCTCATAATATTAATGACATATTTTTGCTTGTTTATAAAATTCTAATTTGGCAGGCCTCCCTGAGCTCCACTGAGATTGCCTGACCCATTTGTGTAGCTGACTTTATACACTTTTTCCTCTTACAACATTCCACTCAGCCACGACCCTGAACTGAGAGTGATGAGCTTTATGCAGCCAGTGATGTGTTTGTGGAAGGTTTAAATCTCCTTCATTACCCCCTTTAATGAATTATTCTTCTGTATCAAAAATATTTCTCTTCTTGGCTGGTCCCAGCCACAAAGCTCTAGAATTCTTTACTGCCTAAATGATGTTCCAGCCTATCCAATATCTGATGTTTAAAAGAAAATTGAGGATTAAGTACGAAGCATTAAAGGAAAGTATCACCTGCTGAAAAGGTGCCACGAAGGCAAATATGGTACCCAGAAGGCCGTGGGCAGTGCAAGGTCAAGGACTTTTGTCTTTTATCTATTTTAAGGACTAAGGACTGATAATGCGCTATCCTAATGACCATCCATTACTTTTTCTCTCTCTCTCTCCCTCCCTCCTCCCCCTTCTCTTTTTGGTGAGGAAAAGGGGTTAATGAAAAAATAAACTTTAATTATCTGAGAGAAAAATCCCTTATCAAATCCCAGTGATTTTATTCATGACGTCCCTGTTAATCCCCACCAAGCTGACATGTTTACTAACACCTGAAATTGCTAACCCGCCTCCCTCCCTGACCCCATACCAGTCAATCCTTCTCTGCAAATGGCTCCGGAAGTTTTGTAAAAGTCAATACATATCTAACACCCGCCAAGAAGAGATGTATCAAACTCAGGAAGAGAAAATGTGGAGAATGAAATGAGGGTTGCTGCAATCGGCAACATGGTGGAGTTCTGGAAGATTTGAAAGGAAAACACTGCCTCTCAGAGCAAGGGAAATATCAAGAAGAAAATGTGAGTTTTTGCATCCTGTTGTGGGGGAGCTCAGAGTTTGGGAGTGAAGGAGGGAACTCCAGGTGTCCCAGCATCTTCTGAACAAGACCTGCTCCTCAGCAGGTAACTCAGGTTATGGAATGGCTTCTTCCTAAGACCTCCTGGGGACATTTTTTCTGTATTTTTCCCTAAGTAGATTGTTTTCCCTAAGCTGTTTGAGAGCTACAGGAGGATGGGTTGTCAGAGAGGAGTTCCACGGCCTGCAATTTTAACCATTCATCTCTAACACCTACCCATCTCACAGACACTCCCTGCTTCCTGGGGACCCCTGGGCCCCACCTACCACTCTCTACTGACCTCCTCCCTAAAGACTTTGATCTGCTTTCCTCTGCAAATCCATGAATAATATGGAATTTATTTTTTTTCTCACCTCCAATTCAGCCTTTCCTACTCATCTTCTCTCCCTAGGTTATGTCCTCTGAGGGCCTTACATGTAGCTAATTCCCAATCTGAAATGTGGTCTAGTGATAGCCTTATTTTAACCACAAGTATCTCTAACTGAAGTTGAAATGTTCTTCATTCATGCATTCCCTATGGAGGCAGATTTTTATATTAGGTAAAAAGAAAAAAAAATTTTTAAATAACTGGAAGGGAATGTGCCAGGATACCCATAGTACTTAATGGATGAGGTGAGTATTGCTTTTATCTGCTTGTTTATATTTCTACAATTTTCATTTCCCACATATTCTACAATATACTTTAATAATCAAGCAGAAGGTAGGGATGTGACCCTACAATTGTAGTTACAAGTTAGTGGCCCATAGACTTGTGGCCTACAGACTTGTGGCTGTGCCTTTTGTCAGTGTTTATTCACAAGGACCTGGTGATCAGGCCCGCAGGTTACCATAGCAACAACTCACCTTTTTTTGTCTTCCTCCATCTCTTTCAAAAGTGAATTACCTGCCTAGCCCCTGAAGGCACTGGAGAACAGAACTATATTTATAAAGATACAGTATTTGTCTTCTCTATAGGAAAGCCAGAAACCCTTTAAGACTCAAAGGACTGAATTTCTCCTGGGGAACTTGCCCAATGAGAGCTGGTGGGGAGAAATGCTTGTTCTCACAGATTATTATACCAGTGAGCAGCCACTACTCTGCCCATCTTATTTGGCAAAACTAAAAAAGTTGTCATCACTGCACTTTATCCCCCACAACTGGAAATTTCATCAGTAGGGTGAAATGACCTTCAGCAGAGGAAATGTGGGACCTTGCAGCAGAGGAATGGATGGACACTAACAGCCCCACACCGGCATAAGACATACAAATTAGAGTAGACCTCTACACTCATCTTCACCACCAGCATGGACCCTGGCCTGCTCCGCTGGTCCTGATCCATGGACAGACCCCTTAGCTTTCTGCCAGCTGCCTTTCTGGAATCTTTCCCAGGGCCAGAGGCTCCACTACATTCTACCTTGAACATGGTACTTCACATCTCTATTACTCAATCTTTATCTACAAATACAAAATTCACATCTTCATGGGCTTCTTCAGAGAATTAAATGAGATAATGCAAAGAAAGCTCAATGCCTAGCACACAGCAAGCACTCAATACCTGTTGCCCATGAAAATTATCTTCCTTCAGATCAGCCCCATCTGTTTATGATTCCAGTATCTCCTCTTTTATTATGCACAGCAAAGTGCCAAGCACTCAGGATGAGAACAAATTCCTTTTGCAGCCTCATGCAAGAACAGGAGCTGCAGGATCCTATAACTATTGATTTGAACTTTGGCTCTATCATTGACTAGCTATGTCACTTTGATGGAATTACCTGAGATACAGTTTGAGCAGGGCCCCTCCAAATTTCAAGCACTACCAATAGCATTAATAGGTTGAGCCTGTAAGACATGGTTTGGCCACAACACTTTGTGGCCTCCTCACCAATAGGATTGAGGCCTTTATACAGGAGGCTTCAGCTAGCTTGCCCTGTTGTCTTCTGCCTTGTGAAAGCAGAGAGGCTCTCCACAGACATCAAATTCCAGTGCCTTGATCTTGGACCTCCTAATCTCTAGAACCACGAGAAAATAAAATATCCATTCTCTATAAATTACCCAGTCTCAAGCATTCTGTTATAGCAACACAAAAAAGCCTAAGACAGACATTCTGAACTGTCTTTCCATCATTTGTAGACACTAAAGCAATATAAAAAAGATAAAGTATTTGCTTTACGAGTCCACTGTAAAAATCAAATGTATATTGCACAGCATCTGGCAGAAAGCAGGCACTCAATAAATGATAATTCCCTTCCCTATGAGGATAACATCCAAAGGTCGCATACCTTTCACCAGTGAGTGAGAGGAGCCCATTGAAAAGTTTCTATAGTTCACTTCTCACCCCAAAGTAAACGCCAGTCATCTCCTGTTGTCCATCTGTCCTAAGAGGCCCCACACACATGGAGGATCACAACCCAATTCATCATAGGTTACCCTACAGGTCAGTTTCACATTGTGGATTCTTATACTTCCACTCTATGAAAAAATGTATCGGGTTCCCTCACCCTAAAGGTTTTTTGCTATCCTAGTTAATCCTCTAAGATCCACTTGCTTGATAAAGGTTACGTGCTTAACATTAACCACTCTTGCCTTTGCTAAGACATATTTGCTTAAGAATAAATATAAGGATTTAAGGTCCTCTGTTATTCCTGAGGACAGAAATCATCTTCAGCTACATAGCATAATGTGACATACACTACCCTGGGAAATTTTTGCCTGGGAACATTAAATAACTTTAACATTTGTTTAGGAACTTCCTAAAAATCCATTAGTCTAAACTTTTGACAATTCAGCTTGTTCTTTTCAAGACAGAAGCCCCCTGCTCAGTACCAGGGAGCACTCAGCTGGGCCTGTTAGACTCCCAGTACCCTCTGAGGTTTGCTTCAAAACCCTCTCCCCACTGTGTCCACTCTCCCTGAGCAATTATATCCTAATATCTGCCCGGTCTCAATCAGAACCTCACATGGAAAGATTTGCTTTGAACCACAGCACTAAACCATTGGCATATCCTACCCTAGGACTCCTCAATCTGAGACATTACTAAGACTGAGATAAGGATGTCCCTGACAACACACAGGACACTTGCCTTTCTAAGTGTGATTGCAAAGAAGATTATTTGGGAGGTCCCCTCAGGGAGTCAATTTAGATGATATTTCTTGACAAAATACCCTTCTGCCAAGGCTTCTAAATCATATTACAAAAACAAGAAGCTGCCTATGTTCCCTTCATAACACCAGTTACTACCACGGTGAGTGTTTATTTACCAATGCTTCCTATGTACCTAGCACCGGGCTGTATCATTTTACATGGATCATCTCATTTGTCTCGTAGAAGTGCTTTGGGATGAGCATTATTTTTCTCCTTTTACAGATGAAGATGCAGAGACAAGAGAAGTTAAACAGCTTATTTATGTCCATAGAGCTTATAAAACGACAACTCAAGGATTCAGATGGAATCCTCCATCTGACTCCAAAGCTTACATCCCATCTCATCCCCAAAGCCCTTGAAGCCGGTTAGCATAGTTCATGTTTTTCTGCATCCAGATACAGACACTTAACTCTTACCACTAAAACCAGCTTGGAAAAGATTTCTGAAAGGCTTATGGAGATAAAACCAGCAAAACACACAAAGCATGGGGGTCCTGGGAGGAGCGCCTTTCTGCCAACCCCTTTCTCTATCTCCCCTGCTTCTTCCCAGGACTCTTAACTTGTGGTAAGAGGTGGATTTTTAGTAGGAAACTCTGAAGGTTTAAAGACTCAAATGGCCTAATGTCTTTCGGATCGGCAGAGGCCACATGTGGGGCCTTGTGAGCAGCCAGCCGGTGACACTGGGAGGCCAGCCCAAAAGTCAGGCCCAGAGAGAGGACAGAGCAAGTCAGCTGTCACCCCTCCACCTCCCCTAGCAGCTGCTGCAGTGGCTCCAACTCAGAGGAGGAGCAATGGGGCCAAGAGATACACAGTAAAACATAACTAATGCTAATGTCATCCATAAAGGAAATTATACCCGATTCTCATTAGCTTGAATAAGAATAACGGCACTGAATTCGTTTACAGGTATTTCTTTCTCTTTGTAAAGGAGATACATTCCAGTAAACTTGGCTATAAAGTAAACACTGGCTTTGAGCAAATCTTGTTTTCCCTTTGACTGCCTTTATAAAATTAAAGATGCTTTTCCCCCAAGCTCCAGCTATAGTGGCTGAGTAAGAGACTACACTTCAAAGTATGGCTTTAAATCTAGATGCACCTACTTGTTTTTAAATGAGTGCCATCTAGGAATTTCCACGGACATATTCCCAAACCATAGTAATTTCTCTACTCTCAGGAAAGCCTTAGGATCCATATCTTCCTCCTCGTCCACACATCCTGCTCTTCCTCTTGCCTTTGAGGGTACACTGCCTAGTGCAGGGTCTGAGACAGCAATGCTGCACTTACTAAGGGAGCGGCTCAAAACCCCTGCAGTTCAATATTTCGGATCCCATACAGCCAATCAATCTCATGTCATATTTTATTCATTCAAAGGCAATTTTTTCCCAGAATTAAGGTGGTTTTTACCAGTGATGGTGTTTCCCTCTTAGTGGCATGCTAAGATACAGCTTGTATCTTAGGTAGAAGGACATATAATTGGTTTTTCAATATTGCTACTTTGAAAATCCACTAAAATTAGTTGATTATTAGCAGTAAGTATCCTCTTAGAAGGTTTCTACTGCATATGCAGTTGAATAGGCCTTTGTCCTGAAAGTCAGATTTTGCTGGTGCTAACAGTGAATTACAGACTAAAACCATGCTCACACACCCAAATCCAGCATGCCACTATTCATCCATTCAACAACAGACATTTTTTTAGACTCCATGATGTGCCGATGTGTGCCAGGCCATGGCACAGGCACTGCGGATACAGCAGAAAACTAAACAGTCTCAGCTCTCACGCAGCTTGCATGTGGTGGCCATGAAGATGCTGGGAGATCCGGAGAGAAAGGAGGCATACCACAAAGGAAAATAAGAGAGGTAATTTCAGACAATGACAAGCGCAAATACAGCAGTGATGCTGGAGCAACTAAGTGGGGTGGCTGGTTCAGATAGGTGGTCAGGTGGGGCATTCGAGCTGGAATTTGAGAGACAAAAGCAGAAAACTAAGGACAGAAAATTCTTGAAATCACAAATGCACAGCAAATGAAAACATTAAAAGTTAGAGAAAGCAAATAATAAAAAGTCCCAGAGCGAAACCCTTGTCTTGTAAGTGAGGCAAGAGCAGTAAAAGACAACTGGGTTCAGCTGTCACGGTTCAGAACTCAGATCTATCCTGGGTGTAGGTCGTGCAAAGTGAGGGAACATGTCAGACTCAGATTTTCATGCTCTCTTGCTGTTATTTGTTTGGCACTTATGCAAGAAACCCCTCTGGAATGGCTGTTTCAGCCTGGAAATGTGTATAGGCATTTTTCTTCACTTTGAGCCTAGACTCTTGGTAGGGGAAGAAGCAAAGACCCACTATGTCTTCTGGTTCCCTGAAAAAAAGCCTTCTGCAGGGTTTTACTCTGCTGTTTCCACTGTCAACTCATCAAAGGATGACACTTAAAGAAGAAAGCTAGTATTTACACCAGGATAGAGAAACACGGACACATTCACACCTGCCTTCCCCTGTCAATTGATACGTGAGGCACCTGTCTATCATGGTGCCACCTGACTGAGGCCAGGATGCAGGCAAGCAAGATGAGCTGCAGGAAAACAAATCTGTATGGTGTGGCAAACTCTGTATCTGAATTAGTTTGTACTGTACACTGCCCCCAAACTCCGAGGGTGTGAGGAGGCAAGGAGCAAAAGCTTCTGCACCCTTAGCCTGCTGGCCTTGGCCTCATATCATCCAACAGCACACCACCAGGACATCCCAGAACCTTGAACCTCCCCAGACGCTCCTTTCACCTTGACTCCTATCACTCTTGATCTTCCCATGCTCTTTCCTATCACCTGGACAACATTGGTGACAACCTGCTCCTTATAGCTTAAATGTTTTATTCCTATTCAAAATTGTATTGCCTCTGGAAATCCAGAAGTCCTGGGTGCCAAGAGGGGTCTTGGGTTCTCTGTGTCTCACCCTATGCAGAAAGAAGATGCCATCCTGTGTGCCCTGGGGACTAGGGAAAGGGGCTGAGAGAGGTCTGCACTCCCCAACATAACCAAAACAGGATCATTGTCATCATTTATACATAGTGACTCTGCAAAGGATTTATTTTTAAAATATTTTGTAAATGGTCGGGGAGCTCGCAAACCCTCTGAAATGAAATGAAGAGATAGATTTTCTTCTCAATATACCAAGTGCAAATTATACCGCTGTGGGCAGGAGAGCCAGCCATTCTGAACTGTAGTGGCCTCTCTCTATAGCACTGTTTCCTCAACCTCACACTACGGACATTTGGGACCGGATATAATTTGATGTGAGGCTGTCCTGAGCATTGTAGGATACCTAACAACAGCCTGGCCTCTACTCAGTAGATGCCAGAAACACCTCTGCCACAGATGGGACAACCAAAAATGCCCTCCAGATCTTGCAAAGTAATCCCTTAGAGACAAAAATCACTTGTGATGAGAGAAAAAAACACAGCAATAGAATAGTTAAATATTTGCCTGTATTACAGAACTGTGGTGGAGACTGAATAGACAATATATGGAAAGGTGTTTTGTAACTTGGTATTTTTAGAAGTCTGAAGGAAACAGCTGATGTACATTTTGACATAAATAAATAATTGTCCAGTCAATCCTGAATGCAATAAGGAAGCTACCATGTGCCTTCAGAGCCGTGAGATGTTTATCCTTTTGTCTATCTCTTTAAATCTTTGTGATACTTTATCTTTGTCAATCCATAGGCAGTCATCAGTTATGCCAGGATGATACAAATCCTAAAATGTAAGGTTTACTACTCAGCAGCCATGAGCGTTAACCCTTGACTTCCTAGAATTAAAACAAAGTAAGTGCATGTGGATCAACTGAACAAAGCTGAATCTCCAGATGATCTCTTATTTATTATTTTGTTCATTCAGCTAACTTCCTCTAAATGTCTACTGTATAAAACATATTCGAGTTAATGGTTTAATAAATAAGGATTAATGGTACAGAGTCTCCAGGCTGCAGCTCACAGAGTGTAAAACAGGGGATCAGGAAATTGCCCACAGCCTGTTTTTATAAAGTGTTATGGGAACACAGCCATAGCTATTCCTTTATGTATTGTATTTAGCTGCTTTTGCCCTCTCCAGGCAGAGAGAGCAGCTACAACAGGAATTGTGTGGTCCATAAACCCTAAAATATTTACTATCCGACCCTTTCTCAGAAAACCTTCTAGGAGAAAGACAAACAATGAAAACAGCCAAATGTCATTCAACAGACAGAGGAGATCTTATGAGACTGATTTAAATTTCAACAGGCTGTATGGCCTTGTGTTATCAGTTCCTGAAACATTCAGGATTTTCAACATGGTGGCAAGAGTAAGACAAGCATAAGTCTTTACAGAGATTACGAGCCAGCACAATACTTCCACGCACATTACCTTGATTAGCTGTGACTGATTATCTTTGGAGGGGACAATTTGCCTTGATTACAGATAAGGCAGATGCAGCCCAGAGTCACGGAAGAATCTTCCCCGTGGTGGCCACAATTTGATCCCACACAGTTTGATGAGAGCCTGCATAGTAACCACTGTGCAAATACTGTTCTCCACTATGTCTTGCCCTTTCAGAGTATATGCTTACAGCCAAAACACACCTCTTTCATACCTAGACCTGAGCTTCTTTTGACACATTTACCCTGTTATCAAAGGAACACCACTGTACAGACCTACAGGCATGTAATTAGACCAAGAGAAAGACTCGGTTACAGAACTAGGTCTTAACAGCATCACCTGCACGAAAGATAGCTTCCTGTATGGATATAAGAACCAGCACTGGTTACCATCACAAGAAGATCGTATTTTTTGTACCTATAGTTCTGTGTGAAGCAGAAAAAATTCACCACCACAATCCACAAGCTCAGTTCAAGATAGCGAGTACATCCCTAAACAGCCTAACCAGCTTGTGAAGACGGTTTACCACCCTGCCTGACTGCCCACAGTACAATCCTGGAATATAACCCTCAGCATTTAATTAAGTTCAGTTCAATTGTAAAATTAGGTTCACTAGTCCCAAAAGCCCCCCAAAATTACTCCTCTAGGGCTTAAGGATGAATGTTGTATTCTTGATCTTTCTCTAGGTCAAACTTCACTAGCTCTTTCTTAATTCTACTACATCATAAAATATGACATATACATACTTCAAACTTCCCAAAGGTAAAGTCAATCTATTTTTTATTGTAGTGCCAAACAAGAGACTGGGCTCTGGAAGGACCCCATGGGAATATACACTTCAGAAGTTTTCAAACTAGTTTTCTTCTGGCCTCTCAGGAACTTTCCTCAGAATTTCTCAGTGTTTATCCAGAGAAAGCAAGGGAAAGGTGAATGTGTCATTAACTGAGACCTTCCTCCTCTGCCCCTATTGTACCTGCCTGATATAGGTGTAATTTCCCTGTAGGATTACAAGATTTTTAAAAATATTTGCTGGGCATGGTGGTGCATGCCCTAATTCCAGCTCTTTGGAGGCTGAAGCAGGAGTATCACAGCTGGGCTATATAGTGAATTCAAGACCATCCCAGATTATATAACAAGACCCTGCATCCAATAACATAACACTTGCTATGAAGAATGCTCAACTTCCTCACCTAGCAAAACCCTTTCATTTATGGAAAACCAAACTGAAATGAAGTGCAATGGCAGAAAGGCTAGTTTAAGATCACAATCAATCACTGGCTGAACTCAACGTCCATATCCCTGACTCCCTTTGGAGGATGGGAATAACCTTGGAAATATGAAGATTTCCAGCTTGGATATGACCAGAATTGAGCTCAACCTTCATCTTCCCACTTACCATTTTTGGGAACCTGGCAAGGCATTAGTTTACCCCTAACTATATCTTTCTTTCTTATAAAATGGGGATAGTAATATAATTGCTACATAAACAAGTATAATGAGACTTCAATGAAATATTGGATGCCAATGGACAAGTGCTGGTGCTCCATAATTATCAGCTATGATCATTCTTCCAGGCCAGGTGAAGAAAGCAACACGTTATCACAGGGTGAGATTCTCAAAGAGCTGCCCCGGATGCTCCCAGCCTTCCGTAAATCCCACTCAATCACGCTAACATCACTGGGAACACAACAAATTCCATCCTCTATTCTAACCCTAGGCTCCGCTCACCCTGCCTCCTCCCAATTCCCTTAAATAATGGCTACGCCAATGCCTCTGAGACCATCTTCAACTAATTTCCTTCAAGAAATGCAAGCTGCTAACGCTGGGAAGCACAGATAGTGTGGAACAGCAAATATGGCCAAAATTAGATTAAAATAACCTCCTGATAAACAAATTACTAACCAAAAATAAATATTGGACTGGAGGAGCCAAGATAACTAAAAGAACAGCACCACCACATGGCAGAAATAGGAACTACAATGCTGATGTCCGTCCTCCCTAGTCAGCCCACCCAATCTACTGGGTCAGTCAAGAGGGAGAGAAAGAGGGGGACAACGGGGCATAGGTTGCATCCTTTTAGCATAAACTTTTTAAAATAGCTTGTGTACTTATGCAAAAGACATAAATATTTGGCAAGGAGAACTGAACTCTGAGCCAAGAGTAAGAAAGAAATGTGCCAAGTTGAATGTGGCACGACATAATGGGAGTCTGTAATCCTTCCTGTTCCTGCTCCTTCCGCCCCCTCACTCCATCATTCAGCAGTCTGGCCTGATGCTCAGCTCCACAGCAGACACTGGCCCCTCACAGAGCCATCATTTTTGTTTGGGAATCTTTTGCTGCTCCTCTCAAATCTTACACAGACACTGTAAAATGCGCTCTTCCAACCTAAATGACAGATAACCCTTTCTAAAAGAATCTTTCTAATACCTAGACAGTATTTTTTTCAGCTTCCTCACAAACATTTGATCATGTCTTCTTTGGGCTAAATAAGCATAGTCTCTTCTCGGTACAGCACAGGGCTGAGCCCCAAGGATCTAAGGGCTGGCAGGTAAGCCAGGCAGCCTGCTCTCTGTGACGAGTACTTCATCTTTCCAAACTTCAGTTCCTCCACCTGTAAAACAGGGATTACAATACCTCCTTGGTGGACTAAATGCATGTACAGTGCCTGACATACTAATGAACTCAATAAATGGTAGATATTTGTGTTGTCATTTCAAAACAACAGAGTGATGAATGTAGCTTGCTACGCTGCACTCATACAAAGTCGATCTCAGCAGTCCAACCCAGTGTGACAAATGCAAAAATCTATCAATATTATTTGAAGCAGAGTTTTGGTTCATCACTAAAATACAATGCAGCCTTCACCAAAAGTTATAGTAGAAGAAGTGACATCAGTTCTATAATCGTATCAGAATTTTGATTCTTTCCAGGAATGGAAATTGGGCCAGCCTCTTTCCTGAGGCACAGTGAAAGCCAATGTGGTAGGCTTAAGTCAGAAAACCAGGATATTCCTTTAGTCAACATTAATGTGTTAGTAGCTCCTCTTGGCCTAGCCCAAGGTGAGGTATGAAGGGTACAG
Source organism: Fukomys damarensis (assembly GCF_012274545.1). Taxonomy (NCBI): domain Eukaryota; kingdom Metazoa; phylum Chordata; class Mammalia; order Rodentia; family Bathyergidae; genus Fukomys; species Fukomys damarensis. The sequence goes on along the minus strand of NW_022900919.1, from coordinate 16,296,091 downwards.
TAAGGAACCCAGCACCAGAGCTACACCCAGTAAGAAAAAATACGTATTCTTTCTATCTATCTATCTATCTATCTATCTATCTATCTGCATTATATAATATACAATATATATGCATTATCTATAATATAATTATACAATTAAGCATGATACATAATTATATATGTACAAAAATACACAATATTGATTACAGCTCAGTTAGTTCTTTGAAGCATAGATGTTGGCTTCTATAAAAAGGTTTGACAGGGCACCTAGCACTGGGCAGAGTTGGGGTTGGTTGATAGCAAATCCCCTGACATGAGGTATTTTTGCTTTGATCTAACATTTTGTGCCAGTCAGGAACAAAACATTCAAAGTTTCAGAGATCTGAGTAAGTTACCTTCACTCTCTGTTCCTGTTTCCTCCTGTGAAACTGAAAAGAGGTTAGGTAAGAGCAACACTCTTCTGGTTTCTCAGGAGCCCTGTGTTTCTGTGAATGTATCTCCCAGGTCACCTGGGAAGGAATCGAGGAAGCCATATAAATGCCCATGCCAACTAGCTTGATTTAGCCATTCTATAATATGAACACATTTTAAAACATCCAGTTGTAAAGGTAAATATGTGTTTTATTTATCAATTAAAAATAAAGAAGTATAAAAAACAAAACAAATGTTTGGATGCCACCATACTAGGAAATCTCAAGATATTTTGCAGCTCTGACAGCCTGACTCACGGCCCTCACCTGGCAACTGAGAAAGGAAACATGCTACGTGGGCAGAACCCCGGGAAGTTCCACCCTTGACGGGGCAGGTTAAAGCCCCTGAATCCAGGAGGGCAGGTCACAGCTGGGGAGAACGTGGAACACTTGGGCAAGTCCAATGAAGTCTGCATGGATCCACTGGTACTTGTGTATGGCCACAAGATCAGAGTCACAAAACCTCCTGAGAACTCCCAGGATGCCTACAAAGATCTTGCCTTGGTGTATTTAAGAAATGGCCCTTTTTGCAGTAGAGCACCCATCTGGCAATCACATCCTGCGGTCTGAATCCAGGCTACTGCCGAGGAACGTGGAGAGCACAGGCTGTCTGCTCCTGATCGCAGCGCTGGATATGCGGAAGGCCCTCGCTGCGGATGGTGTCCATGTGAGCCAGCCAGATGAAGCACTAACTAGGACGATCTTCAAGGAGTCTCATCTTCCTGCCAAGCTTCCCATTTGCTGTCCTGCATCCTTTCCTTCCTCCTTTCTTCTTCACCTTCCTTCGCTAACTTGCCCTCCTTTCCCTACCCTCCTTCTCTTGCTCTTTTGCAAAAAAAAAAAAAATTCAAGATGTCTTTAAATGCTAATCCTTACATTGAAGGGCGTCTGAAGTAGCCTCATCATTCCTTTATTGAGCTATAGGGCCTGAATAAAGGTTTTCTTCTTGCAAAACTAAGACTTTTAAATCTAGCAGCAAGGTTAATGCCACAATGTTATTTGAAGATTCATTCCAGGAGCCAGCACAAGCCGGGCAGAATTGTACTGCTGTTCCTCCTTTCTGTGCCACTTCCAGGGCCACAGGTTATCAAAAATGTATTTCTGCCTGATGCTTGTGGAAGGGAGGTTAGGGAACAAGAAGAAAGAAGAAGAGGTGGAGGGGCAGTTAGAAAAGGAGAAGAGGATGAGAAAAAAGAGGCGGAGAGATGCTGACAGAGGTGAGAGAAACAAAACAAAGCAGGGGTAGAAAGCAAGAAAGAGACAAAGGACAGCAGAACAGACTCTATTGGGAAAAAATTACCTGCAACAGAAATAGCACTATCTCTTAATCAAAGTTTTATTATATTTTGGTAATTAAAAGTTAATTGGCTTTCATTATTTGCTGATGATATGATACTCTACATTGAAGATCCAAAAAACTCCACCAAAAAACTTCTAGACTTAATTGACAGATTCAGTAGAGTATCTGGATACAAGGTGAATACCCAAAAATCAATAGCCTTTCTATACACAAATAACAGACAGACAGAAAGAGAAATAAGGGAAAAAATTCCTTTTACAATAGCATCCAAAAAAA
>NW_022900919.1:16271491-16292507 GCF_012274545.1 Fukomys damarensis | reverse complement strand
AAAAAAAAAAAAAAAAAAAAAAAGTTAATTGGCTTTGGATAGAAAGAAGCACAAAAAAGCCAAGCTACCAGTACAGGAAAATTTAGGGTAGGATTTGTGCATATGTGAGTGGAGAGAGCAGGGACTGATCCGAGGAAAGGCACGGGATTAGACCACTCTAATCCAAAACAGATACAGAAAAGATCCTTGAATGAGCAATGATGTTTCAATTTGTAGAGTCCCAAATTGCTGAGGCAATTGGAAAAGAGACCAAGAATATCCAAGCTAATCTTGCCTACTGTGCCCGAGAAGGAAAACAGATGACATATGTCTTTTGGTTCATCTCTCACTTCCGACCATCTATAACTCCACTGGCTATTCACACAGTCACTGCTGCTTTACAGAAGAGAGAGCCAAAGCAAACTAGGATACCTTCCTAATGCCATCCAAGGCTCTTTGCATTTCTTCCTGTTGCCACTGTGGGCTAGTTCCTTCAGTCTTGTTTTCTGTCACTACTGGGGATTGACTCCAGCCAGTCACAGATTGATAGGGTTTTGTTGACCTCAGTTTCCCAACTCCATCCTGGTGTTTACTACTACAGGAACACTGACTGCCCCAGGTAGTACACAATTCGTTCTAGCTTTACTTACCCTGGGGAAGGCTCTCCTTTTGCAATGTAGCTACAGAGATCTACTACAATAGCTGACTTTTGTACTAAGGAACAAGCAAATAGCAAGGCCAGAATAATCACCGGCTAGAAGAAGTGTGCTTTGAAGAGCTAAAGGTTCAAATAAACATTCTCAATATCAGAGCCAGATGGTGAGGTTTTGAATATGAGACAGAAACTGACTTTCTGCATTTATGTTCAACTGATCTGAATTCACTGAGGAATCCGAATTGAAAGACATTTCGTGTCAGGTCTTAACTATGCATGAAATGTAGACACTATAAAGCCACTAGAAACCCTCGTGGCATTCAGACTCCCACAGTGATCCTGGCCTATGTGCAGCAATGCTGTCTGCTTCCAGAATCTACGTTCCAGGTAGGACTGTGGACAGGCTGGTAACACAAACACGGCAACTACCTGGTGTGCCATTACTGCCCCTTCCCAAATCCACCACAGATTTCACAATTTAAACCCAGCAATAGTGACGTCAATACAGTACAATCAAGGTTAAGATGGGAAAGCCCAGGGTAGAGTGGAAGAGGCTCATCAACCCAGCCTCAAAACTAGGGAAAGGACTTTCATAGGAGGCAATGTCTGAGCAAACCTTTACAGGGAGAGCAGAAGCTAGAATTCTAAATGCCGAGCTCCCTGCACAACATGCTCAGCTTGCTAAGCATGGCCAGTGTGTTGGAACCCTGGCTAGGTGGCTGAAGCCCGAATTAATCCATATCTACACTGGCTGTTGTTTTCTCCTTGGATAGCACATCATGTCTGTTAGCAATAGAATGAAGTGGCTTATAACTACTTTCAGAATTTTACACATCCTAAATACCCTTACTTCAAGACCCTCAGCTCTAAGCTTAAGGCCAAAGCAAAGTGGTGTGCTAGAGGGTAAGTTCGCCTCACTCACCTCTCAGGACTCTCTCCCTGGGAAACATCAAGTTTTTCACTGCCAAAGCTGAGATGGAAAGACTCAAAGATGTATGGCTGGGGGGGTGTTTTTATTTTTATTTGTTTATATTTATTTATTTGTAAGTTTTATTAAAGTTCGCCAATTACCTACAGGCCTCAGGCTTCCTATAGAGAAATAAATATCACAGTTGAAGCAGCTCTTTTCCAAGGTGCCAAATTAAAACAGATGAAGAAATGGGGGCAGTGGAAAAATAAAACCATTAAGATAACACATCTCCACTCCCAAGTGCATCGTGCCTTCTATTGTATCTCATAGGTGAAATTGACTCCCAATGTAATTAGGCCAGGGCTATACAGCCAAAACTTCACAATTGCTCCGACCCCCAGAGCAATTTTTTTGCAGTCACTCTAGTAACTGAGGAAAGAGCCAATTTTTAATATAAATTTGTTATCGACATCCACATTGTCCAAGCAATTCCCAGAACTCTACTAGCCAAAAAATGTAAGAGCTAAGTTGGGAACCAAATGCAAAACTGCTACTTACCCAGTCATAACCTTTTCTTATCCTGGACAATACCACAGGAATCTGGAGTCTGTTACAGCAATTCTTAAGGGCTACTGACCTAGTCAGCAGGAGCCAGGGTGTCCCCAGGGCCTTAATGGACAACAATCTCCCTTTAAAGTCAGCTCTCTTGGTGGCATTGTGCATGGACATGTCCACATGGAGAGATACTCACTCTCTCCTTGCAGTTATGTACATGGAATAGCCATAATATTCTCCATCTCATCCCAAAGATCCAGGACATGGCTTTGCTTCCTTTTAGGTCAGAAACAAGCCATGGAGACAAAAGAGCACCTTTCACTAAAATCACAGGAGAAAGAAATAACCACTCTTCAAAAGAGATGCTTACTGGATTTCAGCAATACTGCCAAAACTTCAGTGGCCACCCTGGGGAAAAAGAGAAAAGTGAAAAGTCAATGTTCAATGGTCTTTTTTGTCAGCACATAGATCCCATAGCCAGGGTGCTCATCTGTGCCACCTAACTGGCCCATTATTAACCAGGTAGCAGGCTTCTATTGATCCCGTCACCAGCCAGTAAAGAGGCAGATATGCAGGAACTGCCGAGAGTGAAGTGTCCATCTTACGAATGAGTCTCAGAGGTCCACTCTGCTGCTGTTGCTGGGGAAATCTCCTCCCTCCCTTGCCTCCCACCTTCACCAACTTGCCAGCAGAGCAGCCTTTGTTAGTCTGCTGCTCATACCAGCCAGAGAGAGTTCTTGTCAGTTTCTTGATTTGCACCTTGAAACAGGTGGGAACTCTGGAGGATGGGTTCGAAGGCAGTAGGACTTAGGGGCTTAGAAAATGCAGCAGGGCAGTGCAGCCTCTTGAAACATTTATGACCCTGGTGACACACTAGAAAACATGCAACACTGGAGAGAGGGGCAATTTCCTTACAGTGGTTACGTAGGAGATTTTCCTCCAAATGCATTGCCCTCTCCCATGAAGGAACTCCATAATTTACAGCAAAAAAGAGGCAAGAGAAAATGAAGATGCCTTCTGACCCACCTCCAAATGACCCTTTTATTCATTTCTTAAACACGGAAAGGATGCACAAAGACTTACTGTTGTGATTTCAATGTGTCTCCCAAAAGACTGTGTGTTGGAAACTGAATTCCAAAATTCAGAAGCTAACTGTATGCAAGGGTTGGGTCTTTCTGAGGTAACTGAGACTGCATCAGGTCCTGGTGGGGGGCACCATGATGGCATTAGTGGCTGTGAAAGAAGAGGGAGCTAGCACACTCGCTCTGTCTACCATCAGCATCTTTTGCCATTTTATGATGCAGGAACAAAGCTGTTATCCAATGCCAGGAAGATGCCACAGCCATGCTCCTAGACTTCCCAGCCTCTAGTCCCATGAATTAAATAAACCTCTATTATTTACAAATAACTCATTCTCAGGTGTTTTGCCATAGCAACAGAAAATGATCTAAGACACCTACATCGAAGTAAGAGATAAATTTCACTAACTTTGAGAGAAATTGGGTGTGATTTTAGGAGAATTCTGTTCGCTTTTTTTTAAAAAGATAGATACATTGTGTATGACCCTCATAACTTTTCCTTAAGGTGTATTTAACAATGATCATTCCTACCAGCCCTGAGGACTAGAGAAATAGGTCAAGGAGGCAGGACTACCCCTCTGAGGTTACACAGACAGGTGAGCAGAACTGCGTCCCCAAAACCAAGAATCTCATGCCAACCTCTACTTCCTTCCCACCTATTATTCTTGGAACTTCTAACTGGCACTACCCTTGCCTCTGCTTGGGCAGAGAAAGATGGTTCTCTTTGTGCCCTATTACCTAATACTGAACAAGAGATTCAGCAGTAAAAAGAAGACAAATGAATGAATATAAAGAAAATAGATTATCTGTTATACCTTTTTGTCCTTATTTATACTTTCAGTTTCTCAAACTAGAGAAACTATTCAGTATTTACACATATGTATCCTATTTATTTCACTTAAGAGTATTGCCTCAATATGCATCCATTTAGCTATAAAGGTCTCTAGTTTATCATTCTTTATGGCTGAATAGTACTCCATTTTATTAAAAAGGCCACATTAAAAAAGAAAATAGAAATACAGTGCAGATCCACAGCTGGGGCAACACCCCAGTCCAGGGAGAACCAACATAGGCATTCATAGTGAAGGCCAGCTCAGCTTCAACTAAGGGACAACTTCATTGATTGCTCATAGCTATTTTCCTCTAAGCAACTTTCAACTTCTGCAGCCCTAGTCTTATAATCCCATCAATATTTGGCAACAGTGAACTGTTTCTCTTTAAGAAGAAATGCAATCCAGACATTGATGGAAATCCAACAGAGTCTGAAAACTCCAGGTGCCATAGTATATAGGACTTAGGTGGGGATGGGGCTGGGACAAAAAGAAAATCGGCATTTTGGGGGAAAATAGAACAGCCAAATTAATTTCACCACAAGAAGTACACAGAGAAGAAAACAACTACGAAAACAGAAAAGAATGAGGATGCTCCAAGCAAGGCACCCACCCCGCTTTTGAATCACTAGCTAGGTCTGAAATGGTTAATGAGCTGGCTTTCCTAATGTGCAGGAGGTTTCATCTGCAAATGGGGAGCTGACAGGTGAGGTACTCATTCACAAGCCAACAGCACAATAAATGTGAGGCTCCTGAGAGACAGATACACAGTGGGAAGCATAGGCAGCAGGCAGACCAGCTAAGAGAGCTCCCACCCAGACAGTGGCAGGGAGAAGAGCTGGATTCAAGGTAGGCTTAGGGCCTTGCTACTTGGAGTGTGGAACTCTAACCAGGAGGCTAACATTCCCTGAGAACCAACTAGAAATGCAACATGTTAAGCAGCCCTCCTGACAATGTTGAATGAGAATTTTATTCCAATGTATCATTCGTATGCATGTTAAAGTTTGGGAATACCAGCCACAGACCAGTGCTGGTCCAAGCCCTATTAGGAACTGAGCTGCTCAGCAAGAATTGAGCCACACACAAGCAAAGGAAGCTTCATCGATATTTACAGCTGCTCCTCCTCCTGGCATCACTGCTTGAGCTCTGCCTGCTTTCAGATCAGTGGCAGAATTAGATTTTCAGAGGACAAACCCTCCTGTGAACTGTGCATGTGAGGGATCTAGGTTGAGGCTCCGTATGAGAATCTAACATAATAATAATAGGAACAAAGGGCATAATGTAATGATGATAACAGAAAGAAAGTGCACAATAAGTGCAATGCGCGTGAATCATCCCAAAACCATCCCCCTGGCTCCCATCCCTAGAAAAACTATCTTCTGGTTTAGAGGATAGCATCAATGTGCCTGGGTTACTCTTTAGTTGTTGAGAGGGACTCACAAGGTGACTCCCATATCTTTAACCTCTATAAAGTACCAAATAATACTACAATATAGCATAAATATGATCCAGTGGCATTATATGACATGCTCAGTGCTACATTAGTCACATAATATAAGCTGACTCCTGAGACAAAAGAAAAAAATATTTCATTATAGGTCATAATTGGATGATCAATGTTTAGGGTAGCAAAAGACACAGCTAGACCAATGATGGAGGTAAGATATGAGGACAAAGTCTAGTATTCTAAAGATTTCAAATTCAAGGCTGTAGGTAATAAGAAATCATTATTGTTTTAATCAAGATAATATTATGTCAAAGAAGGAAGGCTATGATGACTAGTGAAAAGAAGGTTGTGAATAAAGAATTAACAAGATTAGATGAAAGATTAGCTACGGAGGGAAGAAGAAATCAGCGATGACTTGAAATATTCAGACTAAGTAAACAAAAGAATGAGAAATGTACAAAGGAGGAAAGTTGTGTTGTCCAAGACAATAATCCCCCTACACGAAATCCATTTGAAAGTGTTCAGAATACTATTGAAAGCATTTGTACAGAATTCTGGAGGGCATCCAGACTTGGGGATACATATTTACAAATTACTATGTAGTAATTTACTATAGTAGTAATTACTATATAGTAATTGCTACTATATAGTAACAGTAATCATTGTAGCCATGGGAGCAGATGCAGATGATACCTGTACAAAAATTCAATCAAGAGCAAGAGATAGAGCTGGCTTAGGAAAGCATCACCATCAGAGGAAGCAGAATATATAGTGAGAAAAGGAGGAGGAGCCTTGGGGGCTGTTTGGTTCTGAAAAAGGAAAGTCCCTAGACTTTCTAGGCCCAGTGTTTTTCAAATTCCAAACTGTTACCCAATAGTGGATTGTAAAATCCATTTCATAGGTTTGGGCTAGCTCTAAAAATAAAATGAAATAAAATAAAATAATATGGAATGAAATTAAATATCCCAGAGTCATTTCACATCACAAAGACTATTAGTGACATAAGAAACTTATTTCAACACGCATGCATATTTATATGTGCTTACTTGACAATGTGCTGTAAATGAAACAAACCTTGTAAAGTTCTTAGGATGTAGTACACACATAAGATCAAAATAAGAACAAATATGTGGACTTAATTAATGAGCAAAGTGAAAACAGGAGCCCCCTATCTATAAATATCAAGTGTCCTATAAACATCACATTATAACTTTGGAGGAATAACAAAGAACAATGGAAGTTCACAAAGAATAAATAACCCATCCAATTCCCAGCAGCTAGCAAGGGGCACAATGAGATAGAAGTCTGCTTCTGCCTCTACATCTAATGTTCTTAACTTCCTCTTCACTTTCTACAAAATTCCAAAAGGTATCTAAAGTACTTCTCAGTGCAAATTCTTTACCCTTAAGATTAATGCCATTCAGCTCAAGGTTAGGTGACTGGTACCAGGTCATAGGATTAAAATATCGCAGAGGCAGGGGAGCAAATTGGGCATCTTAAACTCACTGCCCGACTGGATTTGATATGGCAGAGCTTGGCTGCAATTCGAATGGATGTAGACCTGCAATGGGGTGATTGTGACAAGGCCAGAGAACTCCACAGCAGCAAGTCACAAAAGTCTTTGAGTGCCAGATTAAACTTGTCTAGTTAGGAAGAAGGCTTGGGTTTTAAGCTCGGAGCAGCCTCTTTTATAGTCTTGGGTTCCAGATTTACTTGATCTCTCTGAGTCTCTTAAATCCTTTCTCCAGAAAGTGGATATAATGAGATCCAACTGATGGGTGGGGTAGAAGGTGATAGAAAGCAAAAATTAAATTAAAAAGCTACCCCCACACTCTGAAACAAAGCAGTAACTTGAATGGCACCACTGGATCGTGGAGGTAGAACAAGGACTGAATGAGGGTGCAGGCTCATATCTGGAGATGCGCTTGTGAGCAGCAATCTACAGGGTCACCATCTGCCATTCAGGAGAGGTGCCTAGGAAAAACTGGATTCCTATCGCTGGGTACACTGGAGAAGCAAAATGACCACTATCTTATGAGGCTTAAATATTCTGTTTCTCAGATTGCCTAGATATACCAATAGTATACCAATAATATAATTATATAATATAATAATATAATACCAACAATATACCAATAGATATACCAATATTAGTTATCCACAGCAGGATCCTCAACTTCTCCTAAAAGCTAATGACCCTTCCCAGAGCATGGGTCCTCCCCGTCACTTGCCCTGTCCACCTTGCCATCACCTTCCACACAAACACTCCCATTTTAACTTCAGAGGGTTCTTAAGGTGTCCTATAATATAATAATATAATACCAACAATATACCAATAGATATACCAATATTAGTTATCCACAGCAGGATCCTCAACTTCTCCTAAAAGCTAATGACCCTTCCCAGAGCATGGGTCCTCCCCGTCACTTGCCCTGTCCACCTTGCCATCACCTTCCACACAAACACTCCCATTTTAACTTCAGAGGGTTCTTAAGGTGTCCATCCCTCGTGATCACTATTATCATCACCTAAGCATGCCTGGAACTTCACTGGAAAAAAAAATGTGGCTTCTAGAGTTACTGGTCACTTTGTTGAAATGCACATTTTAATTTCCTGTATAATAAATATATATTAACTACAGAATCATTTTAGATATTCTGAAAAGTACAGTTAAGCAAAAAGAAATAGAATAAATTAAAGACACTCAAATATCTCTTTCCGAACTGCTGCCACAGACACATAACAAATACATCCATTGCAATTCTGAGTCCCTTTAAACTGTATTTTACTTCAGGCTGCAACTGGAGTGATCATCTCAGGAGGAACAATGGAAGAAGATACTTTCACATTTCTATCTCCACACTCATTCTTGCTCTTGAATAAAAAGCCCAAACTGAAGCACACACCAATAAGTCCTCTTAAGTCTGTCAGCTGTTCCCTTTCCAGCCTCATCTCAAATTGCTCTCTCTTGCTCTCTGACCTTCTGCCCCTCTGTCCTTCTGCCAAGCGTTGGAACATGTTCCCTTCATTTATCCTTGGTCCTTGACAATGTTGCAGCCTCAAATGCTCTGGCTACCCCTTCTTCTTTACTTCATACCTCGGCCTTTCCATCTAAACTTAGACATCACTTTTTCAGGAAGGACTTCCTTGACCCCTAGCTCTATGTCAGTTACATTCATCCTTTTAATTTCCCCTTTTCCTTGGTGCACAATTCTGCACATAATTATTCATTCCGTTTTTGTGGTTGTTTTATGAAGAACTTTATAGATGCTATTTGTTAATTTCATAAATGTTTATTGAGCACTGACTACCTGCCAGGGCAGAATAATGATCAAATATTCTTGCACTCAAAGAGCTATTTATCTGGGAGATTTGGGGATCAATATAATAAAGGACAATAGTCATTTTGAAAATATACTAGATCAGTATTCTAACATGCTATGACAAAGAGAAAAACCGGAGGTAAGAAGATGAACTGTGTGGATGGGGTGTGCAAGTTCTTAAAGGTTGGTTGGAGCAGGCTGGACTGAGATGGTGATGTCTGAACAGGTATGTGAAGAAGAGGAGGGAGCTGCAACACAAACATTAAGAAGAAGCACATGCTGAACTGAGAAGAGAGCCACTGCAGACACTATAAACTGACAATGGGCCTGAGCTAGCCAAGGAATAACAATTTGGACAGAGATACCCTGGCCAAGAAGATGAGAGGACAAGCACAGCAGTAGAACCTGAGGTGGACATTAGCAGGTGTCATTCCAATAGGATCAGATAAGCATTGTAAGGACTTTTCTTCATGCTTAGTGAAGGATTCACTACAGGATTGGGAGAAATTATCGAACATGTTTGAAGAAGATTACTCTGGCTAAAATACTATTTAAAAAGTCTTTAAGTGGGCAAGCATAGAAGCCAGAAACCAGTAAGAAGTTCTGTGGAGATGTGGACTAAACTAAACATAGGGCACACGCAGAAGATTATGTGTAATGACCAAGTGGAATTCAGTCCAGGAATGCAAGGTTGCTTTGACATCTAAAAATAAGCCAATCTAATAACCCACCATAATAACTGAACAAAGAACTTTTTTAAAACTCTATATGATCAACTCAATAGAAACAGAAAAAATGACCAAAATCTATCACACATTCATTAAAAAGTCATTTGCAATCTAGAATAAAAGGACACCTTCTGAACAGTGGTTACGAAAGACTCACATCTACCACGACACTTAATGAAGAAGGACAGAATGCTTTTTCCCTATGATCAGAAACAAGAAAAAAATATCCATTCCATAACCTCTGCTCAACATTGTACTGGAGAGTCTAACAAGGGCATTTAAACATAAATAATACACACACACACACACACACACACACACACGCACACATACATGACATGCAGATTAGAAAAGCAGTAAAACTATTTTCAGATGACATGATTTCAGACAGAGAAAAAACAGTAAATAATCTGTGAAAAACTATTAGAAATAATAAATAAAACTTGTGATATAGAGGGTCTGGGGATTTAGCTCAGTGGTTCCGCCACCTGCCTCACAAAAAAAAATTGTTATATAGAAATAACAAAACATCAATATGCAAAAGTTAGCTATAGTTTTATACTTTAGTAAAATGTATTTTTTAATCCCATTTATCAAAGTAGCAAAATACACACACAGTTCTTGGTAATGAATCTGAAAAAAGAAACCCAAGGCTTTTACAGTAAAAACTAGAAAACATTGTTTTTCAAAAATATTAAAGATTTAAATAAATAGAAATCATCTCTCACCTAATCAACAGTCCCAGTGCTGTCCCACTCCTGTCTGCTGGAGACCCCCTTCAAACTATTTTTTAGGGTCCAACTAGAGTGATTTTTGCAACAGCATGGTTATATTTTGCACATAGAGCTTACAGGATTTTATGACAGATTGCTGTGAAAAGTAATATTAGCTCAGTCACATCTCATGAAAGGCAAGTTAACATGCCTGAAGTGCCCACATTAGAAAGCAGCAGTTCTAGAACTTATCTGGCATCTGTCTGTACCCACATTCACGTACTTGATCCCTGCTATCCAGACCACATTGAGCACTGGATTCAGAGAATTTCTTCAGGGAGTTTTCAAAATAAAGATGAAAGTAGCTCTAGAAGTTAATCCTAGAGCCTTGCTAGAGTGGGCAGCAGGAGACAGGGATAATACAGTAGAAACAGAAAGCCAAAAAGAAAAAGAAAGAAGCTAAATAGCAGGTGGACAAAGAAAGACTTTTACAAGAGATTGGATTTGCACAGATGCCCAGAATACCATCTGGTATAGTCCCAGCCTCCTGCCTGACTTGAGAAGGAATAGAAGGATGAGTAAAATTACATGCATGGGCACCAAAACATGTACACACCACACACACACACACACACACACACACACACACACACGCACACGCACACAGCCAGGTGGCCAAGGGAAATGGATAACACATGGATTTTGCTAATCACTGTTTTCAAGGGACAGAAGAGAACACAGAAGTGGAAACTGATATAGCTACTGCATAGTAACGAAAGGAAAAAAATACCAGGAACATATGGTAGAAAGGTTGAATTAGATCCTGTGCCCAGCGTGGAATTTGTCCATTTTTCTCTGGAAGCAAAAAGAAAAAGAAACTCATACATGTACCCAACTCTATCCAGATGCTGTCAAACACAGCTTGTAGGAGCCACCATCAATCACAGAAACTGCTGTAAGAGAAAGTGAAGCCCAGACCTCAGGCTGGCTTGGTTAGTAACATCCAGCAGGGAGAAAGGATGGCTACTACTTGTGATGGGGACCAGTAATCAAGGCCAGGACCTCACCCTGCCTGACTTGACACATGCAGCAACTCTACAAAGAGGAAAATGGTTTTGAATTACTTTCAAATCCACAGGCAACGCCGTCAGGAGAAGGACTCAGACGAAAGCATTTGAGAATCCCTAGTACCAACAGAAAGTGCTAAGGTCTGGGAAGAAAGGAACAGATTGGAACTGCAATACACTCTTACAAACAGGAGTCTCTGCTTAGAGGTGTGACTTTCAAATTAACACTTAAGATAAACATTACCTTCCTTAAGTTATTCATAAAATTCAATATAAATGAAGCTATGACTATACTTCTATATTATCATATAGATAAATGTGTGCGTAAAGTATATAATTAAGCATATACATGCAAAATATATTTACCAGGATCTTTGCTGGATGATCACAGTAGAATAATTGCTTTATCACACATTAGTTGGATATATGTAAGATACCATTCACTCTTAAAATATCTGAGAGCACAAAGGGAAAGATAAGATATCCAGCATTGATGCACATGACAAAACAGGCACCAAGCAGACATTTTTCAATGCAGTGAATAAATAAAAACATATCTAATTTAGCTCCAGCTATAGGGCTCCTATATCCTCCCAAAGCTTAGCACCTTCCAGCTCTAGTGAAACCAGAACATCAAAATGCTGTCATTCACAAAGACAAATATTGTGTGACCTGTTCCACTTATATAAGCTACCTGTGGTGGGCAAAAAGAAAGTAGATTCAAGGTTACCAGGGGCCACGGGGAAGGGGAGTGGGGAATTATTGTTTAATGTAACAAGTTTTGTTTGGGGTAATAAGAAAGTTTTGGGAATAGTGGTGGTGCTTCTACAACATTGTGGATATAATAAATGCCACTGACTTGCACGCTTAAAAATGGCTGAGATGGTCAACTTGGTGGTACATATAGTATTCTACCACCCAAAAAAATTACCAAGGAAAACTTGTCATCAGATGTTATGATTATTTATGCATCCCTCTTCAACAACAAAAACAACAAAAAACCCGCACAGGTCTTTAGAGAAAAGGATGTGGCAGATCTATAAAATGCTCCTTCACTTGGCAGCACACAGAACAGCACCAAGAAAGCTCACCACCAGTCACAGACCAGTAAGTGTGCGCAGAATTCCCAAAGGCTTGTTAAAATGCAGTGCTGGGCCCCAGCCCCATGTTGTCAGACTCAGGGGGTTGGGGTGGGGCCTGAGAAACTGAACTTCTAGCAACTTTCAGGTTGTGCTGGACCAGGAATTTCACTTGCAAGACACTGACCCAGGTTGCAGTGCTCCCTAGATTTGACTGAGGGGCTTTCCCCTGAAGAAATAATAGAAGGACTCCTAAACCCTTATTCTTTCAGGCCAAATGCTCAGGCTCCTCAATGATGCTTCTCAATGGTGCCATGACTGCTGGAACCATGCAAAGATTTCATAAAGATCCCTCTTTCTTAATTAAAATTAGAAGAGATGCTTGAGTTCTGTCTAATATGTATCCTGAGGTTCCAGATGGCAGGGACAGTTATTCCTTTCTATCCATCTCAAAGGCTCACAGTAATTTGATGCTCATTCCTAGATTTATGTCTAGAATTCCCAGAATTCTTGGATGGTTTATCTCTTGGAAATTATGAAATTCAAGTAACAGGAGGATTTGAGGACAAAAATGCCCACTCTACTCATTTAAAGGGTGAGATTTACTACTAACGAACTCCAACATTAGTCATAATCTCTCAAAGAGCTGCAAATACACTGTGCTACCTAACCCCAACACACACACACACACACACACACACACGCACACACACACACACACACAGTCTTGCACCCACTTCAATAGGAAGAAGTCCTCTGGTCTCTTCCCTTTGTTATTTCCCATCTTATAAATTCCTACTTGCCCAGATACTACCCTGTTTCCTGGGTTCTCAGATACATGGTAGGAAATACAAACACTGAACTTTTGCTATTTTAAGGAGTATAGAATGTTATCCCTAAAATAATGGAAGATTTTGCCTTGTTTCAACAGTGGTTGAGAGTTGATGGAATTCACTGAGTAGTCACAATGTGGCAAGTGTGGTAGAACAGGATGTTCATTAAAACTCTTAAGTCTCTGGAATATATACTGTCTCTATGTATATATACTGTCACTTAAAATGAATCCAAACCAAAACAAGCTTTTTAAAATGAAGAAATACAAAAATTAAATTGTTTTAACTTTTAGAGAATTGAATTGACATATCTTCCAAAATACAGCATCTACAAAAACAACTCAGTCAACAAACGTGAGCTAAGCCTGTGACAATTATCAACGTTTGTATGGGATTTAGATTTACAGAATAATCTTTCCGTTGGAAATCAATCCAGACCTCAAATGAAGGCCATCACTTGCCTATGAGAAACATAACAATATCTTGGCTCTTGCAAATAGGAGAGTTGTGTAAACTCCCAAGCATGTTAGAATCACCCATGTTTATTTTAACAGTGCCATTGATAGGATTAAATGGGATTAAAGATTAAATGGCTTTGCCAGGGTGAGTTTTGTACATTTGCAGAGTGTTTGTTGATAAACAAATTAAAGTAATATAAATTATGAGAAGCAATTTTCTTTATAAACACAAGGCAATTTTTAAAAATTTTCCTGAGGAAGACAGAAGCTTTTGTGTTGCCAAAACCCTGCCTATAAATTCATTAATCAGATTTACACTATTTAAGCTATGCATGTGGTTAGGGGAGTTCACCCAAAATGAACTAAGTCATCTGTTGGGCAATGTCACAGTTTCTATAATAGCTCAGGGTCATGAACAAAAAACAAAGAGCATGGCCCACTAAAGAGTAAGAAAGGAGGGTGTTTCGTGCACAGGGCTAGATGATGACTACCCAGAGCATGGCTATTAATTATGCCCTGCATTATCGTGTCCTTTGGGAACCATCAGCCAGATATACTCTGCAATGGCCAAAGATTCAATTATATGAGTCTCAAGAAGTTAAGTCTCCTTTTAGGACAAAAAGCAGACATAGAGAACATTAGTTCTGGGTTAGCAGGTCCAAAAGAGTATTCTGGTGGAAACAAATCCCAAGACATGGTCTTTTCAGACAAGTGTGGGAACCACTTCACAAAACATCCTCCATCCTGCAGTGGTTGAAAAAAATATAACACATCTGCACTATGCATCTACACAAAAGAAATAACACAGGGCTCTGTAATCTGTTAAATAGAAAGAAACAACTTGCTTCAAGTAAAATGTTGCTGTAAATATTCTAAAGTAAACAACAAAAGGTGTGCACATACAGTTTTACACACAGACAGAAAAACATATGCATATATTTGGTAAGTATTAAAAAGACTAAAACATGCACTGTAAGTTTTTTTTTTAACAGCATCTCTAGGGCTGGAATTGGCAGAGAGGAGGAGCACTTCATTTTTTTATTCTAGAGACTTCTGTATTATTTAAAATTTTTATCACACTAGTGCATTTGTCTCTGTGTAACCGCAATAAGACACCCCAGACAGCAGAGGTGACTCACCCTTTGAAGCCAAAGTAAAAGCAGGCTGAGAATTCATCAGATCTTCAATTCTAAGTCTTTTTGCTTAACTGTTCCTTTGTCACTTTATGTGCATCCTCTCATGTCATACTCAACTTTGTGCAAGAGGAGCCAAGTAACACTTTCAGCATATTTTTTAGAAATCTCTTGAGCCAACTTATCTAAATTCATCACCTCTAGTTTTACCTTCCCCTATAATGCCATTTAGCCAAGTTCTTTGTCACTTACAAGTATCACCTTGCCCCCAGTTTCCAATAACATGTTCCTTATTTCTATCTGAGACCTCACAAAAAAAGCTGTTAACATTCACACTTCTACTAACATCCTGCCCATGGTGAGGCATGTTTTCTCTGTGAGAATGGAGGCTTTCTCTCCAATTGTCTTTTCTTGCTGAGCCTTCCCTGGAATCATCTATAATGTCTGTATCTATATCAACTAGTCCTTCACAGCAAAGTAGGCTTTTTAAGCATTCACCCCCAAACTCCTCCAGCCTCCTCCTATCACCCACTTCCAAAGTTGCTTCCATATTTTTGGTATTTATTACAGTGGTATGTTCAGGCTGCCAAATTAAAATATCAAAAACTGGGTGACTTAAATAGCAAAAATTGATTTCCTCACAAATTTGGAGGCTGGAAGTTATTCATGGTTGATTTCTGGTGAGGACCAGCTCCCTATCTTGCAAACAGCTGGCGTCTGGCTATGTCTTCACCTGGCTTTTCCTTAGTGTGTATGGGGAGATCCCTTCATATCCTTATAAGCCTACCAGTTCTATAGGATTAGTGACCTACCTTTGTAACTTCAGTCAAACTTAATAGCCTAAGACCCTCTACAAATACAATAATACTGGGCATTAGGATTTCAACATGTATTTTGGAGGGACATAATTCTACCCATAGCAATGTGTTTTGTTGGAGAACACTGTTAGCAGCCTGCCTCGCTTTTTGCCCAAAACTCCTTCCAAACAGGACCTCAATCTTGTGCTGGTATCTACCCATTCTGTGCTTACCACCCAGATGCTTAAAAGAGAGTTCACCAATTTACCTTGCCGTTGATTAATTTAGGGATAAGGCTAATACCCAATTCTGAGCAGGTATACATGAGAGACAATCTCTTAGGGGATTTTGGAATAAGCCTCTTCGTACCTAAAAAGAGACTTCTAGGATGAAATGTTCACCTGTTTTCTTAAGGATATTGCCATTCTAGCTTTGAGGGCTGGACCTACTGCAGCCATCTTTCTAGCAGCCAGAGTATGAAATCAACATTCACCACAGCAGAGGAAGAGATAGAAATATCCTGGGCCTTGGACACCATCACCAAAGTTACTAAATCAACCAACTTTGAAGTCCATCCTACATAGAACTCGGCAGTATAAAATAAGATTGGGGGCCTCCTGGGTTGTAACCCAGTGGTAGAGAACTTGCATTATGCAAGGCTCTGAGCTTTATTTCAAGCAACAAAAATTTAAAAAGCAAACAAAAAAGAACTATTGTTCAAATCATTTAAACCAAAGTGTATACTATGTTGGCTAGTCACAAATAATATAATTTCTGAGAAATATTTATCATAGATTATTTTGCAGATTGTTAACATCACTATTTTAGAAATTTTTAACATGTATTAATCTATTAAAGAATCTGATGCAATCTATGGTTGCAAAAAATCCTGCTGAATTTGGACCAGAGTTCTCAAAATTTATCTGGTCATGTAATTCTTTTATCTTCTCCTTCATTAGTTCTCTTATCTATAATAAGAGGATAGCTGTTGAAAGCTACCCCCAGGGCAGAGCTGGGGTAGACTTAGAAATACTGGTAAATATCAGTCTGAGTTGAAGGAAAAACAGCAAATATTCCCTAAGGGAAGAAATGATTAAGAATCTTTTAAAGTCTTGAATATCCAATACCAATTCTTTTCTATATGTAACTCTTTGTGGTGTAATTATCATCACAACTGCTTTTGGCCCCACTAGGCCTTTACTAAAACCTGTCATGGGAACATGAATCAGTGAACGCTGAAAGTAAAAGGATCCCAGATTTTCCATCACAGTTAGAGTCAAATTTCACTTTAATCTGAGCATGTGGGATCCTAGCAAGTCAGAGGACTGAGATAGATAGATAGATAGATAGATAGATAGATAGATAGATAGATAGATCTTTAAAATCTTTCCAGACATTGTTTTGTTAGAGGGATTATGTTTTCAGTCTGAATAATAGTCTGAATAAAGGTACATATGAAAAACTTGGTCCCCAGGGTAGCAGTATTAAGGATTGAGGATCTTTAAGAAATGAGGTCTTCTTAAACAAGTAAAAGCAGCAAATAAATATATGAAAAATGTTCAGCATCTCTGGTCATTCGAGAGAAGCACAAGAAAAAACACTGAGACCCAGCTCACCCCAGAAAGAATGGCTGCTATGGAGAAATCAACCAATAACAAAAGCTGGTGGGGTTGTAAGGAAAAAAAAACCTTCTCCATTAGTGGTGGGAGTGCAGACTGGTGCAACCACTGTGGAAATCAATGTGGAGACACCTCAAAAAACTAGGATTAGAGTTCCCATTTGACCCAGCTATGCCTCTAATTGGGTATCTTTTCAAAAGAATTAAAAGAATCGTACTACAGCATTATATGTATACCCATGTTTATAGTGGCACAGTTTATAATAAACAAAACTTGGAAACAGCCCAACTGCCCATAAACTGGAGACTGGATAAAGAAAATGTGGCTTTTCTTTAAAATGGAGTACTTCTCAGCCATAAAGAATGAAAAATTAAAGTCATTTAGAGCTAAATGGATGACTATTGAGGCCATACTCTTAAGTGAAATAAAAAGGATACACGTGTAAATACTGAAAAGTTTCTCAGGTGTTAAAAGCTAAAAGTGTAAATAAGGTTCAAATTGTATAATTAATAATGTGAAATAGGAAGAAAAGTGCTAAAGGAGTAGGGGAAGTGTGAAGGATAGGGGAAAGAAAAGAAGGGAAAAGAAAAATATGAGAAAAGGAAAAAATTGAAACTGTAAATAAGGAAGGGTGGGGGGGGCGAAGGGAGGGCAAGGGTATGAGGAAAAAATAAGAACCAAGATATACGTCATGTAAAGGTACAAGATCCAAGTGATGAATGTAACTGTACTGTATAGCTAAAATGTACCAAAAAACTTAATGAGAAAATAAAAAAAAAAAAGAAATGAGGTCTTCTTGGTCATTCAGAGTGTACCCTCAAAAAAGAGGTTGTGGGATCCAGCCCATCTTCTCACTCTTTGCTTCCTGGCTTGTGACATGAGCACTCACACTGACATACACTAAACAATGTTAAATATGTGTTAAGTGCAAAAAAAAACCATAACCCTATGAAAAATGAACACTACAGCATCTTAAGAACCTAGAGGGTACACTTGTACATGTGGGTCTACACTGGTCCCAAATTACTAGAACAAGCAAACTCAACTAAACCCCACAACATCCTCCCTCATATTCTTCAAGGTACCTTCCAGCCAGCAGTTACCACCACTGTGAATCTATAAGTATGTGTTGTGTGCTATGATTAACATCTGCCTTTCCTGTTAATCTATAAAAACCAGAAGACAGAGACCTTATCCATTTTTAGGCAGCACTTCTTCAGTCCCAGCGCACACACAGTACCTGGCCTGTAGTAAGCTGTCAGTAAATGCATGATGAAACATGAATGTATGAATGAATTAAGCATTTAAAAAATCCTTATAAATCAACTGAAGTGAACAGCTCATGCTTAGTGACTATAAAAAAAGAATAAACTTATGCTCATCATAAAATAATGTCTACAAGTGGAAGAGAACATGCCAAAAGACAATATATTTGTATCCAGTTCTGCAGAAAGACCTAAATGACAAATTGTAGATAGATAGATAGATACAGATATATATATATAGATAGATAGATATATATAAAATCTTTGTATATGTCTTTTACCTAAGACCTTGCTAACTTTTTCCTTTCGTGCTGAGTTTGATGGGATTGGAACCATGATTCAACCACCACAGTGTAAATTTTCATTCTATGACAGTCCTGTGGGAACAGAAGTTTGCCTGTTTGCCTGTTATGTACCTGAATGGCAGCATCTCTTCCCCTCACACTACCTACTCAACACAGGATCAAGAATTCACTCCATGATTTATTTTGTGTACGGAGCATCGCTGAGGTTATTATAGATTAATTAGCTGTAAAGCTGGTTCATAATTCAAGAATATGATTTCCAATTCACAGACACAGAAAGCATCTATTTCCAAAACACTCTGCTTCTAAAACCATCATCAAAGAAATCTAAAAGCACATCAATTTGAATGATCTTCTGAATCAGATGCTGAGGGCAATGTTATGATCTGGCAGGGCAAGTGAGGATCAAAAGGGAAAATGTAGGAGAAAAAAAATCCCAAGACTGCATTGGAGGAGAACTTGGGCTCCATGGGTATGTACCACTCTACTTTGCAAATGCTGAAGCCTAAACCCAGACAGCTTGACAAATGAGTAGGATTGTGGAGAACACTAAAGAAGATGATTAAGGAAGTGGAATAATTGATATATGAGGAGAGAGGTTTTTGAAAAATCTAATTATAAAGAGACCCAGCCAAATGACGAGTTCTCTGAGAAAGTGCAGATGTACTTCTGATTTGCACTCATAAGCAAACCCCAGGGCAGGATAAGAACAAAAAAGTTGTTCCAACAGGATATGAGTAGGAGTGAAAGGAAGAAATAAAAAATAGAAAAGTCAAGAGCCAGTATTGGGACAGAATTCTTCACTAGAGAATGTGTAACTCTGAAAGACCCTTCCCCATGCCTGACAGACTCATTCCCAGATAGAGAACTTGGAAGCTGAACCCTGGAGCTCCCACTTACGCCTCTCCATTGGCCCCACGGGCTGGCTAGATAGGCTGTGTCACTTCCAATTAGTGTGGTTGTTTAATACAAACAGCTTTTGTGTTTATGATAGGAGAACAGTTAGAATAAACACAGAAAATATTCTGAAATTAAAAGGTTTCAGATAGCTTTTAAAATCTGGTTGAAATTATCCAGTACCAGGGAACCTTAAGAAATTGCTTTAGGCACCACTTTCTACACACTGAGCTCCACACTGTTAAGAAACGGGTTCTTCTTCCAGTGTCCATCTATTTCTTCATTTGTCAGGTCTTCCACAGCCCCGAATGAGAGTCCCACTGAAGACAATCTGCCATTCTGTGCCTGCGTACAAACCTCAGGATCACCAGGTCTGCTATTAAGTAAAAGCTTCTCAGAATAGAGGGGAAGTGTCATCCCAAATGGGCTGCAGAGTCTTGACAGAAAAAGAAAAAGACAGAAATGGACTTCAACTATACCTTCAGTGTACCACCTATTCGAAAAACAAAATGGCTGAATGAGCTCTTTTACATATCCAGTCTCCAGAGAAATGAAAAGTTTTCATTCAAGAGTCCACTAGCCTCCTTTTTTATAATTGCATTCTTTGGCCTCTATTTTGATGCTTTTTCTAACAGGCCCATTAGACTTTTATCCCAGCATTTCCTGTCTTATAAAAAGAATTCTGGACAAAGCTTTCTAGGTAGGCTTCCTTTGTTCTTTTCCTCCTCGGTGATGTCGTCGTGAGAATATTATGCTGTGGTGGACTTTGCAGAGAGCTGATGCCTTCCAAGCTTTTGCCAAAAAGCTCATCCTGAGAAAAATGGAGAAGGTAAATCCGAAGTTAATTCTGAACTTGAGCTCACTGTATATATCAGGCTGTTCTGAACTCACAGAGATCCTCCTGCCTCAGCGTCCCAAGTGCTGAGATTACAGGTCTGTGCCAACAGAACCAGCTTTCTGTCTTCATTTTTTAAAACTGACTAATGTTACCTTCAATGAATGGGTTGGAAAATATTTCCTCCTCCTAAATATTTTATAAGACTTCACATAAAGCTGATATTATTTCTTCCTTAAATGTTTGGTAAAATTCACTAGTGAAACCATTTGAGCTTGGAGTTGGTTGGAAGATTTTACCTTATTTTATAGCACTATTACTTTTCAGTTTATCAATTTTTGTTTGTTGTTTTTGTGCCAGGAACGGAGCTCAGGAGCTCCTGCTTGACAGGCGGACTGTATGCCGCTGAGCTTCATTCCCCATCCCAGTGTATCAATGTCTTATGTGAACTTTGTTAGTTTTTTTTTCTTTCAGGAAATATGTCCATTTTATCAAAGTTAATGTATTTA
>NW_022900919.1:16255079-16269608 GCF_012274545.1 Fukomys damarensis | reverse complement strand
AAAAAAAAAAAAAAAAAAAAAAAAAAAAAAAAAAAAAAAAAAAAAAAAAAGAATTCTGTGGGGAAGCTGAACAGCAATAAGGTACCAGACCTTCTTCTCAGGGACACTTCTAAATAGAAGTAGGAAGAGTAGTCCCATATAGGGTGAAAAGAGGACCCAAAGTTTCCTGCAACACACCACCACACTAGCTGATATAATCACACATACTAATGAATCTAGTTATTATTTCCATATTCACAATTATGTGGCCAAAACTACTAGACTAGAATTAAGACAAAATTTTAACTAAAGAAAATATGAAAAAAAATTAAAGTTAAAATCCATTTCTGTTACTTATGATGATAGCTTTCAATAGATAGGTGACTGGAATGGATGTATAACAGATAGATTGCTAAGATTATATATATAATTTGTCATATTCTACATGCTGTTTTATAAGCTATATGTGTATTTTTTACCTAACAATATATTTTAGCATTATCCTAAGTACTGCAAATATTTTCCATTAAAATATGATTTTTTTAATGACTGCATAATGTTAAATTTTGCGTACATACCACTATTCAATATTCTGCTGTTCAAATTTTAAATTATTTCTACTATTTTACTATTACAAGCAATGTTGTCATGTATATAAATCTCAAATCATTTATTTAATAAGAGTTTTAAAAATATAATTCCTAAATCAAAGGAATTAAATTCATATTGACAACTCTGATCTATGCACAGATCATACCCTCAACAAAATTCAGATTACCATTTGGTTAGATTAATTTATGTGACAGATAAAATGTATGAATATGGATATTCACACACATGTACACATTGTATGAATGTTTTAATTTTAGATGAAACTATATGAATTAAATTATTAAATGCTTTATTATATATAATTATTTAAAATAATATTATTTAATGCTATAAAGTATAGACTCATACTTACATTTTACTATAAATCAGTTCATTCCCCAATATTAGATAAGACTGGTATATATATATATGTGTATATATATATTTTTTTCATTAAGTAACAAGAAAGTTTCCAACAGATTTACAAATTGATTTTTTTTGTTGTTGTTGTTCTGGGGATCAAACTCGGGTCCTTGTGCTTGTGAGGCAGAACCACTGTGCTAAATCCCCAGCCCACAAATTGATCTTTAATGAAAGGCTTCTAAGTCAAGAAGATTTGGGTATAAATGGCTTGAATACACTGATAAATTTAGGAGAAGACTGCTCACAATGGAATCACAGAAAAAGAAGAATTACAGAAACATAAAAACACAATTTTTGTGATAAAATTCCCCTGGATGCCATGTGAATAGGCTGGACCATCCTGTACCAAGAAGAAACCCACCACACTGACGCATTTTCACTGTAGTTAGAGATGGCTACCAGATCGGGTATTATGTCACTTTATTATAAGTTGAAATAAAATTTCTTTTTACCACTATTATTTTTGAATTGGTTATTTTTGTTAAACAGGATGCAATCAACTTCCATATATTCATCTTATGACTCAAAGCAGCCTTAAAATAAATATCCAAATCGACTGCAGCTTAGATCTTTCATGTCCCTAAGGCCTGTTTATTAAGAGTGCAGCTCCCAGAGTGGTGCTTTTGGGAGGTGGTGAACTGCTTGAAAAGTGGGGCATCATGGGATATCTTTATTTTATTCGGGGTGTGTCTATGAAAGGCCTTGGGGCATACAGGTCTCAACCTCTGTCTCTTTTGCTACCTGCTAATGAGGGTGAGTAGTTTTGTTCCACCATGGGCTACCCATCCTGATGTCCCACCTTGCCACAGGATCAAAACAAAGGGTCCAACCATGGACTGAAACCTCCAAAACTGTGAGTTAAAATAAACCTTTTCTCTTTATTAGTTAGTTAGCTCAGTTATTTTGTTTTAATGACAGAAAGATTATTAGCAATGGCTTGACTGGTAACTATGAATCTAGATTTCCCAGATGGATAATAGTGTTGTTCATAGATAATCACTTTTTCCTTAATTCTAATAATTTTATCTCTCTTATATATGAGACATAATTTCACATTCAGTGCTCTGTATTAGAGGTGACACAGGAACTTATATACAGAGTAAATTCCTGTGATTTATATACATGTGAAAAATGTGTAATTCTACTTTTTTGAGCAGGATCATTCTTGTGTGACTTTTACCTTAACTTTAGTAGTATTATTATTCAATTCCTCTTTTGAAATAATGTTTGTGTCTACTTGATTTCTTGCATTTTAAAAGAAGTCTGCAGAAATAGCCATAGTCTTCTGGTTAGACTATTAGTTTCGCCTCACATATTTTGCAGTTACGTCATAGGGTACTACTATACTTGGTATATTTTATTTTCAATATAAATTATTCCTTGCACCTTTAATATGTTTTTCCCTTTATTTCTATTTTATCTGATGTAAATACCATTTCCTCCATTTTTGTGGGGTTTGTTGACACAATTGCTCTTACTGTGGTTATTACTTTTTATTTACTTACAACATCAGGTAGACATGTAAGAAGTAGCTTTCATTAAAAAATGCACATGCACTCTCTATGCCCAGGCTTGCTGTGCTGTACCAGTGAGTTGTCTATCAGTCAGTTCCTTTGTATTTTTAAATCTATATATAGGTTCTACATGTCTGAAATACCCATGATTTTAAACATTCCAAAGTTAAACCTCTCTCAAAAATGGTTTTAAAACATGAAAAAAATCTGAATTTGTGTAATCAAAGTTGAATGCCAAACGAGTAACATTAAGTGAAGAAACAGAAGAAACTTGATTTAGTCACCCTTTCCAAATGACTCTTCCTGAATTCTAAAGCAGTCCTATTTTTAAAACTTCGGGATATTCTAAATCTTTGTTTTGGTTTGTTTTACTTTATTTTGTTTTGTTTTGCCATGTAAGTGTCACAACCTAAAATGATTCAAGGGAGTCCTTCCATCCTTTTCTTGGATCCCTAATGACCCTTCAAAGATCACTGAACAGCTTCTGCAAAACTGCATGTATATCTCTGCTTTACAGTAATCTTTTTCCCAATTCTGATCTTCAATGTAGTTTAAAATTGGAGGAGATTCTTATTATCTCACACTTCGAAAGTGCTTTATAGCAGATCAATGTTTTACTATCTTTTCTAAGAACAGCAACAGTCATCAAGTTGTATTGCCTTAGAGGCACATGTCTACAAAGATATCCCTTCTTCCTTTCTCCCTCTAGTCCTAGACACTTGAACCCAGATCCTTCACAAGGAGCTACATCTCCAGCCCTTTTATATTTTGTATTGGGGGGGTCACTAATTGCCCAGACTGCCCCTGAACTTACTTGCTATCTTCCTCCTTCAGCCTCCAAGTAGCTGAGATTACACTGACATTGGCACTCAGTTCCCCTCGCATTTTCATAAAGAAAAAAACTGTATTAGTTGCTTCTGCATGTTTTGAGGAAAGTTAAAAGTGACCACAACTCTTATTAAGAAGACCCCACCAACATTTGTTATTGTGTGATTTCTTGATAGGGGTTGTGGGGAGAAAGGAACCCTCCTCCATTGTTGGTGGGAGTGCAGACTAGTGCAACCACTATGGAAATCAATATGGAGATACCTCAAAGAGCTTGGACTGGAGGTTCCATTTGACCCAGCCATCCCTCTGTTGGGTATCTTTCCAAGAGAACTGAAAGAATCATATCACAGAGAAGTATGTGCACCCATGTTTATAGCGGCACAGTTTGTAATAGCTAAATCTTGGAAACAACCTATTTGCCCATCCGTTGGAAACTGGATAAAGAAGTTGTGGTTTTTCTATAAAATGGAATATTACTCAGCCATAAAGAGCGAGAGAATAGATTCATTCATAGGAAAATGGATACATATTGAAGATATACTCCTAAGTGAAATAAATAAGTCCCACATGTGTAAATACCAAATAGTTTCCCTGGTGTGAATATTCTGCAACAATGCATAAGATTCTAATAAGATTACTGACATTTAGAAATGGGAGGAAAGGAGCTAAAGATGTAGGGAAGGTGTGATACGTAGGGGAAGAACAAAAAGGGAAAAGAAAAAAATGTGAGAGAATGAAAAGATGAAAATAAAGTGTTTGTAGATGGGGAGGGGAGGAGGGGTTGAAGGGAGGGCAGAGGTAAGGGGAAAAAAATGAGAATCAAGACTTGCCATGTAAAGGTACATGATCCCAACAATGAATGTAACTGTACTGTATCCCTAAATGTACCAATAAACTCAAAAAAAAAAAAAAAAAAAGAAGACCCCAATACCATAAGTAAATAGATCACACCCTTTTGTATGTATAGTATTCTATATAAAGTATGTGGAACTTTTACCAAGTAAAATATTTGCATTTTATTGAGAAAAACACAAAAACATAGACTAACTAGAATCTATCAAAATTTATGGTCTAGGGCCGGGGATTTAGCTCAGCGGTTTGGTGGCCTGTCTTGCAAGCGCAAGGACCCCAGTTCAATCCCTGGTACCCAAAAAAAAAAAAAAATTGTAGTCTAATTAAATTTGTCAAACTTTACATTCATTTTATGCACCAAAAATATAGAGATAGATTAGCAAAGTAAAGTTTATATTTGGGTGAAATTATCAAAAATCTTTTGTTTTATGCTTTTTGTAGCTTCATAAAAATCTTCATAGAAATCAAAATGGCTTGAAAATCCATTTTTCAAATCTAAAAGCTAGGGGAAATTTTATTCCTACCACATTACTCAATATTGTAGAAAGTGTGTTTACTAATAAGAATCAACAGAATCGGCTCTACAGAGTGTGAGGCTAACACATCAGTTAACAAAATTTCCCCTTTTTTCAACTGCTAGATATGTTAATTGCAATCTCTGAATTGGGAAATATAACTTTACTTGGTTTATCAGAATATTCCAAGAAACAATATGATCGAGGTGTATTCATCCATGCAGTCTGCTCACACTACTACTAACCACTGTGTCCCATCAAGTACTGGTGTCCTTGGGGAAATGAAAACTTTAAATTACCTTGCCAGTACTTGCCTGTCTCATCCCAGACCTGTAAGATCCAGTTTCCACATGTGCTTTCCCATGCTTTCTCCAGCATTCTCACAGCCCAGTTCATTTCTGCAAAGTGTGCAGTAAGCTTGGTTTTTATTTACCTCTCTAATCCCATAGTCTGTGCCCTTCCATCTGTCATTAAAATTACACAGTCACTGAGCCTTCTTTCTCTGTGATGTCTGAATGATGCTAGCATTGGTATTGTGATCACTCTCATTTTATTGATCTGAACTCATAGAAAGTCTAGTCATGATATTCATGATGTTTAAAAGTAAACTTAGATTGTTGGTGTTCACATTTACTATGCACTTAAGTTGCACACTTAAATCACATCAAAAAGACTGGTGCAATGATAGGTAGTCTACCGCTGTAGACCATAAATCATGTGGCCAACATCAGCGTTCAGAGGGCACAGTGGCAACCTCAGTCCGTATCCATTTATCCATGAATCCATCTATGTCATATACACTGGACACTAAAATCATTATTGCTTTCAGCCCTTGTTTTGAGGTTTGCAGTATTGTCT
The DNA here is from genome assembly GCF_012274545.1 of Fukomys damarensis. Classification (NCBI taxonomy): domain Eukaryota; kingdom Metazoa; phylum Chordata; class Mammalia; order Rodentia; family Bathyergidae; genus Fukomys; species Fukomys damarensis. Next base: position 16,264,048 of record NW_022900919.1, on the reverse strand, counting down.
TTTGTACTCCCTCCACCCCCAAACTTCCTACATGCCTTTGTAGAAATCAAGGCTATTCACATCTCACAGCGGGATTTCCTAGGACACAAGGTTTTCAGTGCCAGAACCAGGACTGTCACAGTCAAACAGGGATGGTTATCACCCTTTCTTGGGGGATCTATCTTAAAAATCTGCTTCAGAGTTCATTTCACCTGAGTAAGAAGATATACGAGTCACATGGGAAAAACCTTGAGCTTGAGATTGTGGATCTCATAGAAGAGGGAACCTGAAAGAAATCATCAGCCCCAGGAGTTCATTTTCCCCCTCCACTCACCTTTCCCCAGCAGCTATGTGTAATGACTTCCCATTCAGGGAAAGAAAAATATTAGGTAAAACTGATGAGTTTGAGGCACAGAATTATTATTCGGCAAGGTCACGAGAAACTTGCCCTAGGGCTCCTCAGAGAATCTTGCCTTATGCATTTTCCTAGTGGTGTGAAACATTAGTTGCTTATTCTCCCAGCATGTATTTCTCTTTTTCATGGAAACAGAGTTTTGATCTTAGACTGGAATAAAAATAGAGTCCACCACTGACTACTTCACACTCATTTTAAAAGGGTGGATCAATAACAAAAAGGAAAACAAACATAATTACATAAAAATGAGTAAAGAAATTGAATAGAGCTTTTTTCAAAAAATGACAATATATAAAGACCTGGAAGTAGGTGAAAAACTGCTCAACACTGTTAGCCAAAATGGGAGTGTACTTTACATAGATTAGGATGACTAAAATTAGAAAGGGGAATACAGGTAGTGTTGGCAAAGATGTAGGGAAATGGATGGAACCCTCACAAAGTACTAGGGAGCACTAAAACAGGATGCAACTACTGTGGAAAAGTGTTTGGTGGTTTTTCCAAAAGTTAGCCCAACGATTATATACCCACTCCTAGGTATATAGCTGAAAGTATTGGACTCAGGTCATCAAACAAATCCATGTACACCTGTATTTACAGCTACACTACTCACAACAGTCGAAAGGTAGAAATAACCCATGTTCATCAGTTCAACTGCTAGTGCACACACCACGTTGTGTTATATACATACAATGAAAAATACCCTTCAGCCATAACAAAAAAATGAAATGTTAGTGCACACAATATGGATGAACTGTGAAAACGGTGTGTTAATTGAAAAGAGCCAGCCACAAAAAGGCCATATGTTAAATATGTTCATTTATATAAAATATTCAGCATAGGTAAATAGACAGAAAGCAAATTTGTGGATTGCCAGGGGCCAGAAAAGTTTTAGTGGGAGCAACTGCTTACTGGATATGGTGTTTTCTTTTTGGGGTGATGAAAACATTTCCAAACTAGATAGAGGTAGATTTGAGAATATAGTAAATGCCACAAAATTGCACACTTTAAAATGGTTAATTTTATGTTATGTGACTTTTACCTCAACTTTTTTTAAAAAGACAGCAGGAGATGTTTATTACCTCATTCTGAAAGTACTCATAATGTATCATTAAATAAAAAGTGCAGTAAGAATAATAATAGCTTTAGGAGCTGTTTTTGTGAAATAATATGAGTAATAATATATATTACAAATATGTGAATGTTGGTGTATGCATAGAATAATCTGAAAGCATTACAAGAAACTATTCAGAGAAGTTATCTCAGGAGAGTAGAATTACAGAAAATATTCATTATATATGTATTATTTTTTAAAAAAGAAAATATGAAACTTGTAACAAAAGTTTAAAGTGTAATTATTGATTCCTCCCACACATAAGATGAGTTTATTATTACCAATTTTCATTCTACCAATCAATCTATCTCAGTTCTCTAGTTTGGGAGTGGCTTTTAAATTTCACCATTAACAATTTTGTTTAATGTTTCATTTCCATCTGTCCTTTATCTCCCTTCATTTTAACAGCTGTCCTCCCACATTAGTGGACTGAAGATGGGGATGGTGAGATGAACCCTGCATTTTTCCCTCATTCTGGACTCTGCAGTGTTCTACTAGAAATGTCTCGAGGATTCTGGCATATGGAGGACCCTTTATTTCCAGCTGAAGTGACAGGAAGATGATACAACCTAAAATGCAGTTGCTTTTGGAGCAAATGGGGAAATGGTAAATACAAATGGCAATCTGGGCCTGGGGTTTAGCTCAGTGGTAATGTGCTTGTCTGGTACATGGGAGGCCCTGGGCATGATCCACACCACTGGAAATAATGACAATATGAGTGCATTCAAAAAACAGAAAGGCAAGATTGACTATGCCTTGCAGAACTGCACTGGTTGAGTAGTGCAAGGTTTAGCCACATATGAACTGCATAAAATTCTGAAATTTTTAAAGAAAGACTTTTGAGGAATTTAGAATGAGGAATGAAGTGTAATATTATTTATTGAGACTTACTAAATTTAATTCATCATTCTGGGCTGTTTTAATGCCTCATCCCATTCAAATCTTATAACAGCCCCATAGGACAAAGATTGTTGTGCTTATTTTTGAAATGTGGAAATTGAAGCTCAGCATCATCAAGAAATTATCTTGAGAAGAGAACTCAACTCATGAATCCAAATTCATGACTTCTACTGTAATGTTATTTTCAACCTATCAAAGGGCTTTCAATATTGCTCATTCAAGTTTTAGAGTCCCAGAGAACGTGACTAGGCAGAGGCATTTCAGCAAAAGGGCAAAGGCAGAACGCTGGATTGTCAACTATTCTTTCTAACAAGGTAGCTTTTATCATCTATGTTGGTTTTGGGAGTTTCATGTAATGATTTGCTTGCATAAGAGAAAAAAGGATCTCCCAATTTTTATAAAAGGTGTTGAAGAAATCAGGCTTTGAACATGTAAAGCAAGGCCTTTCTTTCCTCCATATCCTTTTTTTACTGTTAATCCTACATAAGATCTTGCTGACTGATGTGTACAATGTGGGTATATGTGTGAGTTTGCAGCAGTTTGATACTTCTGTTTAGAAGCACAAAGGAAGATGCAGATATGAGTCTTTTAGCTTTACAAGTATTTGAAATAGCATTAGTATGGTGGTAGATTAGTGACACTCAAATTAGATGCACAAAAGCACAGCCTATATGCACTATTAAATAAAAAGAGAATAGGACTTAAAAGTTAGACACTTTAACTTGAATCTTTATCCTGGTATGATTTTTGATATGCTGCTAAGTATCTCTCGTAAAATTTTGGCACAAATGCCAACCTCACAGTGACACTGTAAAAATTAAATAATAGAATGTATATGAAAGCTACTGTCATCATCTTGGGATTTTTCTTATGACTGATGATTCAAATTTCTGAAAGTCTGTAGTAGTGATACCCACTGTGAGAATTTCTTATGCAAGGCCCTCGGAGTGACCACATGGTACCATGTCAGATGGGCCTTTGAGAATAAAACACCATTCTCACCACAAACATTTTGACTGTTCCATAGCAAGTTTGCCTTCACATTTAACACTACACTTGAAAGGGTAGCTAGGAAAGCCTGGGTTTTCAATAGCAAATAGATCAATCTTTATAGTGTCATTAATTTCCCTCCATTTTCCCTTTTACTTATCATAACATAAAGGCCAAAGATTTATATTGAATTGCCTGATATTTTTAAACCCATCTTGGGACACGACAAATGTGCCATCTTCCAAATAGCTAAGAAAATTCAATTTTTCAAGGCCAAGACACTAAGAAACCAGTTCTTGCCAAGAGTCACCACTCTACAGCCATTCTTATGGATAAGTTTCAGAGACAGAAAAACAATTTTTTTTTTAATTTTAGCACCACCTTGTTGAGAAACCAGACACGACTTTGGAGCTCCATTTGGTTAGCTGTTTGCCCTTTTGAAATAAATTTTAAAATACAAGATTAAAGTGTGTATAATATTTCATGGAAAATCAAACCTCTGAACACTTGCCTCCCAAACTTTTGGCCTTAAAAAAAAAAAACAGTCATTAATGATCCTATGACCAGTTGGTCAAGGAACTCACCTTAGCCTTTGCCAACAACTCTGATCAGAAAAATAACACTAATAGAATAATACTGTTTGGAGTGAATATTTCTTCTCATCAGAATTAAAACTTAAGAAGTCAATATTTGGATTCTCCAGAAAACAGAAAGAAAAAATAGCAAATTGAAATTCTTAAGAGGTATTTTGTTGGAGTTTCTTGGAAAGGGCGTGTCTATAAATAAGACCCAATAACACTTATCTTAAGGAAATGCGCCAGCTCACAGATGTGGCAATCTGGAGCTATGAGACCCATGATTACCAAGAGATGGTGGTTGGTGGGTTACACAGGCTCAGCATTAGTGGGTTGGTGCCATCTGGATCAGCCTTTCATGTTTATCTGCCTCACTGACTCCTGATCTTGTTTCCGAAACACTGTTTTCTGCCGTTGCTAGTGCCCGATCATTCTCTGCTTTTGCTCTTCCCATTTTAAATTTCAATTCTGCCACTGTATTATTTAATGCCACAACAGCATCGTATAATTGGGGGACCTTGATATTAACTCTGAAAAGCATTTTGGTGGGATTCATTTGACCTGAAACATGTTCTAGAAAATGAGATTTTATGATGTGTGATGATGATTACTACGATTAGGGTGTGTCATTTTCAAACATAAATTATTTCAACTTCAACAATACAGAGGCTTGAGGCTGCCTTTTTCCTCTTTAGAGCATTTGGGTTCTAGTAATACAGTCCACTGAACATGTTTTATTTATTTATCCTAGCCATTTAATTATTTCTGTTTTTAAATAATAATGAGGAAAAAAACCTACCATGCAGCACCAAGGTGTGGCAAAAATGAGCTCACCTGGTAAGTCAAGAGATCTGGAATCTTACTGGAGCTCTTCTAACTACTTCTTGTGTAGTAGGAAATCAACCTAGTTTGGATTCACCATCTCTATTTATCAAGGCAGATGTGGGTTGAACACCCTGGATTTTCCCATCTGCATAAAACATATGAAGATCCTAAAAAAATTTTAAAACTCATTGGTATGTCACACTGTCTAAAACAGTTCATCCCAATGTCTTGTAGAAATATCCAAACTTCAAAAATGTTAGCAGCGCTGAGAAACAGAATGGAATATCCCAAAGCAAAATGTTTAGAACAATCTCTGGTCACAGAGGCAGAACAGAAGCCCTAACAGATACTTGGACAAACATTTTACCTCCGAGAAATAAGAGCTCACAGTGAAACAACATGAGGAAGTTCAGCACAAGCAGAGCCTTCCTCCTTCACACACTTGCGTGTGAGACTCCTTAGAATTAGCCCTAATGGGGAGCATCCTATCAGGGATACTGAAAAACTAACAAATCTGCCGCTGTGGGTATACACTTACTTTGCTATGTTCCTTCTCCAGGCTGCCACATGCAGGCTGCTAAAATAGTAACTGTGAGGGTCTCCTTTTGTCTTCCTTTAATTTTACCCTGAAGCTCCTGCTACAAATATCTATGTAGAAACCTGTCTCAATGTCTAACATAATCCAACAGAACTGTTTCTAATTACAAATTAATACTGAAAGAAAACAGAGTTGCCTCTCTAAGGCTGAAATAGCAAAGAAAACTATTTTTCAGCTCACAAAGAGGAGCTAATCAACTTTTTAACACTCAATGGGTAACTCCCTGTGAAGCAGAGTAAATTTAGAAAAAGGAGATTAGTTCCCAAAATGCCTAGTTTGCATGCTTAAGAATATTCGGAAGACATTTATGCTAAGGACGCAAGAGAAAACTGTCAGAGGCCATAAATCTAAATATAACATATTGAACATATATGTGAAATACATAGTTATGAGTCTGAAACTTTGTTGGAGGTGATCAGTAGCAGGATGTAGCAGCAAACTGAATTGTTTAGGTTAAAAACAAACACAAGGAATTTGCCTAAAATGTGAAATAAAAAAAAAAAGTTGCAAAAGAAAAGGTAAAGGAAAGGAAACTAGAAAGAAGATAACATATAAGATATGTATGGATTGGTTCATGATTTTTTTCTCCTATTATCACTCACCTCTAACTTTGCCTTATATTTTTGTTTTGTTTTGTTTTGTCTGGTACCGGGGATTGAACTCAGGTCCTTGCGCTTGCAAGGCAGGCCACCGAACCATTGAGCGAAATCCCTGGCCCTAGCTTTGCCTTATATTAATACCCAACTATTTATATTTCTCAACACAAGCAGTCTGTTTCTTACATCTGTGTAAATCCTAATGCTTTGCTTCTCTGTTCGGAAAAACCCCTCTGTTGCAATCCCTTTGTTCTTCATCTTTCACACTAATGAGATAAATCCATTTCATCTGTCCAGACTCCTCTTTGATTCCTTTTTGAATGAACAACTGCCCAATCTGTTTATCAATGGTAATGTTTTAGTTTCAATGCATGTATCTACAGCTACATAAATTTTAGCATACATAATACTGTAATCATTTCCATTTAGTTTTAATTTTCATATTATAAAATAAATTATTACATGGATCATATGCTATCTGCATATTTGCAATGTCTACATCTTCTTTCTTGACGTATCTATTCAACTCTTTTGGTCAAGTGGATTATTTATTTTCTTATTATTTAATTTTAAATGTTTTTATGTATTCAAGATGAAACTCCTTTATGAGATACATGATTGACTAATATTGTCCTCAAGCCTGTGGCCTGTATTTTCATTGTCTTCACAGGATCTTCTGTGGTTCAGAAGTTTTTAATATTGACAAAGTGCAATTTATCGATTTCTTATTTTATATATTGTGCTTTGGATGTTTTTGCCTACCCAAAGTCACAAAGGTTTTTCCCTTATGTTTTCTTCCAGAAATTTTGTAACTACAGGATGTACATTTGTGTTTGTTAGCCATTTTATGTTAATCTTACAGCATAGATCTTAAGCTGAAATTTAACTTTTGCACATGAATTTCCAGTCTTCCAAATAACATCTATTGAACAATTGTTTCTTTATTGAACTGACCTATAGGTTACTTTTTTCTTCCTGAGTGAACTTTGACAGTTAAATCCACCAAGGAATTTTTCACTTCATCTAATTTAATTTAACTGTGTCAAATTTTTTGGCACAGTTGATAATAGTATTTCTCAAGGATTCTTTGAATATCCATAAGGCTTTAGCAATTTTCTCTCTCGTTCCTAGTAATTTATTCCCTGTCAGTCAAAACTGGGGTTTGAACAATTTTACTGATCTCAAAGAATCAGCCTTTTTTTTGGGGGGGGGTGATTGTGCTACTAGGGGTTGAACCCAGAGCTTCAGACACAATGGCCAAATGCTCTAACATGTAGTCATGCTCCAGTCGCTTTTTATTTACCAGCTAAGTTGCCCAAACTGGCCTCAGACTGAGATCCTTCTGCTCAGACCCATAAGTAGCCAGAACTACCACATCTGGTAGAATCAGCTTTTCATTAAATTTATTTTTCTCTTATTTTGTTTGTTGTTGATTTAATTTCTAAAATTGGGGGGGGGTGTCTTTCAGAAACCTTCCTGTTGTTGATTTATGATTTAATTCAACTGTGGTCTGAGAGCACACTTTGTATCACTTGAATTATTAAAAATTTATTGTGACTGGCTTTATGGCCCATAATATTATTTATCTTAGTAAGTATTCAATGTGCTTTTGAGAAAATGTATATTCTGTTGGCAGAGGGTATTCTATAAATATCAATTAAGTCATTATGCTGGATAATGCTATTTAAATCTTCTATATCTTTACTGATTTCCCTCTGATTATTCTATCAATTATTGAAAAAGAATTATTTAAAAATCTGCAGCTATAATCATAGGTATATCTATTTCTCCTGGCACTTCTATCAGTTTTTACTTTGATTATTTTGGTACCAGGGATGGAACTCGGGTCCTTGCACTTGCAAGGCAGGCCACAGAACCACTAAGCTAAATCCCCGGCCCTACTTTGATTATTTGGAAGCTCTGTTATTACATGCATAAACAAAGTTCTATGTCTTCTGGATAAATTGACCCTTTATCACCATGAAATTACTTTCTGTATTCTTGGCAATATTCTCTGCTGAAATTAGTAAGATATTCTAGCTTTCTATTGATTAATATTAGCATGGCACATCTTTTTACTTTTGACCTACTTGTTTCTTCATATTTAAACCGGATCTCTTGTATGCATCATGCAGATGGTTGTTGTTTGTTTACTGATACAGTGAACACAGTCATTTAAATGGAGTACTTCAATTCTTTGAATCTGATGGACATGGGTAAAGTCTATCATCTCAACTATTTATTGTCTATTTGTAACATCTGTTCCTCAATCATCTCTTCTTCTCTAACTTCTTTTGGATGAACTAACTGCATGATTTTTGTCCCATTTATAGTGTTGACTTACTAACCATACTCTTCACTTACTCGTTTTCATGGTTGCTTTAGTGCATATTTTAATTCAGCACAACCCAGTTTTGAGGGTTATACCATCCCTTACATGAGGCAATTACAACAGAAAGCTCTTGCTTCACTCCTCCTGTTCTTTGTGCCTCTACTATTTTGTATTTTAACTTCACAAGGAATATATCTTCCAGACTAAACTGTAATTTTTTTGCTTATCTTTGAAGAGACTAACATAATAAACTAAAAATCAAATATAATTACTCCTGTATTATTTGTGGCACAACTTAGTCTTTCAAACTGATACATTGTTCCACCTGGTATCATTTTTCTTTTCCCTAAAGTTTCTTTTAGCATTTCTTTTTATGAGTCTTCTGTTGATAAATTCTTTGAACTTTTTATGTTTGAAAAATCTACATTCTATCAGTAAAGTTATGTGCATGGAGTATGAAAGGTCATACTTTAAAGATGCTGCTCTACAATTTCTTTCTTTACGTTGTTTTCCAACAGAAGTCTTTTGTATTCCTATCTTGGTTCCTGTAAATACAAGGTTTTTTTCTTTTTCTGTCCTCATTTTCTTTCTCCTTTCTTCAGTGTCTTTTTTTTTTTTTTTTTTTTTTTTTTTTTTTTTTTTTTTTTT
>NW_022900919.1:16192343-16255026 GCF_012274545.1 Fukomys damarensis | reverse complement strand
TTTTTTTTTTTTTTTTTTTTTTTTTTTTTTTTTTTTTTTTTGGTACCAGGGATCGAACTTAGGTCCTTGTGCTGCAAGGCAGCTGGCAGAATCACTGAGCTAAATCCCCAGCCCAGTGTCTTTAATTATGTGTATATTGGGATGCTTGAAGTTGTCTCTTATTTTCTCTTCTCTTCCTGTTCATCTTCCTGGGCTGTTTCACTTTGGAAACTTTCTGTTAATTTATCTTCACGTTTAGCTATTCTCCTATGCCTAATTTTCCTTAATTCAATCCAGCATACTTACCTCTTATACACTGTAGATCTTATTTCTAGAGGTTAAATTTGGGTCTTTTCTTATATCTTCTGTGCCTTTACCCAATTTTTGAAAATACTGAATATAATTAGAATAATTTTTAATGTTCTTGCCTGATAATTCTAATATCTATATTAATTTTGTACTGGTTTTCATTGAATAATGTATGAGTAGTATTTTCCTGTTTATTTGCATGCCCAATAGTTTTTGTTGGATTCTTTTGTTGTTTTGAGTACAAAATATTCTAAGTATTTAGAGGTTTTGACTTGTTACTTTACAACAGTCTCATCCTACCAGGTCTTGCTTTTAACAATTCTTATAACCAGACTAAAGGTCAGTCTAGAGCTAACTAGTGCTTACTACTGAGTCAAGACCCTTCTCTGTACTTACCCAATGCCCCATGAATCATGAGGTTTTCCAGTCTGCCTCAGAGAATCAAGCATTATTCCCATGTGTGTGCAAGACATGGTTCCCTCCATTCTCTTAAGGTCTTCTTTATCTGCTTTGGGTAGTTTCCCCTTGACCATGCGTTGGTCAATATCCAGCTAGAAACTTGAGGGAAAATTTCTGAAAATCTTCACAGTTCATCATATTTGGCCTCCCTCTCCTTCTCTTCTAATTTATTCAGCTCTTTTCTTCCAATACTCTGCTCTATAAATTCTATACCTCTCCAGACCTGACATTTGTATCCTCAACTGTTTCCTTAACCCAAACAATCTACTGGGCTGCACCTGAGTCCCTCCCCAACCCACATCCCTGGCCCTGCAACCTGGAGATTCTTAAGACAATAAACCAGAATAATTTAAGGATTCATCTTTCAGAAATCACTATCCATTATCACTAGATATCTTTTAAAACTTTGTTTCATATATTGGATCTGTAGTCTGTTGCTCTTTTTCAAGTGAAAAGACAAATCTAACACCAGTTTTTCCAGCTAACCAAGCTGGCTTTTCTTTGCTAAACAAGCTCATCTCCAAAATTTCACCCATTCACAGCCCCACAAGGAAGGGACTTTCCCCCATTTGCTTTATAATCTGTTGTGGCTAAGCGTGGAATCAATCTTTTTAAAATGAAGTCATGGCCTACTGAAAAGATCAGTTCCTTCCAAGTAAAGGATGAAGGACAAGAGAGTGCCTCTTGATAAGAGTGCCTCTGTGCCTCCTTCCAATTTTTCAAACCCTCCTCAAGGTTATTTGTGGGTATTTACAATATTACAAGGGAAGTGTGATTTAATGGAAGATAAAAACTTCTTTGTAAATGCTCCTGGCTGAGTCAGGCTGTGCTCAGAGATTAACTTCTATGCCAAGAGAAAATTACTAAGAAACTGCCTCTTTTCTTGAGCAAAAAAGGGTGGTTTGTGGAAGGAATTCTACAAGGCAATTCAGACTTTAGCAGACAAAGATGGATATGATTTCTATAAAGGACCCTCACCAGGAGGAAGTGGTGCATGAAAAGCCACCCAACATATGCAGGAGCCAGGATGGTTTGATTTGCCTTTCCCTACTATGCAAACCATTTCATCTATCCAATATCAGCACATCATCCTGAGGAGGGGAATACCATACCAGCAGTGGGAAAGATATGCCTGTCAGGCCAACATACCACTCAGTGGTGGGACAGTGGTAGACCTAGCCTCTGGTCTTCTAATCTTTCTTATCCTGACCCAGAACCTCTATGTTATAAACAGGACAGTGAGCTGAACATTGCCCCTGTACTTTCATTTTATGTATGTTTTTGGTCATGCTGAGGTTTGAACTTAAGGCCTCACCACTGAGGCCTTAAGAAGTACTCCACCACTGAGCCATATCCTTAGCCCCACACTACTATACTTTCAGTAAATCAGGACCCTGTTAAAGCCTTGATACTACAAATGGAAATGAGCAGAAAAGGGGATCCTCTTTCTCTTAGGTTCAAGAATCCAGCATCTTTAACATATATTGGGGAGACTGAATAGCAAATGCTGATATTCCAACCCTCTGAGAAAGAAACTGTACCCTTGACTGTCAGCTGGAACTACAGAGAGTCCTGTGTTCTCAGCTTCAACTGTCTGGGTAAAGACTGACCAGAACATCTCAGGACATGTGAGTTCTAGAGCTCTTCCTCACAACATCTGGTTCATGTCACTCAGGTGTACCCCAAATAGAAGAAATAAGAACTAAGTCCCTTACCTGGATGGTAGTGCCAGACCAAGGCCTTCTCAGGCACTAAAGGAATATTTTGCATATTCCAAGGAAGATTTTCAAGCACACACCCTGCCTGCACAGCTCTGAGGGCATTTCCGAAAATGGCATGTGAGAACATTTCTTTACAACAGGAAGCTGGCCCATATCACAAGCCCAAGACTGGATCGGAATGGAGAACCTTCCATTCACACAACATTGTACTATTGCAAAGACTGTTGGCAACTTGGGGACAAGATCCACCTTATGTTGTTTTATACTCTCAAATGCCTACCACTGCCCACACATGTTGGATGTTGTCAAAAAAAGGTCTAAACCCAAGACATGTCTGTTCCCCATTATGCTGTAGGGCATCTTACAGTAATGGATAATGTTGTGAAGTTACGAGAGAGAACTTGGTTCAGCTTCTCTGTTGTTATGGTTTAGATCAAGAATTTCCCCCCAATGGCCTCATGTGCTCATAGGCAGAGATTTTGGGTAACTGAATCATGGGGGCAATATAGCTAACTTCCTGTGAGTTCTGGTTGGCAGAAGTGAGTCCCAGGGGAGTGACCTGGAAGGTTATCTCCCTTCCCAGCTCCTCCCTTCTCTCTCTGCTTCCTGGCCGCCATGACACGAGCAGCTTTCTTCTGCCCAGACCCTTCCAGCATGCTGCTTCTGTGTTTTAGCCTGCCAAATATGGACAGGAACTTCTTAAAACTGTGAGCCAAAATAAACCTTTCCTCCATTAAGCTGTGGGTATTGGACAGTTTCTCCTCCCAATAATAAGGAATGTGACTAAAAACGTTTGGATTTCAGTGACCTTCGATTTAAGGGGAAAGGGTGGACAAGAAGACTCCTTGGCACCTTCCAACTTTAGGTCCTATGATTTGAATATCTGTAACTGGCCTTAACCAGGGACACAGCCTTGGCTTCTCAGGAAAATAGGGATTTCAAACATTAAGCCTAGTTGCCAATGTTTAATTCATACTGGAAACTATTCATTCAACTATCAGCTACAGGCTTAGAGTCAAGTTACAGATGTTATAATCACTCTATCAGTTAAATTGAATTCATGGTACACATTCCCAATGTCCCCAATTGTGAAGCTGAGGTGAAATTTTGTTACTATCATTTCTTTTCCAAGTACTTTATTCCAGGTGGTCTGGAGTACACAAATTCTTAACCCCCAATGCAAACCCACACCTTGGAAGACCAGAGTCTAGTTGTTGAAGGGACAATCAGAACACCCTTAATGAGTGTTGGGGAAAAATAACACTCAGGGAAAAATTCAGTAACTATTTTGAGAAACAAAAATTCTGTTTCTTGTAACTTGGATTCCACTGTCATGGTGATAAAATAGCTAAGTTGCCCAATTTCTGATGATCACAAAGAACCCATTAGCTCTAGCAGAGTCTCCACTCATCCTTCAGCTAGCATGATCAAATAAAGTGGAATGGTATGATGTTTGGAAAAGTCCCAGAAGCCCTGGCTTTGGAAAAGGACAGTAATTTGGGAGACAAGAGGAGGAGCTGGATATTTTCTGCATCTCATAAATTGAAGATGAAATCACCATAAATAGATACCAATGAAGCAATGCCCAGTAATTCTCACTCAGGGAAAGCTCAAATGCCAGAGAGGCCTGGCAGATCAGACCTCTGAAGGCAGATGATCACCTAACACTATTCTAAGTACAGAGAGCTGGTGGAACAGCCAATGAGAGACTGAGCTGAAGAGTTTGCCTATGATGCCGCTAGAGACCAAACACAACCACTTCCTCATGTTGCTATGGTATTTAAACCCAGGTTCTCTAGAGCACACAGCCTCTGCTGCCCACAGCTCCTTCATAGTTTAGGGCCCAGTATCACCCAAGACTGGCACAAAAATCACAACATGAAAACCATGCTGGAAGCGTGAGAGGAAACGGAGGGCTGGTATTAAAGATGCCATCCTCTGTCAGAGTGAGGCCAACACTTCCTGACAGAGTGAGCTACACACTTTCTGACTTTTGTGTTCCTGGGGAAGCTCTGGAGACAAAGTAGGTGAGGGATGGAGGAACCATCTCAGCCTGTGGAAAATCCCAAGCTGAATGTACTTGCAAAGATCAGATAATACAATGAAGTTCAACAAAGAGCTTTTGCAAGGAAAATCCAACCCATTTCTGGTTGACTTTGATATTTATGAGGCAAGGCAAGCAGAATTTAAAGTCCCAAGAGAAACTGTACACTGATAACATCTGATAATGCAGCTTTAAAGTTGGACTAAATATTATGGTGTGAGGATCCAACAGAATCAGAGAGGATGTGGCTATGCTTTGGGAAAGTTAAAGTGACGGCCAGTGGAAACAACCATTATTATTATTACCAAAACACAAAGATCCATGCTGGATACAAGGGAACATGGGGATAGTTCCTAGCAGAGAGTGTTGAGACCTAGAGAGATCACAGCACTTCTAAGGTCACAAGTTAAGTCACTCACAGTCAAGGCACCTGTCTTTGCCTCAATAAATTTTCCTACTTAATGAGTTTGGACAGCTCAAAGACAGCTTAATACAGATAAACAAGCTTGTCCCCAGGTGAACAAGATGGAAAAAGGTGGCACACTTTGACCCAGTGTCATTCCCTTCTCCCTGTTGCTATGAAAAATACCCCCAGAAAAGACTAAAGCCTCAGCTGAACCAATTAACAAACCAAATAGAGGGAGCCAATTTCAAGTTGAAGGTGAGGTTTTATTGTGACTGCTTCCTCCACATTCCCTTCACATTCCAATCTTTCCTTTCTGCCAATCTGTTGGCTCCCCAGACAACTCTAAATAAGACCAAAAAAAAAAAAAGCCTGAAGCTTTCCTTCCCTACAGTAAGTAAAACTTTGCTCCCTTTCCAATTATGGTTGCTGCTTCTCTGTCTCCTGAAAGGCTTTTCTACCACAGGCACCTCAGTCCTTTGTACCACAGAGTTTTCCATGGAGCTGCCAACTTTTGAGACGTGTGTAGACACTGCACAACCTCATACGTGGAGCCATCTTCAGATCAAAGAAGGAAGACATAGTAAATATGAAGTGCCTAGCCCACTACCTACTCAGTAAGTGCTGGGTTTTATTAATCAGTATATAGTTAACTCACCAAAAACATTTTGTAATTAAAATAAGTATGTTGGTGCACATTTTGGCAAAATGTAATAAAATTGGAAAGGTATAGAGAAAACTAGCAATGGCCTCTGCACAAGGATAACACATGCACAAAATGTTCCAGCTTTAGGAAATGGAAATGCCAGTCACCCTGACTTGATCATTACACATTGTAGACATGTAGCAAATTATCACATTGTTGCCTATAAATATGTACAACTATTATGTGCCAATTTTAAAAATATCTCCTTTGAATTTAATTAAGAGTCTATCATATAGTAGTCACCTGGATCTGTGGAGAACAGCAATATTAGAACAGTCTGAGTTCTCCCTTTTGGAAGTATAGAACCGAGGGAAGAGAGCAGACAACATGCCCATGCTGTACAGGGTCAAGTATGAAGGTCTGGAGAAGCACTGAGGAGAGAAGACTCCATCTGACACATGCTCTTAATAGCTTTGAAGTCAAGGGATAGCAGTTAAGAGGGCTGTTGTAGCAATCCCAGGGTGAGCACAGCTGCTCAGACTCAACTGGTGGACAGGGGAACTGAAGGAAAGGAACAGGCACAAGCCTGCAAGAGCACATGAAGCTAAAAGTGTGCCAGCAAGGTGGGAACCACCGAAATGAAGCAGGCCTGGGGCTGCTGCCCCTCCCATGGGTGAGGGTTGGCACAGTTCCTCAGAGTTCGAGGGGCATGGTGCCACATCCTCTCTCTTTCCGATGGGTGTAGGGTTGGACCTTCTGTCATAAATCTTACCCTGAGTACTATGTGGAGATTGGAAGACAGCTGCACACCTAATTTTAGATTCATGCTAGAGAAATAGAGCAGGCTTAATCTCCATGGGAGGGAAGAGTCACAGTGACACCACATTAGGCATCCACTCTTTCAAAGACATCCTGAAATAACTTTCTCATAACCTAGGAGCATGAGGAGGATGATAAGGCTATTCACGTCTCTTGATGTGTTATTTCATCCCCTTTCTGGAAGTCCCCCTCAAGCCAGCAGCGTTGAGCAGAAGTCATTTGGGTACATCTCAGTTACCATTTGGGGGCTCAAGAGAAGAGATGGAAACTGGCAGAAAGTTCCCATCCCCGTATTCTGCTGCACCCTCTGCCACCTGATCTGGGTCAGGCAGCCAGTTATCCAAAGTCTATATTAATGGTGACTAACAATACTCGAGCATACCAAAGCTCACAAAGCCTTATATATTATTTTTAATGCCACAATGAGTCTAAAGGGGAAGACTTGATATCAGGCTTAGAGAAATGTTAAAGTTTAGTTAAGAAATGTTAAATGACTATCCAGGGAATCAGCTAGAGAGGGCTCCAACGGGAGTTGTATTCAGCAACTTTGTTCTTATCTATCTTTCTGTTGGGAAGTAGGGGTAAGGTAGAAGATAGGTAGCTTTGGGAAAGAATTTAAAAAGCAGAGAGAAAAGATATTTAGCCTTTGCGAGGAAATAGCCTTTCAAGTGAGGAGAAAGATTCCCTATCATTAAGCAAATTGTTTCACGGGTATGAGCCATTTAGACGGTAAAAGAAATTTAAGCAAACTTTAACTGCTTATGATTGTCTTACATATGGTGGTTTTAGAAATAAAATGCTGGAAATAGACTGTATAAGAAACTCTAGTGGTGCTTTAAAAGCTGAGGTTCGTGTATCAGGCAGGGTTTAAATCCTAGCTCTTTCACTTAAACTGCAGCAGGTTACTTAAACTTCTCTCAGCTTCAATTTTTTTCTTTTAAATTTGGGGACAGTAATATCACCTGCCTCACAGAGGAGAAGAGAGGCTCAACTGAGAGAATGCAGGTGAAGAATTTAGCAAAGTTCTGGGCACCTCATAAATACCATGGTGATGATGGCTGTGTCACAGTGGTTGATGAAAAGTCCTCCCCTCTATGAAGGTTTGGTTTTAATTTGGCATTTGTCTAAAGAAGGAGAATTATCTTGCCCAGAGTTTACAAGACAAACTGGCCATGCAGAAATACACCTGAGGACTTTCTTGAGGGAAGCATTCCACCCCCAGGATTCCCTTGTATTACTTTCCCATTTTTCTGTGCCACTTTGATTAGATCTGTGCCTGAATTTGACTCCCTTTGTAGGAAGAACAGAAAACAGTGCAGATGATAACTTGTGTGAGTCTCTGTGAAGAGTGCTCATGTGCTTTGGTGCTCTGTTGCTCCACAGTTAGTTTGAAAGGGGAAGATAATCAAAATTACCAGAATCCAAGAAAAAAGGGTCCTACTACCTCGATACCAGAGGTGAGCCAGGCAAGGCTTTCTGGTGAAACTATCTAAACAACATTAGTAAAACTATCTAAACAACATAGTACCTAAGTAACAAAAGGGAGATAACTGAATGAGACTAACACATGAATGAGCCCAGTAACTATCATATAGATTTTGATAAAATGTAAGAAAAGAGACCAGATATTTTTGAGCTTCTGAACATCTGCATTGTGACAGCATCAGATTAGAAGAAGCCTTCCGAATGGAGTAGAAATATGAAGTTCACTGAGTAGTTACCAAAGGACATGATGAGACTGAAGATGTCAGCAACAAAAGGCTATACACAATGATAAAAATGAGACATACCCAAGTCTGATCCAAGTGGACACAAGATGATTAAGGACAAGCCATGCTTTTGAATCAATACTTGGAACTACCATGGTTTCTTGGAACATAAGTGTGCCCCACAAAGAGGGGTAGAGAAGGGAAACTCCAGAATGAACCAAAGAATCACTAATCTGACTTACATGCTGACAAAACATTAATTTCTATCTTTGATATAAGTGTAAATTTAAGACAAAGGCTTGGGAGTTTTTGTCCCTTTATTTATGACTGACGTTTTACATCCAGTAGGTGAGGTCTTTTGGAGAGATTTAGCTGAATTCTATTTTGTAATAAATTTGTACCTTAGAGGAGAGATTTCCAAAATGAAATATTTAAACTTCTCAAAAAAAAAAGATGGCCTCTAAAATAAGTAGTTCCTTGGGCAAATAAGATCTGGAACATGATCACCTTATATATTCTTAATGTGTTAGCCTCAAAAAGCTCTGCAGAGTTTGATGGTAAAGGAGCCTACCTAATTCTGTTTATCCCAGGACTTCTTGATTTATCTGGGGATTTTTTTTGCTGAGATGTAATGTATTTCACCCCAGGAAACACTGGTGTAGAGAGCTGCAGGTGAGAATGGATGATAATGACATAAATGCAGTGACCCAGGAGAAAAATAATCAGGTGGAATATGAGCCTAAGATGGATGTTGGGATGCAGAGAGTATCAGGGCTGGGCACAGAAATGCTGCTTGCCAAATGACCTCACAGAGCTTGGAAATTGGCTGAATTTCTTCTAATAGTCTTTCAAGGCTCTCGCTGAGTCTCTCCCACAAATGATGGATCTTAATGGTTCCAAATATCTCTAAAGCCTTTATGTGAAACCATCTCCCTTTTTAACTCAGTGATTCACTCTACTCCAGCAAGCAGAGGCAGAGCGAATAGGCTGTTTTATTTCCCAGTCATAAAAATACGTATCGAGACCTACGTTCAACCCATGATGGACTATTATAAGGCCCAGAACTCATATGAGAAGTTTAACTGGCTGATTCTTTTGTGACACGGTCACTTCTGTCTCACTGTTATTATTCTGTCTTACTGTTGTAAGTAAAAGGATATACATGAAGGCTCCACATAACAAACAAACAAATAACCATGGGATGTTGAATCTGAAAGATCTGGATTCAAATCTCAACTCTGCAATTTTCAAGCAGTGTGAACTTGGAAAAAGCTCTCACCATATTTTTGCTTCCTCATCTGAAAATGAGGATATCAATACACTCATTCGGGGTCATTATGAAGATGAGAGGAAATGACTTTTGGGTGGGTATGGATGAAAGCAGAGATGAGATGTAGTCATTGTACCATATCAGCAAGAGGGAAGTCATCACCAGACCAGACTGGAAATATGAAAACATATGTGGGCCCTTCCCATCTCCCCATCTGTTACAAAGAATTAGAAGTACTATGAAGGTGACTGTACCTGATTGTTCGTGTGCGCTTTCGGGTATAAGGAGTAATGACCTTGAAAAGCAGTTCCATCGCTCCATTAATCCCCAGCATGGCTCCTGTTTTGACTAAGAAAGACAAAAGCACAGCAGTTGTAGTTGTCACAAGTGGATGGGTTGATACAACTTGGACCAACTTCTTTAAAACTTTGAGGATTATCATATTCCACTAAAAGAAAAACACCAACACAAATAACTAAAGGGGCAATCTAAGAAGTACCTGCCTTTCTTTTCCATCTTGGCTGCAAGTTCCCTTCAACTTTAGTTAATGGATCTTCCATGGCCAAGAAAAGGATTTGGCTTTGCCTCTGTTAGCAGGCCAAAGGGACAATCAGTTGCCCTACTCAGGGATAACTTCTCTTGGAAAGTTTCCTATTTTGGCCCACTTGAATGGTTATAAAAATAAAGTTATAGATTTGAATGATAGAAAAAAAAAACTCTAAGGAATATCTGGCCAAATAAAAGCTTCAGGGTCACTCTTATCTCCAGAAATGCCCTTATTTCTTTCCAGTATCCCCAATATCTCACTCTGGTCAGCTTACTTTAAGAAAAGCTCAGGTCACATCAAGAAGCAAGGGGAAACCACAGTTTAGTGGGGACAAAATGTTCACTGGAAGAAGGAAAGAGTGCTACCTTTCAAGGTGACTCTCTGTTTCCTCCACAGTGCAGGTGTTTCTGAGACATAAAACCTAGGAATGCTCTGTGCTTTGGGCTACTATTGCTCTGGGAAAAGTGAGTGGGCACAAAATGTCTTAAAGAAGCAAAGAGAGAAACAAAAGTGCTGGCTCTCTCTGGGCCTTGGAAAAGGAAGCTAAATGGAAATCTGGAGGCTGTAATTTAATCCATCCCAGGACAGACAGTCCTCCAGATAGACTGAGGCTGAGGTCTTAGGCATTACAAAGAGCACATGTTCCTGGAACAGCCTCTATGCATATGTCCCTCCTGAGGAGAGTGCACACCGTAAGTGCCTGGATCAAAATGCAGGGTTTGGCATTCTAGTCATGCCCATCAGTCTTCCACTCTTATGGCAACTGACTCAGTCCTTATTTCTAAATCGGGAAAACATGCTAGGGCCAACTCTTGAGAGATAATTTAACAAAATTTCAGCATTAAGCAGAGTGAAGGAGGGGATAGTTTTAAGACCCTGAATTGTCACATGGAAGACTTTAGATTTGAAAGTGAGAGGAGATAACAATAAGATGTCCTCAATGAGTTCACCTTTGCTAGATGGCTGTCCAAGGTTGGGTCCTGGCACTCTGTAAACATCCCCATTGGCCATCTGGGCACTGCTAAAACAGGGCTCATTGGCTATCTGAGGCCCATTATAGTTCCAGCCAACTTCTCTGAAGATAGGAGCTGTTCAGAAAGCTTACTAGAACAGTCAGCAGTGACTAACAATTCACCAAAGAGACAGAAATCCACAGGCTTCTTGAACTCTGCCTCTCATCAGTAAAAGCCCTGTATAGACAGTGACATTACATTTTTTAAATAGCTTATGAAACAGTTGGTATAATAAACATAAGTCTGAAATACGAGCCAAATGGCCACCTCTTCATACCTGCAGGCAAATCCCAGGACTTCTCAGAGTTCTGGCTGAAAGTATTATTCTAGATAACCATAATCATCATATAGTAAGGAAGGCAAGCTCTTAGCCTCGTTATTGTTTAGGAAACTATGAAACACTTCAAATCTTGTGCTACTGGCAAGTTCCATATGGGGGTGGCACACCTTCTGGCTATTGCTTAATGAGAGTTATCCTTTATATAAAGCCATGGTTCCTCTTTTCCTTTATTATGGATACATTTGTATAGATCAATTCAGATTCCCCAATTCTCTGGCTTTCTGGTCCCTACATATGAGATGTTAGAAAAGGTTTTCCTGGTAAACAAAGAATGGAGAATTTATCTCCTTATTCTCTAGAAAGACTTTCTCTTTCTAGGGCTCTCAATGCTTATAAATAGAATTCACCAGTGAAAGTCAGGTTATCTGAGTAGGCTTTAGGATACATAGAAAAATAGTCATCTATTTACTCCCCTAATGTGTAAACTTCATATTACTTCAAAAGAGTAGAGAAAGCAGAGTAGGAAACAAAACTAGCACTGAATAGCTACTATATCGTAGTCACACCCAGGAACATTGTCTTATTTATCCCATCAACCGACTCTATGAGCTTTGCAATGGACTGACTTGTGCCCTACCCTGTTACCTAAGAATGTAATTAAGTTAAAATGAGGCCATTGGGAAGGTCAAAACCTAATCTGATTTGTGTTCTCATCAAAAGAGGACATTCGGACCACAGAAAGGGACACCAAGATAAACATGCACAGAGAAAATATCACGTGAAAGAAAAGACACCCATCTAACTGAGACCAAGAGGAGAAGCTTCAGAAGAAACCAAACCTGCCAAACTCTTGAATCTCAGACATTCAGCCTTCAGTACTATGAGAAAATTAATTTCTGTTGTTTAAACCACAGATAGTGGTATTTTGTTATGACACCCTGAACAGGTTAATAGTAATAATTATTGCCACTATACTCTCACAAAGGAAGAAACTGAGGTTAAATAGATTAAGTATCATGTTATGTGACTCATAAGAAATAGAATCAAAGTCAAATTCAGGGTTTCTCAGAATCTTTTTCCTATAGAGCATGTTAGATATAAATAACTGTCACTTTCATACTACAAGAAGGGAGCTGGAGAAAGGGAAGAGAAAGTACGTACTTATTACATGCAAGATAGGAGGTATAGAATTTAATCTATTAATAAAAATGCCTCCATATGGAGTAGAATTAACATGACTTTTGGAGTTAGAAATTCAGCCTTCATGACTTATCTGTATGAATTCAAGCAATTATTTGACTCTTCCAAGAAGCTTTTTTCCCTTAGCTATAAAACTGTGGGTTTAACTACAGGACTGGTATGTTAATTAGAAATCATCCAAATCAGGAAATGGCAAATAAGTATCCACCTGCGTGCCACTACGTACCCCAGCAGTCACCTGAAGGACTCTTTTGAGAAAGATAATAAGATTAAAAACAAATGAGAAAAACTGGTAAACAGTGTCATCAATGCGAAGCTTCAGGGTTCTAGAAAAATTCGTGGTGAGAAGGTAATTCTTAACAGGTGTAACACACAGCAACACTGTGCCCTCAATAGCATAAGGAATGAAGAAAAGCTTCCTTTTCCCTGCTTGGTACCACTTGGTGGTACTAACAGAGAAACTCAGAGTGCAGTAATATGAGAGCCACAAGGAAAACCAACATCAAAGTCCATCTCTGGGAACTGGCTCAAGCATTTTACCTGCTTAAGGAGATGAAACAATAACTCCTCTCCTCCACAGTCTCTGGATTGTCAAGCTCCTTTACTTATCTAGCTGGAACTACACATATTCTCCACTGGCACCCTCATTCCCACCAGACTCCCACACAGTTTCTAGCCCAGGCCTGGAAGCCACCCTAGATGCCACAACAGAGTCACTTACCACAGGAGGCAAACACACGCAGAGCCCAGAGACAGTGCAGGAGGTTGCAGCTGTGGGACAGGTTTTTCCTGGCCAAGATCAGGGTCACATCAAGTGCTTCCAATTCTAGTGCCTTCTGCCCAATTTTTTTATCTAGGAAAACAAAGCAATCTCTCCTAGTTGGATTTCACACTGAGTCTGATGACTGCAGCATGCGTGGAGTAGAGAAAAGGAAAATGTTGGAGGGAGGATAATCATAGCCAAAGACCTATTAAAAAATACTGCAAAATATATGCCCAGTGGAACAAACGAATCAGAGGAGCTCATCCCGTATACACCTATTTTACATGAAGACTTATGCACCGTATGACTTTCAAGTCCTTACATCTAAAGATGTGTCTAGTTGTTCTCATGCATGAATTCCAGTCTAACTAGTTATCAATTTCTTCCTACACAATAACTCTAGAATTAAGAACACTTAAATAATGTAACATTCAAATGCAACGTGTGAACTGTGATGAGAACTCTGACTTGAATATGTCTGTAAGAGACTGTTTGGAAACATTGGGAGAAACTGGAATAAGCACACATTAGGCACTGTTAATTTTATTAAACCTGTGATAACAGTTTATGCTTATGTAGGAAAATAGCTCTTTTCAAAGAAGTGCACTCAAAAGGATTTTGAAACAAACTATTATCTGCCATTTTCCTTAAAATATTTCAAGCAAAAATAAATAGGTGGAAGATATGGCAAACCTAGGGCCTCACACATGGTAGGCAAGTGCTCCACTACTGAGCTATGCCCCCAGTCCAAGGTAAAATGTTAACATTATAAAAGTTTTAGGTAGATAAGGACTCATTCTTCTATATGACACAGAATTTTCACAATGAAAAGGAAAATATACTGTAAGAAAATAAAAATTTCTCCTCGTCTGTCTCTAAAGTATTGCTCCAAATAACCTTACATTGAATATTGCAGATTAGTCATCATTATTTTAATAATTTAAAATAAGCATTAAAACAAGGTTAGAGCATCCTTTGGTCTATGTTCCTTGCTTCCCCTGTGATACCAGGTGATGTATCCAGTCACATTGTTTGCATCCTTTCCAAAGTGTGATTCCCATATCATCATGGTCATTTTCTCAGAAATGCATTGCTATCATTAAGTGCAATATATCTCTTTCTGTGTTTGGCCCATTTCACTTAGCATACAATATCCTATAGGTCCATCCATGTTGTGGCAAATGATGGGATTTCATACTTGCTTAAAATTGAATACTGCCCCATCATGTATACACACCCTTTGCCCCCATCCATTAATTCATCATAGATAATTATGTTGTTTACACATCTGGCTATCATACTATTATGCATAATGCTGCAAACATGAGAATGCACATATCTTTACAAAGTGGTAATTAACGATTTCATCTCCTTTTAGAATGTATGTGTACCTGGAAGGATTGCTGAGACATATTGTACTTCTATTTCTAATTTCTTTGGGACTTTCTATACTGTTTTCCATAATGGCTATCTCTGCCTTTCCAATAATAACGTGCAAGGTTTCCTTTCCTTTCACACCTCCAACACATTTTCTGCATTGAGGACTGAAATCAAAGAGCTCTAAGCTACATCTCCAGCCCATTCATTCTTCTATCTATCTATCTATATATCTATCTATCTATCTATCTATCTATCTATCTCTATTCTGAGTCAGGGTCTCCCTGAATTATCCAGTCTGGCCTGAAACTTGCAATCTTCCACCTCAATCTTCTGAGTAGCTGAGAACACAGGCATACATCACTACACCTGTCTCCTCACCAACATTGGTTACCTCCTGGCTTTCTGGTAATAGTCACCCTCAACTTTGTGAGACAGTAACTCAGATACACAGAGATAGAGAATTAAACACTTAATAAAAGAGAGAGGACTGGGGAGAAAAAGATGGGTAGGTCAAAGGTACAAAGTAGCAAATATGTAGGATGAACAAGTGTAGACATATAATATACAACATGATGATAAAGTTAATAAAATTGGATTATACCAGGAAGTTTTGTTCAATATGTGGATTTTAGCTATTCTTGTCACTAAAAATACCTATGTAAAATGACAGATGCATTAATCTGCCTCATTATAGTAATGATTTTACTGTCTACATTATCCCAAAATGTCATATGTTGCAAACCTCAAATATACACAATGACATTCACTTTTAAAAATTCACTGCAAGTAAAAATTCACTGCAAAAGATAATATCTTAAACATAATTTGGCCAATTCTACCTCTGGGGCCAAAGGACATCAGCAACAAAATTATAAATAAACTTACATGACCTATCCTTTCTGAGAAAAGAAATATCTACCCCATGGTACTCATGAGCAGCCATGGCAGTTTGAATGCCAATTCCAAGAACCATGACCATTTGATGGCAGAAACTGCACCGACATGGTCACTAAAGCAATCTCAAGAGCAACAACTTGGAAACCACTGCCCAGATGTACCTACCATTTCTCTCCTGTGGCACCTAGATGGCTTTTATTTGTCAGGCCTCTAGCCCCACATGCTCAGCACATGTGCACATAATACGCATTTTATTTCACAGCAACTCTACAATTAAGTATTGTAGCTCCATTTTATACATGGGGCATAATAGTTGAGAAAGTTTAATAACTTGCCAAGGTCACATAGCTAGTCAGTGTCAGAGCTAGACTTGAAACCCAGATCTGACTTCCCAGCTTATACTGTTTATGACCAGAGCATACTTCAAGTCTCTACTGTCTTCCTAGAGTTTCTTGGTCCACTCTTAGCTTTGCTGACGTCCTCTCTCTTTCTTCAGCTTTCAGCTCAAATGTCACCTGTCCTTGACCATGCATCTTAGTGTGCCCTCACTTTCTCCTCTTCATGCCACTCATCATGGTCTGCTAACATCCAGTTAATTACTTGCTGACTTGTTGGCTGCCGCATTGGAATAAGAGCTCTGTAAGAGAAGGCTCCTGAACTCTCCTGGTCACTGTGTAGTTTCCAGTGCCTAAAACAGCATGTAGCCTTGGAAGATGTATAGTGGGTACTTGGTGAATATTCACTAGGTGGACAGGACGGTACTGGTTTTGTCTGGTACATCCTCATGCAGGTGTGAGCAGATGCTCATTTCTCAATGTCTGTAGAATATTGAACAGACTCAAAGTAGAGATGCAAATACTAAAGAGAAAGAATTCCCTGAGCCCTTGAGCTCTTGGCTGCAGCTACTGACAGTGAACATCAGAGGTCTACTTTTCACCGGGTCTGAGATTCTCTGGCCTGTAGGAAACTCAACATACCATGTAAGCCCAACTGCTATGAGTTTGTGGTATTTGCATGAGCTGAGTGCCCAGGGTTTTTTTTAACTGTACCGCAAGAAGTTCCAGGGCTTTAGAGAGGTGCTCTGGAGCCTTCACAGAGACATAGAATTGACCGTGGAAACTAACTGGAGAAAGCTCTAAGCCTCCCCCTATTTCTCCTCACCTAAGGAACCTCTACCTCTATGTCACTTTTGTTGAATGGATAGTGTTCCCCTGAATTTATGTCCACCCTGAACCTCAGAATCTCATCTTAGGTGAAAATGGGATCTTTGTAGATTTAGTTAGTTAAGATGAGGATATACAGAATATAATGGGCCCTAAATCGAAACTTCTGACGTCTCTACCTGAAGAGGAGAGCACTATGTGGAAATGAGGTAGAGGCTAGAGAGGTGCACCTTCAACACAAGAAACATCAAAGATTCTGGCAACCACTGGGAGAGAAGTGTAGAACATTCTCCCATAGAGCCTCCAGAAAAAAAAAAATGACCAAGCTAGTACCTTGACTTTAGACTTCTGGCTTCCAGAATAATGAGATAATATACATAAGACTTTGTAAAAGATGCAATTTTTAAAATGTTTCATTTATTTTTTAAATAATTAAGAACTGGAGTAGCTCCTCTTTTATTCACTTATATGACCATGCCCACCTAGTCCATGCCAGTTTTGTCTTCTGTCCTAAACCACATACACTGGAGTAGCTGAAATCTAGGTCAAAACATTTACTTCCTTGTGGAACTAGTCTACCCATCATTAGCAAAGAATCAGGCCTCCTTGCTGCTTCCTACTAGAGCTTCCCAAATAACTCTCATGCTAACAGCTCCAGAAGCACCCTTTCAGTTCCCTTTGGGTCTTGGAGTGTGGATACCTCTGAGCCCAACTTTGGCCAGCAGCCTGAAGAGAGGCAGGAGGATGTCATAGTCAGGAGAAGCTGTCCTGGCAGTATCCAAGAGGGTCTGCAGGAGGGCTTCACTGCCACCCTTGCTGATCATGTAGTGAATCCTCCGGTCTGTGCCTGGGGAAAACAAGAGGACAGATGAACCACAAGTGATGAGCCTCATTTTCCTTAGAGCAGACCTCAGACCTCACAGCAAGAGTTTGAGCAAAGATTGCTTCATTTCACCCAGAAATTAAACTTATGTAGTTCTTGAGGCAACTTTTGTTAAAGTTATGGTATCAGGTAAGGGGACGGAAATGTGAAATGGAAAAACAGAACAATTTTTAAGAACCTAGATGTATTCAATTGCAGCCATTGTAAGAAGTGGAGCCTACAAATTCCATTACCAGAGAAAGTGTTAGTCTTCACTGATGTTTGTACATGCATACGTGTATGTTTATGAATAAGCACACAGGCTTACACATCACCATGTGCCAATGTCTTTCTGCTATAGGTTTTAATTATTAGTAGAAGGCATTGGGATGATAGCTTAACTAGAATAATTTTATTGATGACATAATGACTTCCTGATGCTGACCTTCAACGACTGATCGGAGGAAAATATGAAACCACTGGAATAATCCCTTAAGAAATGAATGTCTGATTATCCCATCTAACAAATTTTGAAGAGCACCTGGGACAACGTTGAAATATTTATCTTTCTACCTAAGAACAGTTCTGAACAGGGGCTTCACCCCTCTCACTCAAGGATGAGCTGAAAAGAAGTGATCACAGTGCAACATGGGAAGGGTCCTGGTTGACCTAACCAAGGTAGGCAACAAAATGGAACCTAACCAAAGAAGATCCTCTGATTTTTTCATCCTAATGAAAGGAAGAGGGAGAAAGGAGGGAAGGGGGGAGGGGGGAAGAAGGAAGGAAGGAAGGAGGAAGGAAGGAGAAAAAAGGCAGACAGGGAGGCAGAGAGACAGGGAGGGATGAATTACCATCAATATCAAGGGAAGAACTACACGGTTTAATTCTGAAAGTT
The DNA here is from genome assembly GCF_012274545.1 of Fukomys damarensis. Lineage (NCBI taxonomy): Eukaryota > Metazoa > Chordata > Mammalia > Rodentia > Bathyergidae > Fukomys > Fukomys damarensis. Next base: position 16,236,667 of record NW_022900919.1, on the reverse strand, counting down.
TCAGATACCTTTGGAAAAACTAGAAACAGCATTATATCAGAAGATAAGTGACTTCACCTCCAGAGGCTATCTCAGTTAAAAAATCTGCAGGGAATTTGCCCCGTCAGTTGTGGGCAGCATAGCTGATGAAAAAACCCAGTATGATGGGACCCTTGAGACTCTGGCTTTGGTGTGTCATTCATTCTTGCTATTGCACATCTGTGCAAAGGTTTCTGACTCTAGCTAACTGGGTTGATTCCAACTTACTCAGTTTTGTTACCTTATATCTTACCGAACTTCAAAGCTCAATTTCTGCCTCATTCCTCTTTCCACCTGACATACTCAAGGATGCTGTCAATCCCTGGCTCCCCACCAAAGGGAATAGAAGAAGGAGACAGAGAAAACCTCTCAGGGGCAGCCCTCTCTGAGGAATGCTGAGAGGTACCTACAGGTCCCTGGAGATCCTTGGTCTTACAGAAGAGAAACTGTAGAATACCCAGACACAAATTTCTTCCTAAGTTTCAGTCTCTGTAGGATAAGTGACAAGATGGAAGAGCCCAGGTATATTCCATGTCTCATCACTTCAAAGTAAAAGCATAGGCTGGTGAGTCTATCTTTCATTAGAAACTGGAGCTACAGACACACAGATTCCTGGAACAGGCCAAAGCCACCATAACTTTAGATAAGAGCAAAGCCTACTCACCAACAGAGAGCAGATTTCCAAGGAGCTGGAGGATGGACAGGATGGATGCTTTGTCTGAAGAGCTCTGCAATGAGAAGACAGGTAGCCATCTTAGAAGGAACTCAAGAGGAAGGAGGCAGTGTGAAGCAAAGGGGCAGGGCTATGCTTTCTCCCACTGAGGAAGACTCCCCAAGTGAATGGATGGACAAAGGGAACTCTTCTTAAATAATAACACAGTGGACTGCCTAAGATAGGGGTCTCAGGAGCTATTCCTCCATATTTAACCCTCAAGAACCCTCTCTGAGGATTGGTCCTGTAGTTACATCAGCAAGATGCACAAGTATCAATGACCAACACAGAAACAGCAGGAAAGGGGGCTTTGCAGGACAAGGTGGTACAGATCTTGTATTGAAATAGGTTTGCAATGGCTTTAAATTCAGAGCACAGGGTAAAATCTGAAATTCACCAAAATGTTCTGATGCAGATACTTTCTTGGCAGAGTGGATGAAATGTGACTATCTTGAGAAAAGCCCCAACTAACACCAAACCATATTAGGGTAATGTGCCAAGGAATCTTTGCAATACTTGACACGCTACCCTTGTCATACAGATGGAAACCTGAGTTCAGAGGGTGGAAAGACTTGCCAAACCACCTAAGTCAATCCATACAGAAAAGACAGAAATAAAAGCCAGTTGACCTAGACCAACAGTACCCCAGTACCTATAGCAATGGTCCTTGCATGGTGAGATTTTTATAGAGTGGTGTAGTATCTCAGGAAAAGTCTTAATCTTCCAATTAGTAAGATTTATGCTCCTCATCTACTTCAAAAACTTCAAAAGTTTGCGTTAACCCACCCTTGAAATGCATGATGGCCCCTCGAGATCTGCACCCCATCCGCAAGCTGGGTCTAAGATCCCTTCTGTCTGCCTGTCACTTGAATGTCAGCTCTGACATCACACCTAATACATGGTTTTTGCATCAGGATGCAATCGATGCCCACTGGAGATTAAGCATTTTAAACAAAGGACTAAGTTTTGTGCATATCTCTATTCCTGGTACCTGGCACAGAGATGTGCCAGAGAAAATGTACAATAAATGTATGTTAAATAGAACCAAACTGAACCAAAAAGAACTCAAAGGGATCCCTGAAGTCCAATAGCACCCACAAAACAAAGTGGTGCATATACTTTCTTCATTTCAGAGCTCAAGATCTCCCTGGAAGATATATTCCACCAGGGTCACTTGCCTCAGCTCTAAATGTAAGGGCTCAGCAAAAGACCCACAAAAATAAAGAGAAATATTTTAAAATTAAACTAATGCAAAAAGTTCATGAAAGCATAATATCAAAATGAAACTCAGTAACCTCTATTCTGGGTGGGATAAGGTCTGTCGAGATCCTTAGTCCCTTACTGAGGGAGATTTGGATGTTCTCTGACATCTTTTCCACCAGGAATTTTGGCTTAACAAGGGCAATATGAACATGCATTATACTAATGCCTCTCACCACAGGTGTATTGAATATTAAAGGAAGGTACAATATTATTCTCCATATTTCCAAATCCATGCCTCCCTCCAATCCCCACCATGTACACAATGTTGGTATCTTCTACTCCTTAGTCTACCAAATGTTGGAAATAGGCACCCAAGAGTGGCCAATAAACTTCTCTATCATTCTGAGTTTGCAAGATTCCAGCCTTTTGAAAGTGGCCCCAGATATGAGACATAGCAGAAAAACACAGCGCCCGCAATGTCGGGGTTTGTTTGCTTGTTTGTTTGTTAGCCAACATGACATTTATGGCCAGGCACAAGAGAGAAGGAGATAAACGTCTTTTTACAAAGCTGTATAAATGTGTTTAACTTTTAAAGTACTTTATTCATCCCCTAATTGTGAATAATAAGCAAGGAAAATAAGAGAAACAATAGAGGTAAGAAAAAGAGAAATACTAATAAGGAAGAAACTGATTGAAGGGGAATAAAAGATCCAGATTTCATTTCCCTTCATTCAATTATTCATGCATCCATCATGCAAGCATCCACTGGAACTCAGTTGTGTTCCAGTCACCAGACTAAGTTGCAAGGCTACAAACAAAATACAATCTGCTGTGATGAGGCTTCAGGCCTGGCTGAGCTGGGCAGCTGGTATACAGATAGGACCCCAAGTGGTAGGGCCTGTAGCAAAAGTAAACAGGGATTCTGGAAGTCCCGGAAGGAATATTTAACCCAGTCAGGTCCCTAGGCGATGAAATAGAGAACCCACCGCAGTAAAAAGCCCAGAAAGTGGTTCCAGCAATGTTGCAGCCCTGTGTGCTCAGAGAGAGGAGTGGCAGAGCACGGCACGGTGATGCTGGATGTTGAATCTGCATCCACCATGAGTGGACTGAAGAGAGTAGGTGGGGAAAGGAATTGGGAATTCCTGTGGGCAAGAACTAGACCTTTGTGAATGTCATCAAAGCAGTGGACAAAAAGGCTGCTGATGCAGGCAAAGTCACCCAGTCTGCCAAGAAAGCCGAGAAGGCTGAATGAATATTATCCCTAACACCTGGCAGAAGAGAGGTCTCAGAAAAGTTTCTTCCAATTGGCCATTTAAGTTTACTAGTGAAAAACTGGTTAATGGTAACTCTACATCATCAAACCTTCAGAGGAAAGGAGAATGTCTTGTGGACCATTTGTTTGTTTCAGGGGATGTCACTTTTAACTTATTAGTTTTTTTAAATCAACATTTTCTAATGGAAACAACTTGACCAAAAATCTGTCACAGAATTTTGGGACCCATTAAAACAAAGTTTAATGAGGAAAAAAAACTACATCTCACTCATCTCTGTACTGCCACCTCCTAAGATGTAACAAACAATCTGTATATTATGTTGAATTAATTTCTCCAGCTAAGGAATTGCCGCTTCATTACAGTACCCACTAATATTCTCCGAGAACAGTGTTGTCTTACATACTTCTCTCGTATCTGCCAGCAGGAGATGGAACCAGCCATATGGTACCTACTAAATCACCAGCCCTTAGTACGACCTGTGACCAGCAATACAAGCTGCACATACTTTAACCATTCCTCTGTAGTTGTCCCCATTTGCTTCAAAGACTGGTGGTCCAGTGCTGATGGAGGGTGCATGTCATCTCCCCTGCCCAGGGAATACACCACAGCCCATCTCTTCTAAGTCTTTCTTATGGTTGATGCAGAGGGATATGAGTCCAGATCAGAAAAGAAAAGTAAGTGGAAGGGTACTTGGGAATTCTGTCGATAAATTTTCTCCAGAATTAAAACATACGTGTACACACACACACACACACACACACAACCACAAAGCAAAACCAAAAACAAAGAAATTCTCTTGTTCTGGACACTGTTGTATGACAGCATGATCCTGGGTCCCATGTGACAATGTTAAGACAACAGATCAACTATGAAACCACTTACCTCTGGACTTTCAGATAGACAAAATAAATATTGTCACTTTTAGAAGACACATTTAATTAGATAGTTTGTTCCTGAGGTTAGGTATGACAGATTTTTTAAAAGGAAATTTGACACCACCATGGGCCCTTTCCAAACCATTTACAGTCTTAATAGAAAATAAATTTATTTCACAAACCATACAGCCAGTCCACCAAGAAAAGCCTGTCATTCCAAAGAAAAGAAGAGGCAGTGTCTTTATACAGATGTTGGGTTCATAATGTTCTCACACAGCCCTGAGCCAGAATGCATCAGCATAATATTGTATTTCTTTAAGCAAAAACTGTAGATATCATGGAGAAAAAAAATGCCCCACAATGTCTCAACTAGCATTAATTTATACACTGCTATATTTCCAATAAATATTTTACACTATTTAGAAGACTAACACAAAGCCATTATCTCTCCCACAGTAATAATAAATGAGCAATTAAAGAAGGCAGGATGTGATGTGCCTCGATTTTCCTTTAATGATCCTTTTAAATGAATCATTGACTGATCCCCTGTTGTTTAAGACTTTCCTATAAAAAAATGGATCTGCCAAGCTTTCAGGGGGAGGCAAGTAGTTGCAAGAGCAGTGTCTTTCACAGATGGTGGGGTTTTGAATTGCAATTTCCTCATATACTGTTTCAAATGTGTCACTCCCTTGCTTTAAATCTTCTATGTCTCCCTGTTGCCTTCCTCCTGACTCAGGATAAAAATAACAACCTTCACATCACTTTGCCTTGGAGGTGTGGCTCTGGCTCCTCCTCTCTTCCCAGTGCTGAACATGTCAACACACAGGGCCAGTTACTGAGCCCAAGGGCATCATGGATACCTGCAAAGATATTTTACTCATCCAGATGCCACTGTTTAAGTATAATTCCACCTCCTTTTTACAAAGTGTATCTCAATGCCCAGTTCCAAGTCTCCTTCTATATAGTTTTTGCCACTAACTTGCCTCCTAGCACCTACTACTCAATAGCCACATACATCTGCAGACCCTAAGGAACACATAACTCCAGGGAGTGCCATTCACAAAGACTATGGCAGAATGGGGTACAGTGCCTGGCCTCTCCATAAATAGGATTATTGGCTTTACATTTGTATTCCAACAACACTTTTTACATACATTGTATTAGAATTCTTCTAGATTCTGCCCACTTTCTTACTTTCTTGTTCTGGTTGTTTACTGGTAACAAATTGCCCTAAAACTTAATGGCTTAAAATAATAGCCTTTTCATTATATTTCTTGATTTTTCTGGGAAGGGATTTAGGGTATGGCTTAAGTGAGATATACTTCCGCTTTCTGTGGTATCAAGTGAGGACAAAGAGGGGCACTCAACTGACAAAGGTACTGGTCTCAAGGGTCTGTGATAGTTTCACTCATGTGTTTTTTGTGTGTGGCAGAGATGGCCAGAGGACTGGGATCACCTTGTACTATTAACCAGAATGCCCACATATGTCCTTTCCAGCCTGAAAGGCTTAAAGTACTTGAACTTCTTGTGTGACAGCTGCCCCAAGGCAAGCATTCTAAAAGAACTGCATAGAAGTTGCAAAGTTTCACTTGATTTCACTCCTCCTGCATGATACTGGTTAATCAAGTCACTGGTGCTATCTAGATTCAGGTGGAGGAGAGTTAGACTCCACCGCTTAACTGAAAGAGTAGAAAAGAATTTGCAGCCATATTTCATTTTCTGAATTCCTTTTATATTACGAGGTCCCCTGGGTTAAAATTTTTGGCTCCTTCTTCTTAGTATCCCAGAATCTAGCATGGGGGCTTGCACCGAGTAGGCATTCAGGAAACTATGGAATATGATGGACTGGATAGGATGGGATGGGATAGAATGGGACAGAATGGGACTGAGTGCGGTGGAATGGAATGGAATGGAAATTTAACAGGCAGTGTATCACAGCATTGTTATCCTCTTCTCCTTGATGCCAGAATTTACCTTAAAGTGTGTCCCGGTGAGAATATTTCATAGAAATTTATAAGATGTCCATCTTAATATTCTGCCAGTCTAGTAATTAAACAAGCAAATAATGAATGTCTACTGTTTTCCAGACATTGTGTCTATAAATAGAGACACTATATCAACATGGTGTTCAAGTGGAGGGAAAAGAAACCTCCTATGCTCCTTCCCTCAATTTTCTCCACAAATGTAGCCCCCATTTTTCCAAATTTGACTAGCCTGGGAAAAGACAATCCATTCCAATCCCACTTGGAGTAGCATTCCTGGTATCACAAAACTAGAATGCTCTGTTCTCTCAGATTGAAAGAAGTAGCCCATGAATTTTTAATTCTCTGTCTGCAGAACAGAACCTCTTCCAATGCATGAGCCAAGAGCACAAGACACAGTTCACAGCCCAAGAAAAGCATACTGCCAAAATGAATTTGTCTTCCAGTCATGCACTTTGGACACTCACTCATTGGTTAAATAAAAGACGTTATTAAATTTGGAGTTAGTAATGGATGACTGAAGGGAGCACTAATCACAAGTTTTGATTACTAGAAATGGTGATAATACCAAAAATGGTGACGAGCCGTACTCTCCTAACACAAGAGAAAACAGGCACAACTAGGTTATTAGAAATTTAGTTTAGGTAGAAGGAAAAGAAAATCTCCTGTCAAGGGTGAAGTCAGTTCTTAAAAAAGAGGTGTTTGAAAAGAATACAAACTGAAATATCTAGGCATAAAGTGAAATGACACTTGTCTCAATAGGATGTGGATGAGTGGAAATAGTGAGGAGCAAACAAATGTTTACAATGCCATAATTACAGAAGCTAGGTGCTGGTAGTGCGGCTTTACAACTAAATGTTTAAAAATAAAATAAATGCTATATAATATTTCTAGGCTAGAGTGTCTTAGATGAAACCTTCAAAGTGAACAACTTCGCTGGGTATACCTACTCACAATTCTCATGACCCTGAATTTCCCAAATGTCCGAATTATATCATGGTTCTTAACTAATTCATTCCTAGATGAAAAGTGTGTCCACAGTCCAGCAAGAGGTAAAGATGGAACGTGGTCCATTTAGTATTCAGCAAGTATTTGTTTAGCACTTACTTTGTACCAGGTACTGTGCTAAGTGCTTAGACTACCATGACTTGGTTAAATATACACAGTCCTTATTCTCTCAGAGCTTCCAAGTTAACTAGGGAGGCAAACACATGTAAAATTGCATCTGCTGATAAATGCGTAGGTTTATGCTCCACATGAACATAAAATAAAGTTACATATTTGACATCAACAAGAAAGGAGTTCCTTCAAGAAGTAACCTGCTGAGAGCTGAAGGATAAACAAGAGTCAATAGCAGAAGATGGGAAGGAAGACGTTCGGGTCAAAAGAAGGAGAGCGCGCAGTCTAACGCCTGGAGGAGATGTGAAATAACTGAAGAACATGAGAAGGCCAGTGAGGCTGAAGCAGAGGGAGAGAGATGAAAAAGGAAGCAGGAAGAGAGCAAGGGGAGGAGAGAGAGGTAAGAGGGTGTTAAAGAAGATACTTTTAATTCAGACAGACATACAGCTACTTTCTATAACTTCTGTTAAGACTCAGTTCCTCAGTGTTAACTCGTGAGTACATCAGCTTTCCTTTCCCTGGAAAGAAACACCTGACACCCGCAACATAAAAGAGGAGAAGTTTATTTGGCTCACAGTTTCAGTCCATGGTCGGCTGGCTACAAAACAAACACAGCAATGCTGGAGGAAAGCTGCTCAAGTCATGGCCGTCAAGAAGCAGAGAAAGAGAAAGGCAGGAAGAAGCCTGGGACTAGAACACACCTTTCCAGGTCATGCCCCCCAGACACACCTCCTCCAACCAAGCCCTACCTCCTAACAGCACATTCAGTTATGAACTCATAGACGGACTAATCCCTTCCAAAAGCTCCACCTCTGAATACCTGAGACTTTGGGGGGACATTTTAGATCTCAACCATAACACGTACACTTGGGTTAGAAAGACTGTAACAGCTGCAGAGTGATTATCTCACCGCCTGAGTCAGAATAAATGCTCAACAAAATACTGGTAAAAGAAAGTATGTGTCACGAACACCTAGACAAAAGGTGAATACACTAAAAGCAGGCCTGAACGTCTTTGGAGATATGTTTTCCTGGATCAATTTTCCATTCAGATCACAATGTTTCCAATTTAGCAAAATACTCAAGGAGAGAGAGGAAAAATAAACATAAAGAGGGTGAGATTGCATCCTCCTCTGGCAGAACCAATTGGGAATCCTATGCTTTGTAAACAATGCCCAGGACACTTGTTGTCACTTGGTAAACAGTAAAGTCTCCCAGTCATCATCATAATAATAATGACACCAATCAACAACATCCTATCCCTGAAAGGTTCTCTGATTGCTTTTAAATGACATCCATTGGAAAGCAGGCTCCGTCTCTATTCTAGGAAGTCTGTGATGTCTCTCCAAAATACAGTTGACACAAAACTTGCAGGTTAGAATTAAGGATTACTGAAAAGAGATGCCAGTTTTCATCTTGTCTGAATGGATTCTGAACACAGTAAGTAAATAAGACTTTCAAGTGACTGCCTCCCCAGGCTCAAAACCAACCTTGAGGGAGTGAGTTGCCACCTTCCTCTTTCAACCAGCAGCTGGTACCCACTCTGAAACCACCACCTCTAAAATATAATGACCACTGAAAAGCTCAACCTTGGGAGGCTCAGACCTGCCTCTGTAAGGACACTGAACCAAGCACTTCACAGGCACCTTCACTCCAAAAAAATGGAGAGATGCCCTTTTCTATGTTCTCTGTCCAACCAACTCTTCACAAACTGATATAAAGCAGAACTATGATGCGAAAAAAGTCTAACCCTGGAGTCTTTAGGGAAAGGTCTATTTCAGGGACTCCTGTCATCCCTACCACCTGGGTTAGCAGATGAAGGCCTTCCTCAACACAACCTAAAAAGCTGTTTTTCAGCAGTATTCTGTATGATTTGAGGGTTAAGAAATAGACGTCAGGATATGAATTGTCATCCCATATAATCAACAATATAATTACTGCTATTTCAGTGCCTCTGCTGTTTTAGATATGGTGTACTACTTCTCCAAACAAAATCCTCACCTTACAGCGTAGACATAATTATTCCTATTGTATTAATGAGGAAATTGACACCAAGAGAAGTTGAATAATTTTCTCATGAGCAAGAGTAACCTTTCTTTGTATTTTATGAACTGAGTTTTGAAACATGGCGGGTTTGGAAAACATTAGGAAATTCTAAAATAACCAAATTAGTATTTGTTTTGTAGAAACATTTGTTCACATGGAATCCAAAGGGTTGCAATTTTATGACACATCTGCAAATGCTTTGTCACATCTACCATCAAAAGGTGGGATCTATGCTCCTTACCTGGACTCTTGGCCAACTTTAGTAACTATCTTATTACAATTATACTGCAACAGAAGTAACACAGCTGAACTTTAAAGGTAGGTCATAAAAAGTGCAATTTGAGGGAGGACTTTGAGTAGTAAGAAATAGACATAGATCCACTAGCAATTGAAACCCTGAGTGTCCACAAAAGAGGACTGATGAGTCTAAGACAGCCATGCAAAAAAAAAAAAAAAAAAAAAAAAAAGAAAGAAAGAAAGAAAAAAGCGCAAACCCCATGGAAAGACCAGTAGACAGGAAGGTTAGCTATCAGCTACAATGGTATCCATTCACATTGACTTAGCCGTGAGAAAAAGCAACCTTGGATGTGCAGGCCAGCAGAGGCTTCAAATAACAGTTTCTGACAACAACCACACAAAGACACCAGATAAGAACTGCTTTGCTGAGTTCTTTCCAAATGCATGCTCCATCAAATTGTGTGAAAACTTAAATTGTTTCATTAAGCCACTGAGCCTGAGATAATTTCGTAAACAGCAATAATGAGCAGGATACAAACCAATTTCAACAGGAGATCAATAAAAAGCATTAATTTTTTATTTACAAAAACCAAATTTGGAATGCATGATAACACACGCAAGGTGTGACTGAAAAACACAGTGACCGTTTAATTTTTTTAATTATTATAATAAAAGACAGTGCCATTATCCCCCACAAATCCTCCCCCTCACTTTGAGTATAGTTATCCCATTGTCCTTGCATCTTTCTGAGGCGGTTCTGGAAGTCCTCTTTTATGAGTGTCTTTAGTTGCAATATTGTGACTACCTCAGTGTTCTAAATCAATTCCAGATGTTTTATCTTTTAGGGTCATTTTGACTTTGAGAAAGAGGCAGAAGTTGCACAGTGCCAGATCTGGTGAATAAGGTGGATAAAAATAAACCATAAAGTTTTTAGGAGTCTTTCTTTCTGTTGGATGGCACTCAGCAGCAGTATTCATTGTTTTGCTTCTACAGACACAAAAAAAATATGTCCCAATAACAAACATTTTCCAATTCACATAAAGTGCAAAAGATATACAGTGGTATCTTGATTTATGAACTTAATTTATTTTATGACTTTGAGGAAAATGGTTTCATTTGTGTTTGTGAGAAGAATAGCCACGGTCACGTTTGTCACCTGATGCAGTATGCAAATGGCAATAAAATTTTTGCTGAATGCTTTTGTATGTAAACTGAATTGTTTGCAAACGGAAGCATTTGTGAACCTAGGTATTACTGTGTTCTTATTGATTGGTTGGCATCACTTCTGCAAGTAGTTATTCAGGAACCTGTGTCCCTTTCAACTTGTAACTCCTCATTTCCCATATACCCTCTGAGTTCAAGATCATCCACCTCAATGCCAAATCAGCTATCCACCCAACCAGTTTCCTTTTCTTTAACACAACAGGGGGAGTACATATTCTAGCCTCTCATTGTTAGGTATGATCTGACAATTTTGGTCAATTAAATGAGGTTAGATATATCTATATATATATAGATATATCTAACCTCATTTAATTGACCAAAATTGTCAGATCATACCTAACAATGAGAGGCTAGAATATGTACTCCCCCTGTTGTGTTAAAGAAAAGGAAACTGGTTGGGTGGATAGCTGATTTGGCTCTGACATAATAGAATTTCCTTATTTTCCACATTGGGTTTCCCAAAAAGTATGACTTCCCACCTGCCCTTGGCCAGCCACTTTCCCTTGCCACCCAGGATCACCTTCCCTTGCATCTGCACTCGTTAATCTGTAGATAAACACAAGTGAGATCAATGGACACTAGATTTCCCATCCTTCCATTAAGACAATTTTCCAGTTTGTTTCCTATGTGAGGAAGCACTTTGTTCATGAGCGATTGCTTCTGCTATTAGTTACACCTTTCAAGAGGAACAAAACTCTCAATCTCAATAATAAGCAAAATATTGTATACAAAAATTCAAAAAGTAGCAAGAGTCAGTATATCAAACAATTTATGACTAAAGTTGAAAACACAAAGCCTTTATTTCTGAGTTCTTTCATAAATACAATCTTAATTGCTAAGATCAAATGTGCCAAGATCAGACGGAATTCCTAGACCTACTCCTGTGTTTGAAAGCCGATTTCTACTGAGTATCCAGTAAAACACTTATCAGTACTTATCTTTAATTTCTATGAAAACAGATTGCCCATCCTGTGTGGGTAGCATGACCTCTTCATCTCATAAATACATCCCACAAGTATTTCAAGTCATATCCTGAGCTTCTTGGGCCAAATGAAACTTACCAAGCACTTATGAGGAATCTCAACTATAATTTCCATCCTAACAGTTCTCATCTTCAAAGCAAAATGTTTCCTACCAAATACATCCAGGAATCTCAGTGCTATGAGGCCAGCTGCAATGACAATTGTTGTAAGATGTTATATTAATTATAACAACAATGAAACAGCTAACCAGAAAGCAGTTTGGGAAATAAGTTAAGGATCCTATTCATCTTTCCAAATGCCCCATAACTTCACTTCCAGAACATCCAAGGACCAAAGAATTAGTTAAACATATTTTTCTTCTGTACATCTATTATAGATCCCAATGGCCCCTTCTTTAGTGAAGGAAGTGTTCAAATTTTAATCATGACTAGGTAACATGAATGGATGAGGGTATTTTGTAAAACACTGTCCCAGAGAAGTCTTGTTTTTCATCAAATATTTCATATAGATGCTACCATCTCTTTATTAATATGCTAGATAACACTTTGAAAAATGTGAAGATTCTATCCTACAGCTACCAAGACACTTAAGTGTTGTCCTAGAACTCTGTCAGGTATACCATGCCTGATTGAAGAAGATTCCTCTTGGTTTTAGACAGTTTCACACCACATTATCCAGACATCCAGACTGTTTTTCATGAAGTAGAAAGAGAATATTAGAACAAGGTATTTTTTTATATGTAGATAATGCTGAATAAAAGCTGATATATTTTGTCTTCTCTGTAGACTACACTCAAGAAAAGAGAGGCTTCCACAAAGTCAATGTCATCAGGCTGGGTTATAAAATCAATTAGGGATATAGGATGAAATAAATGATAATCATAACAGAGGAAAGAGGATCAAAGGGTGGAGGTGGTATTTTCACTACGGAGCAAAGCTTTAAGGGTCAAAGATTATAACAGGACACAGGAAGGAAAATAGTCTGTTAAAAGATTCAGCAACTAAGCCATGAATGTTTGTCAATTAGGTAGTTAAGTCACAATTTTAATAGTACAGAAAAGTGTCTGTAACTATGTAGGAACACCTAACCCATAAAGAGAACATCAGGCAACTCTCTCATTTAATTTCCAGGGATGAATTCCAAGGACTACAGATGGACTCAATAAGCTCTCAGTTCAGTTCTCCCAGTGAAGGAGACAAGTGTGTTTCATTTCTCCTCTCTGCAATTCAGCTTTATGTTGAGTTATAAGTATATTTCATGATGCTAAAAGTTGCTTTTGACTTTGATCTTTCCAATAAATCTGCAAGACATGGATGCAACACCAATACTCAGGGATCTAGTGGCATCTTATTGCCTAAGTTGAAGAAGGATGAGATGAAAAATTCATCAAGAAGTATAATCATAGAGAGTCGTGACTGTATGACAGACTGTCCATTTATCTGACTTTCTATCCATGCATTCAGTTGTTTATTTAAACTGTTTGATAATCATTAATACACTAGTCCACATGGAAGGGAGTCTTTAAGCATGCTCCTAAGTATGTGAATTCTCAACACAGCTGCAGAACGAGCAAAAAGGAACACAAACATATTCATATGTCATCACAGTCAAGTTGAAACTGGATTCAGTGTATAAGGGTGGTTAATGGTCATTCAGGGAAAGCTGTGAGAGAAAGGAAAACCTAATCTGAAAGGCTTCATTACAGAAATATAGTTCATAGAGATGGACAGTGAGGAAGTAGGAGGTTCTTTCCAAATAGAAGAAACAGTTTTTTTGGTTTTTTTTGTTTTGTTTTGTTTTGTTTTTTTTGGTACTGGGAATAAAGCAATAAAGCTCAGGACCTTGCACTTGAGAGGCAGGTGCAGTGCCACTGAGCTAAACCTGTGGCCTGAAACAGTTCTTTTGGTAAGCCATGGTTATACCAATTTCAGGGTAGAAACCTCTTTGAAAAATCTCATGGACTGTTTATGGCTTTGTCTTAAGTTTTAATTCTCAACCTCTTTAGGGCAGTCAACCAACCACATACATACAACACAGATTCACCATGACTGAAAACCAAAATTCCCTCTCACCTGGCAAATGTGAGTTGGCCAGAAGCAGCAGCAGAGAGCCATCTATCAGAGATGTTGCAAAGACTGCATTACACTTTGAGGGATGCTTGGCAAAGTTAGTTCTAAAGCACCTTTTATTAATTTCTCAACAAAATAAAGTCTACCATTTTAACATCAATCAGTTTTATGCCTATCTACCATGAATAATTATTTTGCCATGTCATTATATAGACTCTCACAAGTAACTTTGTACATAATTAGGTTAAGCATTATGACCTTCCTCTGATTTTCAGTCTCCATGGTCAACTGTCAAGTATTTGATGATGAATTACCACTCTAACCATTTACTCTGAAGAAATATATTCAAAAGCCCAGTTTCTTTGAAATCATCTGGTGGGTCAGTATGAATTTGTCAGAAGTGAGAAACTAGAGCTGGATGTGTAGCTCAGTGGTACAATGCATGCAAGAAATCCTGGGTCTGATTCCTAGTACAGCCAAACAAAATCTGTAAAAGGATAGGAGTCTGACCTTCATACTGTTATGGCTTTTGTTTAGATGTCCCCCCAAAGCCTCATGCAAATGAGGTGGGTTTTTTTTCAGAAGTGACTAAATCTAGAGTATGTGAGGCCGGGACCAAGGGCATGTGATTACTAAATCACTAATTTAGTTTGACACTGCCCTAACCCCTGTATCCTAGATAGGGTATTAAAGAGGCAAAAAGGTGCTGTTAAGGTTGCTTGTTGGTTCCCTTGTTGCTTTTGCCACTGTGTGGGTGCCATGAACTGGTTTTCCTCTGTGACACCCCTCTGCCATGTGCTGCCCTGCTTTGGAGCCAGCCAATTATGGACGAAACCTCTACAAATTTTGAGCTAAGTAAACCTTTCCTCCTTTCACTTGTGGGTATTAGGTATTTTGTGTCAGCAACAAGAGAAAAGGAGCTAACACACATACACTGTTGTTAACTAAACCCTAGGCTTGACTTTCTTGGGTTTCACCAGCTTTCCCGCTACTGTTCTCATTTTATTCCAATATTCCGTCCAGGGCACCCATTACATGCATTTCTATGTCTCCTCAGTCTCCTCTGGCCTGTGACAGTTCCTTATTTATTGTCTTTTCATGACCATTCCAGTTTTGAATAATAGTAAAAAGATAATCCTGTAGAATAGCTCCCAATATGGGTTTTCTGATTTTACTTCTTTTACACTGGGGTTATGGGTCTTCAGAAATGATGAATCAATTGTTCCCATCGTGTATCAAGGGTACATGATAACCACATGTTAACAGTGATGCCATCACTTGGTTTATTACTTGGATAAAGTGATGCTTGCCACAATTCTTCAGCATGAAGTTCCTATTTTTCCTATCTGTACTATTTTTTGAAGCAAGTCTAGCCTACCCTTAGAGAGAAAGGATGGAAATAAGCTCTACCTCTTGTAGGAGTAATATCTATATACATTTTTTATATCCTTGAAAACAATTTTTGAACCCTTGAAGGAGAGCAATTTTGGAACTTTTGAGAGAGAAATATGTTCAATGCATTCAGCTTTCATGAGAGTGTCTATGTTCTCTTCTATCCTATTTTTCACAGTCACATACCCATTACTTTGCTTGGAACAGGATGCTTTACAGAACTCAATCTGTCAATACCTCCTGCAACCGTGTTAGGAATTGGACAATATCATGTTATTCCAATGACTGTTTTGCCATCAGCAGTGGATTCTGGCTGCTGAGAGGTGAAGGGGAAGGAACTTGGAGACAGCTCCATGGAAGAAGAGAATGCATTCAAACACAATGTGCACACTAATTAGGTATGATGGGCTATAATTTTCCAACTTCCTTTTGCAAAACAAGTTGCTTTTTTAGTTGAAATGTTCTCTGGCTTTCTTTCCCTCAAGTTTGGCCTTGTCTGCAAGTCCCCATTTCCAAAAAGACAAATTTGTTTCATTTTATCTCATAACTAATTTAATGCTAATTGCACAGTAACTACATCAGGCATAACTGGACTACAACACATTGTGCAATGAAAACTCATCTGCCAACCTAAGTGTAAGGAGGTTGAAGAGTGTGTCTGGAGATGAATCTCTGAGAGAATGCTGTTTAGTTTTACAGTGGCGGAAACAGGTCTGCAGAGCACTTCATAATCCTGGCTCTCAACCTAGCAGACACTTTTGCAAACACAGGTTCCCGTTCAAATTCATGAGAATTCCCCAAGTGGATCAGAACCTCAGACTTTACCTCCTTGATCTAGTGTCACATGCATGATTCACCTATATAACATGTAAATAAAGAATCTTCTAATCTTCTTTTAACACATCCATACAATGCAGAATCTCCCAAAGCAGCTTGCACCACTGTTCAAAACTCTAATCTTAAATCAAGTCCTTGTTAGTCCTGGCTATTTCTTTACAATTACAAACATAACTTACAAATTTATACACTTGCCTGACCACTAATGAAGGAGAATGATCAAATTTGTTTTTAAAATAACCCACACAGATGTACATTTTTTGCTTTCAAAAATATCTGGAAAAACAGATGTTAATAGTTGTCACTCCTGAGAAGTGAGACTGCCACTTATTTTTAATTATTCAATTTTCTAATTTCTTCAAAATGACCATTGACTTCTACAATAAAAATTCATAAAATTAAACAAGAATGTAAGAGGAGAGTGAAATGGATAGTGGACAACACGTGAGCTCAAAAGCTTCTAACGTCCTTGGTGTAGAAATACACATATATACAAATAGTATCACTATAGCAATTAATATGCTAGCCAAATATTTCACTCATTTTGTATTGATTCATTAGCCATTTATTGAGAACCAAAAATGTACCAAGAGTTCTACTAGACACAAGAAAAAAACACAATTAGTGAGATATAATTTGGGCCTACAGTATAAAGGCAGCCATGCAAACAGGCAAATGCAGACTCCCGTAGCAGCGGTGGTTCGTGGGCATTGCACCCATTCACTCAGCTTTTGTTCTGCTCAGTGATGGCAGGTCTGAAAGAGGGCATCTGTCATCTCAGAAAGTGTACATTTGCATACTTACATTTTTCTAGCATTCCAAGGTGTCTCCAAGGAGGCACACCTTTTCCTCAGTGGCACACAGATTCCCCTGTAGATTAATGGTCATCTTGAACATAGATTCCCTGAGGTTTATGGGGATATCGGAGCAAGTCATGTACTTTTGCTTTGGGGGTAAGGAGGGAGTTACATAGAAGCAGTTGGGGAGAGAATACTGGAACTTTGCCTTAAAGTGAGGAGATGTTCATTCATCAAATAAACCAGGTGAAAAGGCATTACAAGTTTCCAAGAGCTTCAAGAATACTCAGAAGAAGCAGAGATAATCTGAGAAAAGGAGGTCTTGATAAGGAGTTTAAATTTTATTTTGTAGACAATGGGAAGGCCTCTATATTTAAGGCCTGATACCTTGTGCTAGGTATGCTGAACAAAAAGTGATTGAATGAATAGATGGGTGAATGAAAAATGTGTATATGAATGAAAGAAAACCTAGTTTATTTGTCAATAGTTAATGGATGTTTGGGCTATTTAAAATTTTTTCTCAAACCTGGCCACTGTAGGTACAGCCATATTTAAGCTGCTTAATTGCCCCACACAGACCCCCACTGACGAGTACAGGGATGGACAGCTTGTTTAAGCTGGGTCTCCACTTCTTCGGACTGTTGAGGCTCCCATCTCTCTCTGAGCGCCTGACTGTATCATGTTAAACTCTGAAACATATGCTGCACTATATGCCAGAGTTAACAGAAGTAGCTAGAAGAAGTTCATCTGTAGCAAGAAGGAAAAATGAACTGAGACAAACAGAAAAGCAATGATAAAAGTTGCATCAGTCCTACTAAACCTAAGTGCTAATTCCGCTTAATTTAGGACCTATGTTAGGTTCTAGTGAGAAGCATTTGTACCTCCATAATAAATTATTTTATTAAGTGTAAACTAGGGCTGAGTTATATTATTTCTACTAAACCCATAGTGTGGTCTAAATTGGGTTTTCTAGAACCCAGGACTGGGCTTCTGTTACTTTTGATCAAAGGAACCTTCATCAAGCCAAAGGTGTGGTGTCAGCTAAAAATAAGAGCAAAGATGCTGGACCATGTAAGTTTCAATCTTGGTTCTGTCACTTACTGGCTATGCAACACTTTATATACTTTCTCAGACACTCTAGGACTATTACACAATACTCATCTCACAATCTTACTTTGAGAACCAGATGTCTTGACTATAAAGTCTCTGTTATCCTGCCTGGCAAAAGTGGGATGCTAAAAGTTGAAGTTGCTATTATCATGCCAAAATTTAAGAGATCTGCCAGCTTTTGTGTTTTGTTTTTGGGGGTGTTTGTTTGTTTGCTTTTTTGTAACATGGTTGCTTTATACAGAATACATGAGAAATTAAAAGAGGTTCAGTTAGTAAAAATTTGCATTCTATCCCCCTAAAAGCTTTAGCTAGTCCTCCATACTGTTGTTTACTGCACTGTGAACCAATCCAAGAGAATTCCCATTTCCTGCGCCATCACTTTCTTTAAAGTTCAACCCTCCAGGGATGCATTCTCATTCATAATAGATATGAAAAAAAGTTAGACACTGAGTTTTAGGTTGTGATGAATAGATTTTTATACGTATTTATTGAAGAGCATGTATTTTTCAATGCTGAACTTAAACCAGCACTCCTAGAGCAACCAAATAAAGCATATTTAAGATGCAACTTCTCACTGGCTTTGTTTCTGAAGCATAATTACGATGTTGTCATTGTTGCTGATTTGTAGAGGGCCAACAGTGTACACGGAGCTGCAGAGTTCTTGCAAAGACAGCCTTTTGTGAGCATAAACGTAGAGGAGTTATGCCTTGAATATTTTTATTCTTTGAAATCCAACCTGCTGATTTTGACTCATTATAGCTTCGTCTTCATTCTCCCCAATAGCCTTAGGAAAAGCAAGATGAACCAGAACTTCTCAGCACCTCCATTAAGAGCTACTCCTGTAAGCTTGACTGCCACCTTGAAAAATGCAACTGAGCACACCAAGAAAAAGGTGAGAGCAAGCTCCTGAGAGAAAGAATTTTTCAGAATAAAAGTTATACTGGCAGTCCCCAGGAGAGTGGTAACAATGTCAATGTGACAAGAGATTTGGAGTTGGCTGTTCAGTATGACAGCACAAACATAAGAATAGACATAGACTTTTCAAACCCAATACCAAATTAAGAACAGTAAGGTATTTCTAGAAAGCTATTCTTGTGCCTGAAGCTCACCCATGGAGATACACATCAACTTTCCAAATTACAAATTCCCAGGCCCTTTCAAACACAGTAAATCAAAGGATTTTAGGGTTAGATATGCACTTTGTGTATGACTTTTTAATGCCCTATAATATTCTCCTATCATCTCTGATCTCATGAAGCTTGTGCTGTCTGTGAAAACCTTGATAAAGGAAAAAATGTAGTACTACATATCCCATGTGAAAAGTAAGAAGGAAACTTTGGATTAAAATAGAATAAGTAAGTTTTTAATATCTCTGTGTGCCATGTGAAGTTTAATCATTATGCATTATGCACTGTTTGATATGCATTAAAGCACATCCTGACTCTTAGATTCCCCATCTGTAAAATAGAAATAATGTCTACTTTAGGAGTGTGTTAGAGAGATTTAAAGGAGATGGTTGTGTAAAATATCTAGCACAATGCTCAACAAATGTTGTCACAGATAAAACTGTAAATTACAACTAGGTAAATCTGATGCCAAATCAATCTTATTCTATGCCTCATTCTTAATATACTCAAATTCCCACTAGAACAAAAATTTCAAATAATGAAAAATGAAGGAAACAAAGCCAGCCATTATGGCAAAGACTGCTGGCTACACTCCTTCTTCCTCAGCAACAGATTAGCTTTTGTAGTGATTCCTAGAAGTCGTGTTGGAACATAGTGATCTTTTAAAAAGCAACCGAACATCACAGCATCAGGACCAAAGGAAAGCCAGTGTCTCGACTGTGAGGCCCTAGGATGACTTGCCTCCAGACTTTGCTATGTGAGAAAAAATTCACTTCCCATTGCCACATAATTCTAATCAATACTGTCACAGGGAACATCTTCAGTAAGACTATAATGATGACAATTGATAAATCATTAAGCAAATGGCCCGGATAACACAAAAACCTATATGAAAGTGTTCTTGACATGAGATGAAGAAGGATCACAGGTTGCCAACTATTAGGGCTCTCCAGAGAATCAGAACCAATATCTATATATCTATATCTATCTATAAATATATTGAAAGAGATAGACAAAGGATTATGGGATTGTGGGAATTGCTCATGAGGTTATAAAGGCCAAGAAGTCCCATAAGCTGCCATGTACAGGCTAGAGAACTAGGGAAGCCAGTAACCTAACTCAATCTAGATGTGAAGTCGAAGAACTGATGGTGCAATTCCCAGTTAAATCTGAAAGCTTGAGAACATGGGGCCTGGGGCTGAGGAGCTGCACAGATGTCATTCCCAGGGTCCAAAGTCCAGAGCAAGAGATCAATGTCCCAGTTCAAGAAGAGAGAATGAATTCACCTTTCCTTGGCCTTTAATTCAATTTAAGGCCTGAACAGGTTGGATGATGTCCACTCACTTTGGAGAAAGTGAATTTGCTTTACTCAGGCTACTGATTCAAATGCTAATGTGATCCAAAAGCATTCTCACCAACACACTCAGAAACTGTGCTTAACTATCTACTGGGTATCTCTTAACCCAGCCAAGTTGAAAACTAAATTAACCATCACATCAACAAACATTTAGTGGGATTTAGAGCTAAAGAGAACTAAGATTCAAATCGAATTGTAACACTAGCTTCACAAGAAAAGTATTTTAACCTTTGTGAGCCTTGCTTTTCTGTTGTTGTTTGTTGGTCATTGGTTTTTGTTTTGTTTTAGTTTGAATAATCTAGAATAATACCCACAAAACAAAAGTGAAGTTGATATTAAATGAGAGAACCTATGAAAACAATCCAGCAAAATGACACTCAATAAATTCTAGATTCTTTGTTCATCTTACTAGTATAGTTAATTTTATTATAGTTTCCAATTATTTGCCTTCTTTAAATTTTTTCTCACATAATGATAAAAATATCAACCTGATTACCATATGTGGAGATGGTATTTTAAATGTATATTCAAATAAGAGATTATTGTGATGTGGACTAGAATTGTAATAGAAGAGATAGAATTAGATCAATTTGAAATACATTTTGAATATAGATCCCACAAGACTCATCAATTACCTAAGAGAAATAAAATAATAAAAAGTGAAGTCCTAGGTAAGTAGCTATGCAACTTGTGGATATTAATGCTATTAACTGGAAAGAAGGAAAAGAAATAGGTAGAAAATCAAGAGCTTAGTTTCTAGCACAGCAATTGGGATACGTATAATATATGCAAGTGAAGATGTCAAACTGTCAGAGACATATTGACAAAACTAGAACCTTTCGAGAGTGAAATGCGGAGTTACTGGTAATAACAATAAGATAGCAGGTATAAATCAGAATGGTCCCAGAATGCTGTAATGTTTGGTCATTCTGAATAAATGAGTTTAGAGTTTTGTGGAGAAAAAAACAGGATTAGAGACATAGATGGGGCATCATTGCAAATGGTATGCAGCCAAGAAAGATGCCATAGAAAGAGTGTCAGAGAAGAAACCCAAGCTAGAGTCTCCACCCTTCCAGGACTGAAAGGCAGAAATTGAGGAGCTGGTGAAAAACTGGGGAGAAGCAGTGGTCATCAACCCAGGACACAGGATGTTTCAAGCTGACTAAGTCGTATCTAAGCAGAAGTGTAAATAATGTCAGTTTCTCACTACTTCCGGCCTTTTACAAAATCACAATAGTGTCACTCAAAGGTCCTTTTCCTCAAGGAACAGTGATCATTGCGATGCTTCCCATATATCCTTCCAAGCCACAGAGAAATGATTTATGTTTTTAAAAATAGGAAAGAATGAAAGAAATAGCCAATAAAGTGAGAATTTACCAGGAGATGCATATCCATGCTATGTTTATACTCTAGCACAACCTAGTGGCTCTGTGTCTAACAGGCAGGTCTACACTAGATGGAGTAGAGGCCACTGTGAAAATTACATCTTCACAGTCTCAAATTGCTACTGTGACTTCCTGGTGCCCACCTGGATCAAGGGATTAGCAGCAAGATGGATGGCAAATGACCAGCTAAAGAATTAAACATTCTTCAAGAAAGCTACTTTTAGAAAAACCAAAGTACTCTTACTGTGTCATTTTGAGATAGCAGTAGCTGTTTGTTTGTTTTTTTAACAATTGAGATGTAACCTCAGATCTTTCTTTTTTCATGTGCCAGGCAAATGTTTATCTGTAGCCCAGTGGTGAACATTTAGCTCCAAAACAGCCACAATTTTCCTACTCTTATCACATTAAAGGGTATCATGGAGATCAATAAAAACACTGCAACAAAAGACCCAAATTAATTGAGAGCTCGAGTCATTCCAATTTTATCTTCCACTAAAACTAGGTTCCAAGTGAATTTGTAACTGGAATGACAAAATGAAATTTGTCTACCTTTTAAAGACAAATGCCTTCTCTAAACTACCATGCTTTGAGCACAAATGCCACTCTGTGCTCTCCTCAGCTCTGATGAAAGGGATAGAATATATAAATGATGGCCCCAGGGAACCGGGGCTTGGTTTCCTTTCCACAAGAAAGGGAGAGAGCTAAAGAGGGGTGAAATGGATAAAGCCTGGAAATGTCTGCTCTCTCATCTTATTTCCCATTCCTTGTGCTCTTTGCCGTAAAAGACCCTTGCATACCTGGGCATGGCAAAATGACAATCTGAAGCAAATGGATCTGGCTTCAAATAAAGCCTTTCTCCTTTTCACCAAAATAAATGGCCTCTTTTTGTCTGGTCAATAGTGAGTAAACAAATCCCAAGTATATAAATTTGAGTTGAACAAATTCGCTGTGAAACGCATAGGCTTAAGGACCTCAGTAGTAGTATGCCAGGTGACAGAATAGGAGTTGGCATGTATTTAAACAGTTCTGATGTGAGTAAGTATGGTAGGAGCTGTCATTTGTGTGAAGATCAGCTGGCATACGGTTATTTAGCTGTCTGCATTCCATTATATGGAATCTCTAGTCCACCCGTGTATATAACTTGAACAAGATTCACATGCGTGAAGCTCACTCGGGCACTGGTGAAAAGACAAGGCCTTTCCTGAATCCGCCAAACTTCTTCTTTTACAGATGAAGCTTTTGAATGGAACTCCCACACAAAAGTGACATAACCTAAGTCATCTCGGAGTTAAGTTAGCATTAGAGCCGTAAGATCTTGTGTTTCTATTATTTGTCCTAAAAGCAGAGCTCTAGGATTAACACTGAATCAGCAACAGGAAGTATCTCCTGCTGACAGCACACACAAGCAGCCTGGGGTGGAAGACTGAGACTACAGCTCACAGATTTGGTTGAAAATGGTACCTTCAAGCTCCTTCTCCCGGACCCCTGCCAATATACAGTAAAAGACACTCCCTCAATGAGCTAAAAGCTAAAGACACAGAACCATCATCAAACAACCAGCTGAGGATTTAAAACAGCGCCATCATAATATTTCAAATGGGAAAGTGACAAACATGTTATATATAAAGAGTTCCTTAATTGGATTGTTCAACAAGACTAGAAACAATTATTGGATTTTTATTCCAATCAAGTTTGTAAATAATTTCAATTTGTTAAGCCTCAGTTATTAGCAACTATAATTCTTGAAATGTCAGCAGTAACTCACACATTTTTCTTTTAAATGTAGTTAATGATTTATGTGTAGTATGCTCTTAATTGTTCCTTGGCTCTGCAATAATTCTCAACATATTGAAAGAACCAGTGTAACATACAATACCTCATGAACAAATATTAAGTTTTTCTTTTGGGGCATGGAGAATGAGAAGGAAAAGTTGAGTCAGTTTTCTAAGAGAATTCAGCAAGCCTGAACAGGGCTAAAAGACTCAAAATTATCTCATAAGTAAATGGCATGTCTGGGAACTGACATTACTTCAGTGTCCACATTAGTGGGCACCTATCATGGACAAACTACCATATTAGGTGCTGCAGGATGTTAAAGGGGTGAGGAAGGAACTTTCTTTGCCTCTTAGGAACTTAAAACCTGGACTAGGGCATAAAAATACAGGTTCTCAAATATCTGCACTATAAGGCAGTGTTTGGTAAACTTTCTACAAAAAGTGTTATAAGGTACTAGAGGGCCATTTAACAGAAATTGAGATGCCTCAGAGGCAGGTCTGAGGCTAGTAGAATTTGAGGAAAACAGCCTAAAATCTGCCCTCGGGCCCCATTGCTGACAGATTCACCTCCTGCTAAACGGAACATCATTTTCTCCTTTTTGACTGTTTCTATGTGTTTCTAATAAGAGACTTGTTTTTGAAGTATAAAAACAAAAATAATATTTGCAAATCTGATCCTAGCAAGTTCCAGGAGAATTTTCTAAAGATTCTCTTGCCCAAAAGAAATAAATAGGCAGTTTACAAAAACAGAAACGCAAATGGCTACAAGGCTTATAAAAAATGTTCAATCACATTAGTAATCAAAGAAATGCAAATTATAACGAATTACCATCTTTCGCCTCTCAAATGGAAAAAGATTTAAAAGCATGATAAAATTCAGCCCTGGTGAGAGTGAGAGGAAATGGGCATTCTCCTACATTGCTGAAGAGAACGTAAATTGCTGCAACTTGTCTGGATGAGCAATTTAGAAATACTTAATCAAAACCCTTTAAAACATACAGACCCTTTGACCCAACAATTCTACTGCAATTATTTCCAAGAGACGGAGACAAACATCTATTTGCAAGGATCTGTATCACTTCATCACTGTTGCTAATTGTGAGAAACTGAAAACACTCTAAATGTCTAAGATTAAATAAATTGCTATAACACAATGGAATAATATTCAATCATTGATAATGATGATGTTGTAGAACATTTTATTAATGCAAATAGGTATTCATGTGATACTATTAAATGTGCATAATTTAATTGTCACATGCCCAGGTTTGTTTGTTCGTTTATTTAAGCATGTATATACATGGATAAAGGCAGAGAATATGATCTGGAACCCTATAAGCACCCATACACTGCTGCCAGCCTTCGTCTCGGTGAATAAATTCTGTGCCAGCAGATATGTAAAGCTTGATTTTTGCCCTTTACACAGTCCCTTGCTGAATTTGACGTCCCAGAAACTTATCCTGGGCATTGAAAATGTAAATCAAATATTTATTTATTTCCCTGAATACTTCTGTCTTTCCCATACTAAAAATAGCTGGCCACGGCCAGCCATCATGAGGCTTTGGATTTAACAAGGCTTATTCCTCACCTATGTGTCAACCACTGGGCTTGGAAAGGAAAAAGGACTCCACATCGCTATCTGGACACCCGAGTTCAAATTGCCTATAGATCTTCAGAAGACATTTCCTCTCTAGAAACTGTCCCCAGAAGATAAATTTATTCTTGGTTGCACATGCAACATGCATATGTACACACACACACACACACACACACACACACACACACACACACACACCAGAACTTTAGCTTTTCCCAGGATTTCCCTAGCATAGGAGTCAAAGCACATATTGCCCAGGAACAACCCATCCACCACCCACCTTTCTCCCACTTCCTATTTATACAGTGAAGGAAAAGAAATACATAAAGGCTAAGAGATGCAGAAGGAATCCTCCTAAATATACATCCTGATTTGACTCCTCGGAGTCCTCAAAAATGGAAGCCAGGAGCCACACAGGACCAGCTAGGGAATTTTTCTGAGCCCTGCTGCCCCTAAAGCAATCCTCCACCTTCCCTGATGGCTTGCAGAAGAAGAATGTCTGGGTAAGTCATTCAGACAGCTCAGTTCACTAGTCATGTCTCACTCCTGGGAAAATAAAAGATAGGCCTGTCACAATCTGTAATTGTAGCAATTCTCAGTGGTACAGGGCTTTCATAGCTTGGTTGTGTTGAAGTTTCTTTGCTTAGCAATCCTTTCCTGGAAGAGGGACAGTCCTTGATGCAGAAATGACAATGCCTTCCTGCCCTTCCCCATCAACACTGACGAGTTCCTGAAATCACACACTGCTGTAGATGTCAGGAGAACCTTACATATCCCCAAGTTCAAACTTCTCACTTTAAAGATGAGAAATAGTGCTCTATAACAAAGGAACTGACTAACTGTAGATCAAGCTGCTAGTTCCTGAGCAAACTAGTAACCCAAACCTGCTAACTCTTTCCTCAGTATTATCTGTTACTATCAGAGGTAGACGTGCCATGAATATCAAACAGCTCAAGGCTCAGAGCCCCTTGTGTCTATGGGTTTCCTTTAAAAAATGTGTTTACATAAACATATGATTTTGTATAACTAGTAAGAGGAAAGTATTTTAACTACAACTAGGACTCCTATTTGGGAGACATTAGAGTTGAGATGAAGATCTATTTAACTTGGATTGAGCAGGATTTATCCCATGATTTGCAGGAAGTTTAGTGCATAAGTTGCAACAGTGGCTTCCAGGAGCATTTACACCGCTGAAGACCTCCCCAGGATGCTGATATGAAGGTGCTGTTATGTGGACACATCTACAGAGTCCAGTGCTAGACATGAGTAAAAGAGGAGAAATGAGGCACACAGAGGAAAGAGCCAGAGGCTGCTCTAGGAAATGTTCTTCCAAAGTTCTTTTAAAAGAAGCTTGACAGTCTCAAATTTGACAGTCATTCTAAATGTTTCCCTGACATTACAAAAACAAGTTATAAACCTGGAAGGAATTTTCCTTTAATTATCAATAGCAAAAAATAAATTTTGATCGACCATGCTGGAAAGGAGGTTGATTTATCCTTATAGTCTGTATAGAAAATGTCATTATAAAATGTCATATGAATAGGGCAATCAAAGAATATTCAACGAACATAGATATGAAAAAGCATTGTAAAGAAATGCCAGGAAGTCAATTTAAAAATATGTTATTTTTCTGATTTTGTGAAGCTTGTGGTATTTGTTAGCTTTTAAGAAACCATTACTTTTTAAAGGTTTCCTATTCTAGATAAATATCCCCATTCATAGTTAATTTTGTATTTACTGTTTTAAATTCTCTTCCTTAAAGACAGATTGAAAGTTGTATAAGCTTCAAGCCCTACAAAACCTAGGTCCACCTCTGGTTATCATTTTTACATTATTATGTCTCAATAGTAACATTAAATGAGTACCTACTACATACACCAGGAAGCTACAGTCAGATAAAGTACCTCTTTTCATTTCATTTTATCCTCTCATGCAATCCTTTTACATCTAGAAGATCTTTACTAAAAAAAAGATCCCAAATATATTCTCACTTCAACATGCTCCTCCTTCTCCTTGATAGCAAAAGATATCTGAGCAGTTTCCAGTCATTTCTCTGAACCTCCATGTATTTTACTTTTACGAGAAAGGAAATGAAAACACATAGATGTATCCACATAAAACAAATTAACAATGAGCTTCCAAGCCCCTGGTTTCCTAGGTTAAGGTATATGGATGCCTTGCTCTGATAGGATCATTCTGGCTGGAGCACAAATCATACCTCAAAGATGAGGCTAGCTGCCATCTTTGAGCAATAAAACCATCTCTAAGTAGGTAGAGACAGACAGACAGACAGGTTTTTTTGAAGAGAAAGTCCTCCATCACCTTAAACGAAAGACAATCGAAATCATTCACCACTCTTAGAATGAATGTTCATTATTATGGACAATAATATTATGTTCAATGTGTAAACTTAAGCCTCTGCTCCGGCAGAGTCGCCATGCCTTGCTTTTGTTAAAGGAGTTATCATTCTTGTCTTCCCAGGACTTTATTCTGCTGATCCCAGTGAGATAACTGGCCTGAAAATTAGATCCAAAGTCTTGTTTAATTGCATACAAAAGACAAGAAGACAACCTGGCTGATGTAGCATGGGACTCTCCTTAACAGTGTTATGGATTTTACAGCATGGCAGTAGTTTGGGCTGTTCCTGTGCATCTCAGTTCTGCTTTAAGGCAGCTGATCTTCCCAAAGAAGTGAGTTGTAAAAAATGAAATGCTACTATATTGGGCCCACCAGGCCTTGAAGTGTCCCAAGAAAACAAAAGAGCAGCCAGTCTGATCCTAGAGATTCTTGATCCCGATCCATAGAGGAGAAATGGAGGGAGTGTTTGCCATCCTCTTTCTCCCTATTTCTCCACTTACTCCTACTACCACTGAAGAAAGAGGAGGGAGTGTGTAAAAACGTGAGAAGGCAATTGCTCATCATTCTGTCACCACTAAAGAATTTCAGAGTATAGCTTGCAATCTGAAGATCTTCCTAAAGACTTATAGAAGGCTGTTCCGAGAGCCTCAGCATTCCAGGATGCTGGAGACATTTGAGTTTGCTTGGGCCATGGGGAGGAAAAGGGGCAGGCCAATAGGTACCGAGCCTCCAGTACATGCCAAGGTGTGTTACCACACTCCCCATTGCACAACAGGTAAGTGCCATTTCCTCATTTTGCAGATGAGGACACAGATATTAAAAGAGGCTAAGCAACCTGTCCAAGAGTACATAGTTTGTATGCAGCAGAACTAGGTATGGAGTAAGCACTCTCTCGGGGCTAAAGCCAAAGCTTAGCCACTACAGATTAAAATGAAGCTCTCCTGTCTTTAGCAATGTTGCAGAAAAAATAAAGAACAAAATAGAAATCATAAGGAAGCATAGCTGTTTGTAAAATTCTCCTTTTTCACCTTGCCCTCTGATCTTCTGTGCTCTTGTAAAAGCGCAAGTGTCACGTCCATCCTCATTTTCGTAATTCCAGGATCTCAGTGGGCTTACATCAGCTTGCTGATTGACTTGGGGCCCTGAATGCTTCTCACAGTGTGTTTTCTTTTTAATCAACTCTAATTGGTCTCCTTCTCTCTTTTGTGAATTATAATACTCTTTGCCTCCAGGCATGTGTCATTCACATAGTTCCACAATTCCTCTAGCCTCAGGAACACATCAAAGCAAATCACATTGATCACTGCCAATTGGTTCTTGGGGCTCAAGGGCACACTGCCTGCCAGAAGTGAGAAAGAGATGGCTCTGGATAGAAAACGTTTGTCCTGAGATCCACTAGTGTGACCCTCCTATGACCAACTCCAAGAATTAGCAAGTACAGCATCACTATCTTTCACAGAGAAAATATTACAGTATCTGGACAAAATCATACCATGCTATCCATGTATTGTGCCATTTTAAATTTCAGCCTAGAAGGGAAAAACAAAAAAAAAAGAGTTGACTGAATGCAGTAGGTGTCTTAGTCCACTTTGTGTTCCCATATCAAAATAACTTAACCTGAGGACTTC
The DNA here is from genome assembly GCF_012274545.1 of Fukomys damarensis. Lineage (NCBI taxonomy): Eukaryota > Metazoa > Chordata > Mammalia > Rodentia > Bathyergidae > Fukomys > Fukomys damarensis. The sequence goes on along the minus strand of NW_022900919.1, from coordinate 16,207,563 downwards.
GTAAGGAAAAGTCGTTTACGTAATTCATAGTCTGGGAAGTCCAAGAGCATGGCACCATGATTGCCTTCTGGTGAGGGCCTCATGGTGGACAGCATGACATAGTGGGAGTGTATGTAAGAGAGGCCACCTGGTGAGAAAGGAAGCAAGACTGCCAAAAATAGCAATCTTGCTATACAAAAACACAGTCTCAAGAACTCATTCACTTCTGTGAGACTTCTGGCATGTGAACCATTAGAAACAACTAAGACTCAAACTGTAGCAACAGAGCTCTCAACCTTGGGCTGATTGGCATTTTAGACTGGATACTTCCTTACTGAGGGAACAGGGTCTGCATATTGTAGGACATTTAGCTGCTTTTGAATGTTAAGCAGGGAAATGTTTAGCCAATAGCATCCCCTAAAACTTGTCTCTGGATATTGCTAAATGCCCCTCTGGAGACAGACTTGCCACTGTTTGCAATTGGACTCAAGTGAAAGAGGATGTATTTCCCCAGAATCAGATGTAGGTTTCCGACGTATAATCAGGACTCCAGATAGGTTCGAAGATCTGCATATACTAGACCCCTTCATTATGCACCCTCAGCATCTCACACATGAAAACTGCTTTGACCATGACTACCTTAGGTACATCCAAATGCTGTTATGAGTTCTGTTATGAATAATGGGGGTATTTAGCTTCCTTTACGACAATTTTATGAATCAAATCTTATAAAGCCAAGCACATGTAATGTAAGCACCACACTCACTGGATGTTGACCCACCCTATTTTCTCTGTATATCCAAGCTCTTAACAAATAGAACACGGGGTTATAATACACCAGAGAGGCTGGTCACACATAAGACTAAGCACACATTCATTTGAACATTATTGTTCATATAAATTCTGTCCTTGTTCCATTCACAGAATTAAATAACAACATGGTGAAGAAAACATTTAGATACGAAGAGAAAAATGATTCTCAGATGGGATGTGATGAGACAGAGACCTGAGACAGCAGCCACTCTATAAATGCTAGCACAGCATTAGATATTCCATGTGACTTTTAAAGAACACCAAGTAAAACTATACCTATAACACTAACTCTCTTTCACAGTCCTTGTTGAATTGACCCCACACGCTGTACACGGAGAAAAGATGCAAAAAGCCACCAAAAAGAACTGAAGTTGGATTAGTGTGGAAGAAAATTAGAGACACTAGCTTATTCAATTTCACCTCAGCTTTAAACCTCAGGATCTATTTATCACATAGAGGCCATTTACAAAGACTACTGACCCTGTCTAGGACTGGAAAAGTTACCTAGGACTGGAAACATGGTAAATACTCAATAAAAGACTATTCCTCCTCCTGGCCTCCCTTTCCTCTCCTCTTTTACCATCCTCTTTCCTATTATCTTTTTCTTTCTCTGCTACGAGATCGACACTATCATCATTTTGTACATATTGACATACATCAGTTTTATGATAGAGGGTTTTGCCTCAGGGTCCCAATTCCTCGGAATATTCAAAATACATATCTAAATGAACTAGGGGTGATAGCCCCATGAAGGTGGGTGCACACACTTGCCAGCCCCGAGTACAGAAATGTGTGTATGTCATCCTAATTTACTAGTGGGGAGTAAATTGGTATTGACATAGAATTCAAGTCATCCCCTGCTTACCTAGATTAAGTGAGTTTAGCAAGAAACGCTGTACTAAAAGTCCTAACATGAAAGGATTAAAAGATACCAAGACTGAGGTGAAGTATCTATTACTGCTGAATAATCATCAGATATAATAACCCTAGTACAGCTTGGAATGGAGCTGAAATTCTAGAGAAGATGCAAATGCCACTCATTACAGATTTAACAAGGGGTTGATATCTAAACTATATAACAAATTCAAACAACTCAATAGCAAAAAGAAATTCAAAATAGACAAGACATGAATAGACATTTCTCAAGAGAAGACGTACAACAGATATCTGAAAAATTCTCAACATTACTAACCATCAGAAAAATACAAACCAAACCAAACTTAGATGACATTTTAGATAACCCACCCCTATGGTGATAGTTAGTCTTGGTTGTCAACTTCATTGGCTTGAGAGATTAGTAAAGCACAATTCTGAGTATATCTAGGTAGATCTTGGGAGCATGATTTTGGAGACTATATCTGCTACCTGCAACCCTTCCTGCCTGGTGCTCTGCTTCCTGAAAACCACAAAGTGAAAAACTGTTTCACCATGCCCTCTGCCATGATGTCTCTGCCTTGGAGCCAGCCAACCATGTACTGAAATCTCTGAAACTATGAGCCAAAATAATCCTCTCCCACTTTAAATTGCAGGTGACAGATACCTTGTCCCAACCACAGGAACGCTAATCAATACAACTATCAAAATACAAAGAATTTAAATCAGATATCAAAGAGATATAAGCATTCCCATGTCCGTTACAACATTATTCACAATAGTCAATCTGGCTATAAAAAGTGAAATCCTGTAATTTGTGACAACATGGACAGAACGAACTAAAAGACATTATGTCAAGTGAAATAATTCAGGCACAGAAAGCAAGTTTTATATGGTTCTACTTACAAGTGGAATCTAAAAAAAGTTATTCTCAAAGAAATACAGATTACAATGGTGCTTAGCAGAGGCTGAGGTAGTTGGGTCTGAGTAGATAGATCAGAGACTACATAAATATAGTTAGGAGGAAAAAACTTCAAGAGATCTGGTGTACAACAAGGAGACCACAGAGAATGATTACAGTGTGTTTTTTTTTTTCTTTTTTGGGGGGATACCAGGGATCAAACTCAGGACCTTGTGCTTGCAAGGCAGGTAGCAGAACTACTGAGCTAAATCCCCGGCCTGATTACAGTGTATTCATGAAAAGTGTAAAGAGAATGCATATTCTGTGCTGTTGTCATAAAAATAACTATGTGAGGTGACACATTGGTTAATTAGTTATATTAATCATTCCATGGTGTTTGTATATTTGAAAACATCATGCTGTATAATACTTTTTTTTTTTTTGATACCAGGGATTAGAACTCGGGTCTTTTGAGTTTGCAAGGCAGGACACCAAACCACTGAGCTAAATCCCCGGCCCCATGCTGTCTAATATTATCTGTTCACTTCTTTAATAAAATTAAAAAGAAGGAAACAAAACTCTGCTCCTGATTGTGAAGAATGTATACAGAGGTAATAGAACTACAGAATCAAGCCAGCAGGTTCTGATGGATCAGAACAGGGTCTGGTGTCTTCTAGGAAGACCACAAGATAAAAGGAGAATTTTCTAGGTGCCTCCTTTTGATGCTTGAATGTCTCAGGATTCATGGGCTAATCTCTTTACAGCAAGGACAAGACATATGACAAAAGAGTGGGCAGCTTGCACTGGTAAGATCATAGAGCAGTGCTGGCAAACCTACGGCATGCGTGCAGCAGTGGGCACACAGAGCCCTCTCTGTCGTCACGCGAGCCAAGCATCTGAGTTGTTTTTTTTCTAAACTAAAACCTCGGTAATCATTTTTAATTGCAGTGTTGGCACTTTGCAATAAATAAGTGGGTTTGGATTGCAGTTTAGGCACTCAGTCGCTAAAGTTCACCATCACTGTCATAGATCATGCCCTTTGGACCAGCCAGGACCATGCCCTCTGGTCCATGCCCTTTGGACCAGACAGTGTCTGTCTGCTGTGAGAGGCTCCTTCCTTCAGGGATACTAGGAGAATCAAAATGCTGACTTGTTAGTCATCATGGCTCATTTCAAATATAAAACCCCATCCAACAAAATAACAAGCTTCTGGCTGGTACTCAAACTAATAGACATACGATATATATATTATATATAATTCATATCTTCTCCCCAACACTTCTCTCACATAAGGAGAGAATCATGGAATAATATAATTTTACTCTAAAGGGTACATAATCCAATATTTTCTTGAAAGGTTAGAAACCTCCTTCAGAGAGTATACGACCTGGATTTAGATGCCACAAGAGATACAGCATTAAATATCACTGAGTCACAGAAAAATGTTTCTCAGGGTAGCGTTTATTCTTCTTTTGGGAAATGTCTGTTCAAGTCTTTGCTATTAGTATATTTTCTATACAGTGCTTCTATAATATTTGCTAATCTTTTTAGAAAACAGAGAGTAGGCTCAAGGCTCAGGGACTCGAAGACATCGTATCTAACTAGACATTAATATTACATTGTTTATATTATATTTATTTTATAGCTACTTTCTATTTATGCTAAGTGCTGCTGCTATACTTATAGCTTTATAAAGTTTCACCTTAAAGTTAAAATAAATTTACTGGGAAAACAATAACAAATAAACAATAGTATAGTTGATACAAAAAGACCCCAAGAAAATATGAAGTGCCATTCAAATGACTAACATTTAGGAAAAAATTATCTCATTCCTATCCCTTATGTATTGGTTAGTTTTCCTACTGCTGGAACAAAATATGCAACACCTAGAACTTAAAGGAAAATTTAATTTGGCCCATGGTTTTGGAGGATTCAGCCCCTGGGCAGCTGGTGCCAAGGCAGAAATGGCATGGAGAAAGGGAATGGTAGAAGTTGTTCAAGCCATGGCAGCCAGGAAGCAGAGAGTAGAGGAAGAAGCTGGGGAAGGCAGAGACTCCCCTGAGGAGCACACCCCAGTGACATAGCTCCTCCAACCAGTACCTACCTCCTACCAGCACATCTATGAACCCATCAATGGATCAATCCACTGATGAGTTCAGTGCCCTCATGGTCCACTCACCTTCTCATACCTCCATGTATGAACGAGGGAGACTTCTGGAGGACGTTCTAGATCTAAACCACAGCACCTGTTTCACTAACAAGGACACCACGATAGAGTTCACAGTTTCACTGAGCAGTGAAGGCAGGATTTGAATCAAGTTTTCAGGATGAGCAGATTTATCATTAAATATCTGTAGTGGATGCCACTGTGTGCCTCCATGGCCTTCCCTTTGTCCCTCCAGCCAGAAAGAATATTAGCGATTGACAGTTCTCAGTAGTGTTCCCGCTAAAGAATTGCTGTCAGGTAAAGAAAGTCTCCAAGGTCACATCAGACTGCAACATAATAATAAAGGTATATCTGCTGTTCACCCCAACTTCCTGGCAGAGAGCTCCTAAACCCTTTTAATTTACAAGTCATGGGGTAATAGGAACATCTTTAGTTATATTTGGTCTTTTCTCTAGTTCCTGACACGAGAGCTTCTGAGACCCTTCAAAATTAATGGGATGAGTAGCAGCCCTTAGACAGCTTCAGCTAGTTACCAGAAAGATTAAGGCATGATTAGCAGACTGACATTTTTCAATCTCATCTTCCAACTACTAGGGAGAAGTAAGGGGTTGGGGATTGAGCTAATCACCAATGGTGAGTGATTTAATCAGCCTTGTCTACATGATGGACCTAAATGATGGGGTTGTGAGAGCTGCCAGTTGGAGAACACAGCCCCCTGCCAGAAGGGCAGTACATCATAACTCCCCAGGACAGATGTGCCTGCACTCAGGACCCTTGCAGACCTCACCTTATGTGCTTCCTATCTGGCTCTTTGTTGAGATCCTCTATAATAAATTGGCAAATGCAAATAGAGTGCTCTCCTGAGTTCTGTGGGCTACTCCAGCAAATTTATCAAACCCGAAAGGGAGGTTGTGGGAGCAACTTAATTTACAGGCAATCTGTCTAAAATTTTTATAGTCTGGAACCTCTAACTGGCATCTGAAATGGAGGCTGGCTTGTGGAATTTAACCTTTAACTTGTAGGATCTGCTGTTAACTCCAGGTAGTCAGCATCAAAGTTGAATTAAACTATAGAATTACCACTGCTCTCACGTGAGCTGGAGAGCTGGTAGTTCCTGTGGAAAAGCCCTCACCCATTAGTGTCAGAAGTGAGGTAGGGATAGAACAAATCACAGTGGTCATGTCCTATACCCCAGCAGCCCTGACCGCAGGAAGGTCATCAGTGTCGCAGTGTCACTTAAACTCCCTTGCTGGAGAACAAGCCCATGCCATAGCTCTGGGGGCAGGAGGGGGTGGGGGCCAGCGGAAGCCTTTTCTGTGATTCTTTTCAGATCAAACCCCCCTCTGCCTGGTCCTACTTCTACAGTTCCCCATGTATGAATTAGCTCTCCCCGTTAAACTCCCTGTATGTTTGTCTTAGGGTCTGTTCCCCAGGAAACCTACAAAATATCATATTTCCTCTCTGTTTCAAGGGAAAATATAAAGTTACTCACCGGAATGCTGTATCATTAATAAAATGGGCCAAATGCAAATAACTATCAACATTTTCATTTTCAGTGACCAGATTAGAATTTTGTAAGTCATTTTAAAAGGCTGTCATAAAACTTTTAACATCAAGAAACAAAGTTGAGTGTAATCCTAAGTAACAAATAGGAGTTTAAGGAGATGTATTTTTGTAATCAAAACTGAATCATCAGATTACAAAGTAGGGCTTAAACTTCTGCTAGAGTGTCAACTGTAGATTTGGATCTAATTTTTGAAATGACAGCTGCAAATATAGATTTAGATATTTGAATGTATAGCTACATCAGATAGAAATTCACATCTATTAGATTATTTTTAAAGTATACCCTTCTAGAAGAACTTTGACATAATTCCAAAAATGTAAAACAGAATAGAACATAAGAGGGAAGTTTCCCCACCTAACAAATTCAAGAGATGCTTTACCATCTCCTGCTAGGTATCTCAGGGAATGTAGACTTGAATGGTAAATTTTGATCTTACTAAAGAATTAACAATGATTGAAGGGCTAGGGCTCTCATTATTGCTTTAAAAATTGCTGTGCCTCATTGTTTACTCTCCTTTCAGAACTGCAACTAAACACAGTGAGACCTCCTCACTCTGTCCTCTAGATTCTAACCTGCCTTTCTGCATGTTCAATACTTTTAACTTTGTTTCGTTCTGGACAGTTTCCTATGACCTGATTTTTCTGTTATTTCTTTAGCCAAATCTAATCTACAATTAAACTTATCCATTGAATTGTTAATTTTGGTTATTTAATTTTTCAGTTCAAAAACTCCTATTTAGTTCCTTTGTAAATCTACTGTATCACTTTTTAGGAATTATGTCACTGCCAAATGTTCAAAATTAGCTTTTATCTCTTTAACTATAGTAATCAAACCTCTCTTGTTTTCTGTGACTAGTAGATAATTCCAGTTTCTGGAGTACTGGTGGATCTAATTCTATCATGTCTATCATCTGGTGTTTACCTATATGAATTTATTTCCCATGATGCCAGGTTTTCACATTACTTGTAGAATTAGTATAGGGCATAATGTGATATTTTCTTCCACCAACATGGATTTTAATTTGCTATTACCAGGAACTTAGTATCTGGGAAACTGAGACCATTTCCCAAACCTTAAGATTTGGGGGATTACTCAGATGGTTAAAGAACAGCTCTGTATGAAGACTAGCTATGTCTGGTCCACCTTTACATCTACACAGCAGACCTTCATCTCAGCTCAAGACCAGGGAATAGCAGGAGCCCCATTCTTCGTAAGCTTTATATTTTAACTCTTGTTCTCCTAGATATGCAAAGGCCAACAAATACAAACACTAAATTTTCCAGCCCACGTTCCAAAACAGTAACTGCCTCCAAAAGCATGTGTTAGAAACTTGATCCCCAACACAACAGTGCTGAGGAGTGAAGAGACGATACGGCCATGAAAGCTTCGACTTCGTGAGTGGCTTTAATGCCATTACCAATGGGGGAGTGAGTCCCTCATAAAAAGATGAGTTTTCCTCTCTCTTGTATGTCCTCTCCTTCCTCCCTTTCCCCTTCCCTTCTACTACTTTCTCTCTGTCTCTCTCTGCCACATGTTGCTTTCCACCATTTTATGACAAAGAAAAAGAGAGAGAGAGGAGAGAAGGAAGGACGGAAGGAAGGAAAAGGAAGGAGCCCTTGCCACCCTGTCTTCAACTTGCTAGCCTCCAAAAATGAGAACTGATAAATTTCTGTTGCCCAGGCTCTGATATTGTTATAACCACAAAAAAATGGACTAAGACAAAGGCAAAAGTGCCAGTTTTGCTCTTTTCCCTGTATCGCTCACCTCTTCTGACCTCAAGCTATTACAAGCTCATTATCTTATTAGAACACTTACATTTTTAGAAAAAAGATTTCTACTTTATCTGTACTCTTTAATTATCTCCAGTGCAAAAACTGCCCTGAATTATCTAACCAGTCACCACTCAGGTGCAGAAATTCATGAAAGGTTAGAGGTTGTTTGAGATCTCTCTTCTTCCAAAAATACACTGGGCTTGTTATGTCTTCACTTACAATAATGCTTCATAATTATTTATTAATATATTTAACCAAATAATCACATGCATAGATTCTTAATCAAACTATAGGCAAATCTTCTGAGACTTTCATACTTAAGTACATACATATGCTTATCTAGGAAAGGGTCTGCAATTTTTAGGAGATTTTTCAAATACATCTGATCCCTCTCACCTCTGGGAGGCCAAAGACCATGTCATATTTATGTGGGAATTCTCAACACCTAAAAATAGTTTGAATAGATGAAAAGCAATCACATGTACAACCAAGCAAAGCATAGATGAGCTGAAAGGAACACATGCATGGGTACTACTTGGAAGAAGGAGAGATACCATCTACTTCCATCATCAGGAAAGGCTTTTTATGAAATGTAATGTTTCAGTAATCCAAGCTCTTGATTTTCATGTAAGTATAGACCAAATATGACAGCTATTCAAGGCCGGACTGCAATGTGGAGATAAGAATACTATGTCCTATTTAGAGGGATAAGGAATTTGTCACATTTGAACAGAATAGTAAGATTTCCTTTATTTAATTAGAACTTTAACCTCGAGTAGTCTCGTTCCATGAGACAAAAACCAAGTAAAGACCTGGAGAAAGTGAAACACTATTAACCCTGAAACTTTTGGCAAGTTTGTGTGCAGACTTATCTGGGTGAATTTGCCTTTAGCTTTCAAAAGAGATCTGTGACCCTTGTCCCCATAGGAAGAACTGAAAGACTAAAAACCATTCTTTTGTAGTTTAAAAAAGATAATGTAAGCATTGGTACATGTACGAGGGTTCAGCTGGGTGTGTTACAGCTGCTGGGGCTTTAGATCTTCCCCATAGGTGTGGAGTAATGATGACTCTATGTCCTCAGCTGGTCACCACAGTGGAGACTGTCCATGGAGCAGATGGCACCAGGAGGGCGTGTAGCATTCCATAGCTCTTTCTTCCTGACGCTACACATCCACACTGGGAAGAATATTAGTAGAAAAGTGTCTGGCTGATAAGATTCTGAGAAAATTGCCGCCACCCTTTACCTACTATAGCACCTAGTACCGAGGTATTCAAAACATTAAATAAACAATAACAAGAGATTCACAATATATCAAGGAAACAGATGCTATCACTGGACAAACCTCCTAGCACTGAAAAAGTCCAAAAACCATCAATACACAGAGGAGGCTGACCGAGAAGATTTAAATCGAACAGAAAGTCAATGGCAGTATGCAAAATCATCTCTGGTCTCCTGAAACTCAGCCAAGAACCCTTCATATGTCCATTTTAAATAAACATTTACATCAGATATAAAACTTCAAAATGTTGTCATGCACCAGGAATAGGAATGACACCTTCCAGCAAAAGAAATTTTAAGGCTGTAAATTTGTTACTGTTGGTACATGCTAGTGAAGTGTGGTATACCAGAGCTCTACAAAAGCAACAGGGCTTAAGAAAAAGAGAAAGGTACCATGTGAAATTTAAACATCATTAAGTATAAGAGTTAGATCCCAGGGGAAAATTCTTGCAGCCAAAAATTATTTATGAAACAAATAGTTGATAAAGTTAACTATTAAAATGTAAAACATGTAACATCCAAAATGAGGAACATCAGCAAAATCAAGTGACATACTGAAGGAAATATACATCTATCTATTTAAAATATAGTACAGCCATAAGCTAAGCTACCATGTAACAAAAGGTTGAACTGGGTCTATATGGGATGGTTTAAAATTTTTTCAATTACATTGATATGTAGGAAAAGCTAACAGCACAATAGTCCTTTGAAATGGTAGCGATATAGGTGTGAGTTACTGAAATATATGTGTACAGAAGATATCCAACAAATCTTATGAAGTTGGTTTATGGAGTGCAGTTTAACAAGAATGGTCTTTACTTCCTACAACTGATAATTACATATTAATTTTTAAAGAATGAGCTTGTGCTACTTTCATTAGAAAAATAAGGCTAGTGGAGAAGGGAGGATGGCTGACTGAAAAAGGGATGCTGTAGCCTGATGATTAGAGTACCATAAAAGCTGGAATCGGGCTTGCCAGAGTTTAGATCTTAACACTGCTCCTTAAAGGCGGCATTACCTTGGTCAAGTGCTCTGTGCTCCCCATCTGTAAAATGGGAATGAAAGTTGTTCCTACCTCAGGATTGTTGTGAGGGATACGTAAGATAAGATGCATGGAAAATGTTTAGAATACTTCCCGGAACATAGCAAGTGCTCAACAAGTAGGAGAGGCTCATGTCAAAAACCCTCCTGAAACATCATGGCCATCTTCCTTCAGATATTATCATCATCTTAGCCTCTTTCCACTCTCCGAAAATTTAGCTGTCACCTGCAGAACTTTTTTCCTTTAGGACGTTTAATATATATTTTATGACTGAATAGTGAATGTGAAGGAGAAAATGAAATTTGCTTTTAGCCTCTATGTCGCTATTGTGAAAGGCAAAAGGTATCTGCACCGTCCTTTCAGGTGCTGCCATGGACTAATTCTGTCCTTACAGTGCTGGGTAAGGATGTGCCAGGGTCAGAAATACAAGGCACTGAGTTCACGTTCATTGGTGAGATCTGGAGATTAGAGATGTGGACATGTGTTTTGGGGGGCTGAATGTTGGGGTGGGGAAGGATGAGACAGAATTCATTACTGACCATTTATTGACAAAGCAGCCTTTCTCTAAGTCCCCTGGGAAAAGTTCCATCAGATACCCTGACTCTGAAATCTAACCCTGCCTTTAGTCTGAAACCGGGAGCTAAATCTGGACTTACCGCCATATGGCTTCCTGATCAGAATCAGTGTCTCTCTTAAGCCTCGAGGAAGACTCTTTCTCTAAACCTCCACATATGTTGCTTACATTTTCTCTCCCCACTGAGTAAGGGCAAGGAGTTGAGGTCTAGAGACAGGTTACAGAGTCATCAGCTGGTGGAATTTACTACACAGAGGAATGACCCTAGCTTTCCAAAAGACAGATTTCAGATCGATTCACATTGGAACAGTTTCAACATTCCAAGGTCCGTTTCCAGACCAAGAGAAAGTCAACCCTCACAAACTAAAAGGAGGAAACATGGCATCAGTCTAAAATCACTGTTTGCTAAATGTGTTTTCAAAGATTCCTAATAGCCTGGTGGGGTTTTGTCCCCAAATGTATCCCATTTCCAGGATGATGGAGAAACACTAAAATTACATCCCAACTTAATAACACACTACACATTTTACTGGTTAATCAATAAACATTTATTATACACCTACTGTGCCCCAGACAGTGTTTTAGATTGTGAGAATAAAGACTGAACAAAAGAGATGAGCTTCTGACCCTGGTGGGCAAAAAGGGAGTGGCACAAAAAGAAGTATTAGGGAAAATGCAGAGGTACATAACGTAGGTGTGACAGGCAATGATGGGATAGCCAGTCATGCTGACAGAGAAGTCCACTATGAGTAAAATACACAAACTGAGAGCTGAAAGACACAAATGTCTAAAGATTGTAGAAGGTTGAGGATCCTTCAGTAAAGAAATCTAGTAAATATATCTACCCTGACATTTCAAATCTATCTATCCTTTCTACCTTTCCTTGAGTGGACCACCTCCACTGGCATTGCAGGAAGCACCAGGGTTCCTCAGAACCCAGTTTGAGAAGTGCTGGCTTGAGCATATCCTTGTGTCAGTGGTGCTGCTGAACACAGACTACAGAACCTACAGACCAGTCACCCACTGGTCAATGCTGCTGAAACGCCCAGAAAGCCCACACCAGGGAGCTGAGAGGGACAGGCAACATCTCTATTGACACCCAGGACAGCAGGGACAGCAGGAGGCCGCACAGATACAGCTGTGCATTCCTGGGCCTGCAAGACTTTGCCTCAGAGGACCCAGTATACAAAGAGGCATGGTATGAACTGGTCCTTCACAAGAAAGGAAGCCTAGGATAGAGGACACTCGTGGCAGTTCCAACTTGGCAATTTGCAACAGCTATTTGCCCCCAGTGCACCACTCCATCCCTCACCCTTACACAAGGCTTCAGGCCTGGTGCTCCAGGGGAGGGTCAGCAACTACAGCTCACGTCCAACCCACTGCCTGTGTTTACCTATAAAGTTTTAGTAGACTGCAGCTATGCCCGTTTATTTGCAGATTGAGGTGGCAAGATCTAATTGCAACAGAGATCCTTTGAAGTCTAAAAAGCTTGCTCTTTGGTCCCTCACCCAAAGAGTTTGCTGGTCCCTGCTTTGGGCTCCTCTTCGCCACCTGGTGGGCCAGTCCTCTCAGCCTGTGGGGACAGTGCCAGCCTCCCAAGGTCTGCCAAGTGGGAGACTCCATCTGCCCCAACAGATATCTGCACCTGGGGGTGTTCTATTCAGAATCTTCTCAGCACCCCTGTGTTTCATTGAAGAGTTAATGCACCTGCTGCCCTTCTGCTGGTGGGAGGCTCCTGCCACTCCGATTCCAGCTGTGCCATGTGCTCACTCTGTGACTGCAGGAAATTCACTAACCACTCCAAAGTCCCATTTTAGAACTTTAAACTGAGGATGATAATATTACCTGCCTCATAAGAATACTGTAGAGATTTAAATGAGCTGATGGCTGTAGAGGAGTTTGCACAGTTCCTGACTTGCCAAAACTGTTTAATAAATATGAGTTGTTGTTTAACCACGAATATGAAAGGGACCAAGTATGGGGAACTGAAGGCATAAGACATGAATCCTGCGGAGTCCCTCCAGGAAAAGCACCTCAAATCTCATTCAGCCAACAAACACGCATTAAGCAAATTCTAGCAAATATGTGGGCCATCCAAAGCTTTTTGCAAACTAATTATATGCATGTGGCAAGTAGGTATTTGTTTTACAGCAATCACTTTTGAAAGCTTCTTGTTATTATCTACTAAAGCTGAACAAATAAATATCCTGACCGTGAAACACTACTAGGTACGTAGCCAACAGACATGCTCCCATATATTGATAAAGACGTGTACTGGGATGTTCACAGCAGTGTGATTTTGTGATAGCTACAAACTGGAAACCCCCTCAAATATCATCAACTCTTAAAATGGGTAAAGAAATCATGGTATAATCCCTCAGTGGTCTGCTGTCCAGTGATGAAAATGACCATCCTCAACCACATCCAAAAACTTAAGAGAAACCTTGCAATGCTGAGCAAAAGGAGCCAGACACAAAAGAGGACTCACTGTATTTATGCGAAGTGCAAAACACGCAGACCTGGATTGTGGTACTAGAAATCAGATTTCCGGAAATTCCAGGGAAGTCGGGACTGGGAGTGGACATGAGAGAGTCCTTAGCGGTGCTGAGAGTTCACTATTACTTCCTCTGGGTGCTGGACACATGGGAATAGTCAGTTTATGGAAAGCTATCCAAAAAAGAGGAGAAAGTAAAAATCAAAGGAGGAGGAAAGGAGAGAAGACCATACATTGAGTAAATACTCTTCTGCCACTATTCTTCACCTTCTATATTCATTCTTTCATCCCTGACATCTCTGCTCTTGATATCTTCTCTTCTCACACCACACTTTTCTCTGACAAGCACCTGGTTTTCAGATCTGTGGCTTTGAAGGAACCACTCACTATTTGCTCAGTGAAAAAGCACAGATCCCACAACCCTCTACTTCCTTTAATTCAGGTCTGGCAGAAGGCTGCCCACATCACACCCAAGAGGATGCATTTCCAAGCACCCATTTCTGAAATGTGAAAGGGTGCTTGGTCTGTTTGCTTCACACTGCCTGCCCTGTGGTTACAGATACAGTAAGGCGTAACCTGGACCAGGTTTGCTTCCTGTCAGCGTACCTCCCCACCTCGCGGGGCTCCGACTGAAACTGTCTTTGGCTCTCATAAGATCAGTTCCACTTTTAGAAACTGGGTAAATTGTGGAGTAAATGTTGCCAGGTTACGATTTCTGCTGTGGGCGTGGGTCTGTTTGCCATTTGCCTCAGCACATCATCAGCAGTGCCAAATCTCCAGTTGCCCCTCAGAGCAGTGCTGGCCCCTGTACTTCCCCTTTGCCCTGCAGAGGTGGTGCTCAGGAAGACAGTCACATGCAAATTCTGGGCTCCTGAGGTGGAAGGGCTAACTGCTCTGTTCTCACATGGGGATGGGACTTCCTGACCCAGCTCTGGCAGTCCCAATTCAACCATTCTGTCAGAACTGCTTTGATGCGAGAATATTTGAAGGCTACATATAAAACAACTTATATTTCTTTCAAATTAAAGTAACAGAAAGTTCAATCCCTGAACTTCAACTCAGCCCAGCCCTACCCTCTTCTATAGAATTCTCTTTTGATGTTTGCTTTTAAAGATAGCATTTGTTATTTGCAAACTTGCTTTTACAAATATTTTTAGCTTCTTACCTTTGTACTTTAACACTGCATTTTCTTGAGAAAGGACTGTGTTTAATTATAATCACTGAAGCTTTTTATCGAGCATGTGCCACTGTGCATACCTCTTTGCGTGTACTTTCTCTTGTCATAAGCCTATGAGTGGGTGTTATAATTCCCAGTGTGCAGATGAAGCAATTTTAGTAAAGACTCAATTGTGTGTCCTGAGTCACAAAAGTTTTGAGAAGCTATACCAAAGACCTACCTGCTCGGCATATCACCTTTATAATAGTCCTCTCAATGTCTTCCAGCGCAAAGAAAGCTGTGGATGGATGGATGGATATCGCAAATATCCAATGAACCCAAAACAAAAGTGTAACCTTCTTTTGCCTAGAGTTATTTACCCCCACACAAAATTACAACATGGAAAACAATCTAAGTTCTACATAAGCTTCCCTCTATTGTAGAGAATTCATATTCCTCTAATCCTCAGGTTCAGTAAGGTCAAGGTAATGTCCACAAAACAAAAAAATAAGTAGGTAGCTTGGGATTTAGCTCAGTGGTTCTGTCGCCTGCTTTGCAAGTGCAAGGACCTGAGTTCAATCCCCGGTACCAAAAAAAAAAAAA
>NW_022900919.1:16110084-16192163 GCF_012274545.1 Fukomys damarensis | reverse complement strand
CCCCGGAACAAAAAAAAAAAAAAAAGTAGCTATACTCTCAGCCACTAAAACACAGATGCTTAAAAAAGGCTTTTTAGTGAGAAGACCTGTTTCCCAGCCCCTGTCTAGGGCTTTACTAAGTTTCTGTCATAGTCTTGAGCAGTTTAATCTTCCCTCGAACATCAGTGTCTTCACCCATACGACAGCCAGCCAAAGTGGCAGACAGAGTAGAATGAAGTAATGGAGGTGAGAGTTTGGACAAAAGTGCATCCATAGAAACTGTTCATTTTTTCCAATCTCTAAGTCCAATGAATTTAAGAAATTGTGAAAGTAACAAAGTCTTGGAAAAAGTACTAAGTGAAGACTTCTCCCACTTCCAGTTCAGGGTACTCCTAGGCACCCCCATCGCCCCCTCGCCATCCACTCTGACTAGCACAATAATTCCTTACACACTGATGGACTTTGTTTTGTTTTCTTTCTGTAATACAGCAGGTTGAACCCAGGGAACACTAAGTTACATTCCCAACTGGTTTTTTTGGGGAGGTTTTGTTTTTGTTTGAAACTTTCCAAGATGACCTCAAACTTGCAATTCTCCTGCTTCAGCCTCCCAAGTAGCTGAGACAAAAGGTATGTACCATAACACCCACCTCAAATGTTATTTCTTGATAGTTTTTTCCTTTTTCAATTTGATGTTTGTCCTTATGACTTTTTTTTTTCTTGCTCTTTGCTTCTACTGAGACTCAAAATTAAAACAGACTTCAATCTGCTTGTTTTGGTTTGAATCAAAAATGCACCTCCCAAAGCCTCATGTGCTCAAAGAGGGAGCTTTTAGAAGGCAACTAGATCATGAGGACACTGACCTCATCAGTAGATTAATCTATTGATAAATTCATAGCTGAATGTGCTGTCAGGTAGGGGGGCTGATTGTCAGGTAGTTGGGTCAGTGAGAGTGTGGCCTAGAAAGACGTATTTTTGTCCCTGACCCCTTCATCTCTCCCGCTCTTTCCGTCCTTATCTCTGAGCTTCCTGGCTCCCATAAGCAGAGCAGCTTTCTTCCACGATGCCCACCTCCCATGTCATTTCTGCCTTGGAGCCAGCCAAACATGGACTAAACCCTCTGCAACTATGAGCCAAAGTAGACCTTTTCTCTTTTAAGTTGTGTATGCCCTGTATTTGGTCCCAGTGACAGAAAGCTGACTAATCTAGAGTCCATGTTTGTGTTACAGTTGATATAGGAGTCTCCAACAAACCCAGAAAGCCTCAAACTTCACCAGAGAGGAATCTTAATGAACTTTGGAAAGTCTCTATAGTGTCTGCTACCTAAAAGGAAAATACTTGCCTTCATTTGTCCAAGGGGAAAGTTCAGTTTCTGCTCCACCTGGCCCATGGGCACATACAATAGATGGATATTCCCACATCCTCCATGGAGGGTTTTACAATGGGCAATTATCAAGCACATGTTTTGGAAAGAAAACCCCTAAGTGCTATGAATGAAACATATCAGTTGCCATTTTTCCACCCATCCCTTTGTTTCAACCCAGAGGCCAAAATCACTTCTTGTCTTGAAAATAATCTTTCAAAGATCAGTTCCAAGGGAATAAGTGAACTGCTTGCCACAGGCCAGGTTTTCTATTATCTAAGGTCAATGTTAACTCAAGACAGGAAACCCCACATCCTGAAGTCTTATTCACAATCCATAATAGATGATAATATTGGAACCCAAGCTGAGAAAAGGAGTCAGCTATGCACATTTTGGCAAAGATGCAGAGCTGGATTCAGTTTGAGCAGTTATAACATAAAATAATAAAGTATGCATGCAAACAGCAAAAATGTGCCCATATCCCAGCCCGGAGAGTGCCAGAGCTGACCTAATAATGATACATTTTTCATGTTTCAAAAAGGAACTTAATTGGCATTTTGTGGGGTCCTGCTGAATGAGGGTTCAGAGTCAGAGCTGGCATGGAGCCCATATCCTGTTCCCCTGGCAGTTCCCCATCTTCCCCATTAGCTCAAAGCACATGGAGAGATGAGAGCAGGACAGAATGAGACACCTTCCCTTTTTCCAAGTATGTTGGAGTCTACCCAAGAAAAAGCAGGGCAGGCTGATGAAAAATGTAGGCAAGTGTTTCCAGTGCCTTTGCTGTGTGCACAACCAGGGAAATATGAAAACTACAGCCATTTATAATTTACAAGTGCTTTTTAAATGTATTCTCTTAATTATATACAAAGTGCTTATGAACCTTTTATTGTTCCCCTTTTACAGATGTATAAATGGAGTCTTAAGGAGGTGGCAGGATTTGCCTAAGCATGAACAGCTGGCAAGAGCCAGAAATGGGGCTAGATCTAGTCCTTCTGCTTTCCACATCTATACTATGGCTGCCACCCCTTCACCCAGTGATCTGTCAGTTGATCTGATTTTCTGCCTCAAACCCAAGTTGTCAAGGCCAGGAACTGGGAAAATGTCTTGGTGGAAAATTGATTCTTACACGTTCAGGCCAAATATAAGGCTGTGATTCTGTTAAGGTAGAAAAACCATTCCTTCTTCTCCATTGTGAAGGAGAAGATAATGGGCATAAATCTGTATTTCCTAGTGACTCTCAAAGAGACAGAAATGATGACATTCTCAAGGGGGGAGACTTCTGTGATCATGTCAGAGGGACATTTGTCAGAGGAGCTTGCTCTTTCTGGCCCTCTATCCTCTTTCATCCTTCCCTGGGCAACAGTGTAGGGCACTTGTAAGATGGCATTCTGTTCAAACTTTTTCACCGTCTTCTGCTGGGGTTGGGGACCAACACAGAGCCTTCTGTTCACCATCTTTATGCACAAGAAGAGACTGACTGGTCTGAATTGGTAAAAGCTTTGAGAACCCCCCAACACTCCTGCCCCAATTAAGAATGTTTCGACCAGTGCCTGGGTTCCCCCAGTTTAAGTCCACAAGGAGTGGGAGTGGGAAAAAGGCAACAACCCAATCAAGAAAGATTATTCCAAAAAATACACACTCTGAGTTCTTTTGAAGTGTTTCAGAGTTCTGACTTTTATGGAGAAAGAAACAAGATTCATGGAGGCACTCTGCCTGGACCAGGCTGGGAACCTAAGTCAATTCCACAATCAAATTCTGATCGTGTACAGGAAATATGTTGCTGCTATTTTAATATTCTGGTTAACTGGGAACTAAGTAGCACCTGGTGAATATAATTAAATCTTTCTTTAATAATTGAGAACCTTGCAGTACCCTGGAGTGATCATTCTAAATATCAATTCTAAATCCCCTATGGTGGGAAGCATCTTCCAGGCCAACTTCAGGACATTCATTCTCACTAAACCTCTACTGCCAACTGACTGCAGTCCTCTTTTCCTAAATAGCTAATTCAAAGGAAATTCTGTTTACTACAAGCTTCCAGTTGTTTCATCAAAGTTAACCGGAACTTCCACACAACTGTTCAGAAATTAGAAAGACATTCACAATGCTGACTTGTTACACCTGACTCTCAGATCATCCAGCCAGAAGACATAATTTGCAAACTTGTTTTGAGATCCGGTCTCACCTTCAACACTCCTGGCTCAGATGCAGTCTTTCTTTGCCTGAAGGATTGTGAACTTCTTGAATGCTAGCCCCAGGTACTCTGTTAAAATGGTCAGGTCACACGGAGGAATCTACTTCTCTTTTAAAACTTGGTTTCCTTGTCTGTATACCCCTACACCTGAAAGTTGGGTTTCTTAGTTCTTTAATTTTTTACAGAAATAGATCTCTTTAGAGATCTTGTGATACAGGAAAATTAAGAAAGCTTTTCAAAACAGGGAAAAATGAACGCAAGTACAAAAAATTCACGTTCTAAGTTGGGACAAGGGTTCATGAAGCCCATCATTTTGTGATGCCCATGCACAAACTTCAGGCTTAGAAATCTCGCAGTAGAGGATCCCTTGGGCCTCTCTGAGCTCTGATCTCCTCTCAATCCTATTAAGCATCTTCCCCAGACTATAGGGCAGTATTCCTCAACTTCAGCTGCACATGAAGACACCTTTAGGATTTTCATACTTTCAATGCTCAGGTTGTTCCCTAAGCCAATTAAATCCAGGTCTTGTGGGAGGGGGCTCCCAGGCATCAGTATTTTTTAGCACTCTCCTGGTGATTCCAATGTGCAGACAAGATTGCAAAACACTCCTCTAGAACAAAGAATCTCAAAACTAGCAGTGAACAGAGTCACCACAGAAATGCAGATTCCCAGGCTCCTCCCCTGGTGATTCAGATGCCTTCTGGCCAGACTCTACCTGAGAATATGCACTGTTCACAAGCATTCTGGGCCATTCTGACCCAGAATACATTTTGGAAGTGCCATAATAGAGCCATTTAGCAGGAAAAGCCCCAGGTTCCCTTTCCTCCCAGATAGTTCTACAAGCTCCCAGCAGATCTGCAGACTTGTCTTGGTGTGACTGTAATATATCTCCTTCATTTTCCAGACAAGCTTTCTTATCCCCATCTTTTCCACCTCTAGCAAAGCTGGATCTTTTTCCCAGATTGGGAAAAAGCCAGAGCCTCTGATCCCACTAGGTTCAATAATTTAAGTAAAGCAATCATCAACATTGTCGTGTTCAATATTTAAACACCTTAGCATCACTTAGGTCAGCTACATGGTGAGAGCTGACTCCTGTTCAATTGCCTAGTTAGCAAACTGGGCCACTGGCTGCCGGAGGGGAGAGCGTGTGCACAACTCCAATGCTAGCCAGCTGGGCAAAAACCCAGCCTGCCAAGTCCTGCGCCCTCTCTACTTCTTCCTACCTGAAGTGTATTCAGCAGGACTTGCAGCCCACTGCCTTCTTGTTCGGCCATCCCTTCCTCGGTCCAGTGGCACCGGCTGCCTGAGGCCAGATCCAGGCTGGAGAGGGAGCGGCTGCCAGTCTGACCTCGCTGCCTGCCTCAGCTGCACAGAGGCCTCAACTGTACATGCTGTGGAGTGTGAAGTCACCACTGTGCAACCCTAGACCTCGGCACAGGCGCAGATGCCCCCCGACTCCCACTGTGGGGATTAGGTGAGCCCCAGCCTGGGGGAGAGCTGAGCATTTGGGCACAGGGGTGGGGAGGGCACCCGCGTGAGTCACTCACTCACCTCAGGCCCACGCAAAAGCCAGGGAGAGGAGAAGCCACCCTGGATGGCTGACAGGCATTCCCAGCTGACCTGGTCAGACTCCCTCCTGAGGCCCGCTCTGCCCTCTCCACTGCCCCCCCACCCCTTTATTTTGGTCTGTTGCCGGCTCCCAGTTGTAACAGGAGACTCAAGAGTGCTTGCACAACTGTGGCAGTTCAGGGCACAGGAGCCCAGGGCCCCCTGAGGTTCCAGGCTTAGGGTTAGGAGCTGCAGCTGAGAAGGAAAATAACTACTATGTGCATTTTGTTATGGATCATGTGCCTTATATGATCTCTTTAATAACCCATAGAAGTAGGTTTTATTATTACCATCACCATGTTCCAAAGGAGAAAACCAATGAACACAACGTTTAACAGCTCATGGCAGGGCTTAAACGGGCAAGCTCATGCCGATACACAGACCCTAACCATTACACTGCCCTGCAAACATCTTGGGCCAAGTATTGGAAAGCTAAAGAGCTTCTGGCACTGGGAGACTGCAGAACTGGGAGCCTTCCTGGCATCCAAAGCATCAGGCCAAAGGCTGCCCAAGTTGAGTTATGGCACCACTGAGGAAAGAGTTTACATTTCCAGATCTTCTGTGGCTTAAGTGTCCTGAATCCCTGAGTCAGAGGTCAGGCCTGGCCAAAGTCTCAATTCAAGGACACATTCCTGTGATTCCTGACCTCAAGACACTTCCATTCTTAGTGGCTTTAAATGTGAAGCTCACCCATTTGGGAACCGATGGATGCTGTGTCTCTACACCTCCTAACACTTGTGGTGACAAGAGGGTAGAAACTGATCCCTTTGAAGACCTCTGCCTTCTGTGAGTGGGTGGAGCTTATGGGGCATATGTTCTGTGGTCTTCTAAGGTGTGGGGACAGGAAGATTGAACTGACCCACGCCATTATCTTAAGGTCTGACAACCCCTTGGTCTTCAAGTGGGGGATGAATAAAAAGCAGAGGCAGAAGGAAAAACAAAACCTCCTTCCCAACGTATACCTAAAATGATTTAAAGATAAAAGCAGTCAGCATGTGAAGTCACAAAAATGACCTCTGAGGAGAGAATCAAAGGCATTGCGGTCATCCTTACTAAAGTAAAATTGTCTCCACTTTAAAAGATGTCTTGGTTTAGCTCACAGAAATTACATTGGACAGAAATGAAATAAAACTTATCCATAAAGGGATCACTTTCTTGTACTTAGTGATACCTTTCCCCTTTCAGTGCCAAGAACCTGCTTTTCCATAAAGCCCGTGTGAAATGAGGCAGGGAATGAGTGGGCTCCTTCTTTCCTTGTGGACACTCCTGCCTCACATGCCTAGCTTTGCTTGCCCTTTCCCTTTGCCCCAGAAGAATTCCATCCTCTGGAAAGTCACTCTCCATTAAACCTTCAACACTGTCCCCCTCACACCTCCACAGATCCCTGATCCCCAGCCTGGAACAACCTCCTTCACCCTCCCTCATGCACAGGGAAAAAGCCCCAATAGTCCCCTCATCCAAACTTCTCTCTCTTACTGCCAGCCTGACTCCATTAGCAGAATGATTCACTTAGGTGGAAGTATAGATGGATGACAGTAGGGTGGGATGCTCTTCCCCACCTTTCCTCTGTGCCCTTTCATAGATGAGACCTCTGTTCAGCCTTGCTGCCCTCTTGGTTATAGGAACAAGGTTATCCCTCTTTCAAAGGGGATGATATGGGATTGGGATGACATTTGGGGATACAGGGCTATGGAGGCAACTCATATGGGTCTTACCTCAAGCTCTGTCCGTGTTTAATACTGTTTGTCAATCCTCCCAACCATATTTTCCCACAGTTGGTGTTGAGGACCTGGGGGTCCAAAAATTTCAATTTTGGTAGACACTTCACTAAAAAGCAGGAGCTGAAACCCAAGCTTGGAATGCTCCCAGATAGTATGGTATCTTACCCAAAAGTGGACTGAAATGAGTACTCACTAACCACTTGGGCAGCCAAGCGGGGGAGGTGAGTTCCTTGGGCGTGCCAGGGAAGAAGCTGCTTCATAAGGCAGAGAAAGGTCTGTTTCATAGGGTATCTTTTCCAGGAGATGTTTAAGGAAACCAAAGAGGAGAAAACCAGAAACAAATGTACTCTGATTTCAAAGAAAGGCACGTTTAATGTAACCTTGAGATTGCCATTGTAGCTCAGCAGTTCTAAGAGCCACCCCCCAGGTCACTGATGTGCTGGAGCTGGAGCAACCCCCAGAACTCTGAAAAGCCCTTATGCTCACAGTTGTAGTGGTTAACAGCAGAAGGGTCTGGGATAGCAGGCAGCGGAGGGAAGAGATGTGTGGAACAGAGTCCAAGAGGGACCAAGCAGGAGTGCCTAGTTGTCCTCTCCCGGTGGAGTTGTGGTCACAACACTTACTTCTTCTGCAATGATGTGTGTAATACAGGCAGAGCATCACTGACCGGGGGAGCTCACCTGAAGCTCCTATCAGGGTTTAGCGTTAGGGTTAGGACAGTGTTAGGATTTATACTGAGAGTGGATTGTGCAGATATGATGGAGCTCAACATGGCTGACCTTACTCTCCAGCCTCTCCAGAGATCAAGTTGTTACCACGTGACCCAAGAAACCTACCATATATCCTACTGTTAGAAGAGCCTGTTGGCATGGCCCAAGGCCTCAGGTAAATAGACTCTCATCAGGCAGGATATTCCAAGAGCCTAAGGGTGCTTGTAGGGAGATGGGAGCACAAGGCACAATCTTTCTTTGGACACGTTTAATATTTTACAGCACATCAGGCCCAAGATTCAGATACCTTGTGAGTAAGATAGAGGGATGAATGTGAGCTTATATACTTAGGAGGGTTTAATAGCTAGTAGGATGGTAGCACACAGTGGCTTAGCTGGAGTTGTGCAGCTTGGGGCAGTTCTTCAATTTGCCACCCTTCAACATATCTGAATACTGTATGTTAATCTATTTAAACAGAAAATTAAAATGAGGTATATCTGTTCAGAGCAGATTCCCTCCCCCAGCTAGTGCCACTGCCACTACCCAGAGTGATGATTAATGAACTGACACTAATATAAAGAGTGTTTTCTAACAGCATCAGGGGTATTCAGTCCACTGACTCTTTCCTTCTCATCACTGTCATCAGTGACTTGGATACAAAATAAAGGCTACATGCTTATTAGGTTTTCTGATGACACCAGTTGAGAAAGACTGAACTTGTGAGATGACATAGTTGGATTCCAAAAGGATTTCAGAGCCTTGAGTAACAGACCACATCCTCTATGATGAAACACAACAAAGCCAAGTAGGAGCTCCACCCCCAGGTCCTCAACACCAACTGTGGGAAAATATGGTTGGGAGGATTGACAAACAGTATTAAACACGGACAGAGCTTGAGGTAAGACCCATATGAGTTGCCTCCATAGCCTTGTATCCCCAAATGTCATCCCAATCCCATATCATCCCCTTTGAAAGAGGGATAACCTTGTTCCTATAACCAAGAGGGCAGCAAGGCTAAACAGAGGTCTCATCTATGAAAGGGCACAGAGGACATGCCTGTCAATGAGAGCTCTGATACTGTAAGTGGACATCGCTCATCCAAGTGTCAGGACTGCAACAGAGAACCCCACCCTACCCAACAGTGCTCAGTCTTTGGAGGCTCACTGGAGCTCTCACAAGTGCAGGACAGGCATGTGGAGGAGGGGTGGGGCCTAAAGACCCAGTCAGGACCCATGGGAAGAGCAGTGAAAGGACCCAGTCTAGGCCAGGTGCCAAAGTGCACTGGGCTCAGGCTGCCAAGCAGGCCTACTTCTCATCATCAGTGGTGCCCAGCAGGGACTGAAGACCTCTCTTCCTAAGGTGGTAGAGGGTATTCCAAGATAGGAATGAAGAGACAGAGAGAGGTTCTCACCCCAGGCCACACACCCAAGCGATGGCAAAACTGGAACAAAATCACTTTTCCTGTTGTAAAAATTTCAATAGGTAGGTTTTATTTCAACTTACACTAGAAAAATATATAGTGAACACCAAAAATATGTTTTCCTGGGCTGGATGTGGTGGCACACTCCTGTAATCCTAACACTTAGGAGGCTGAAGCAGAAGGATGGCCATGAGTTTGAGGCCACCTGGACTACATAGTGAGTTCAAGGCCAGCGTGAACTACATAGCCATAGGACCGTTTGTCTCAAAAAAAAGTTTTCCTAGATATTGATTCTCATGATGGACTATAAAGTTTAGAGATGAGTTGCTGTTAAGGAAAGATTAAAGGAATCTTAGCACACATGGCACCCAGACAGAGCAAGAATCCCAGGGGAGGGAGGTTAACAACTAAATTTATGGAAGGTTCAAATTCAACCAAGCTTGCTGTTTAATACTGGGCTCAGATAATGTTCTCCCTAATCTCATCATGAGACCAAATCTCACTTAATAATACCCAACATCTCTGTTCCTAACATACATTTTAAGCTGATTAGTATAAAGGTTTCTCTGAGCCCATTCATGTCATCAGTCTAACTGTAACCATTTCATTTCCTGCTCCAGTTCTTTCGTTTTTGTGTCTTCTCCTTGTCCATCTCTAGCAATACACAGACATACTTGCTGGAGACACACATCTCATAACCTCCACTAAGCACAATGGGTCTGCCTTTCTATGTAACACCCGAGCTAACTGACTGTCTTTGCCCCCAAAGAGTTCCTCCTTTCCCTAATAATGAAGTTCCTAAGGGAGTGGAAAGCAGAGCAGAATAGTAGAGGGAAAGTGCAAGAGCTACTGCTTTATGTGCATTATCTAATTTGGTCCTTGTTCTAGTCCTGTGGGCCAGATATCATCCCCAAGTCCAAATGAGAAAACAAAAGTTAGTTTACATGAAGCAGTCACACAGGAATTTAACCTTAGATCCATCACCCACTTTAGCCTGTGCTCCTCATTGACAGAAAAGGCTGTAAGATACAAATGCCCCTGGCATGGATATTCTCAATAGATTTAGATTCACAAATGCCAAATGGGAATGGAAATCTTCACAGATCACAGGGGAGAGACCTGCAGGGAGGAGGGGCATCCAGCTTCCTCACTGAGCTTTCTAGGATGCAGTGACTTTAATGCTTACAAATTCAGGTATGTTTGGCAGAAGGGGAGGCGTGAAAGCATAGAGCTTCTCCACCACTACTCCTGGCACCAGCCCATCTGACGTGCCCTTCTCTTCTCTTAGATTCAAACTTTTGCTTACTATGCCTCTACTTTCTCATCTGCTAAACAGAAGTAACATCACCTACTTAAAAGCCACAGAGAGGACTAACTGAAGTAACACAATGCTCTTATCACAGGGCCTGCTACCAAACAAGCACTCAGTAAACACAGCTGTTACTCTTATGCCACTGTTATAGATTCAATAAAATCTACCTCAAACAAGTGAAGATTAAATTTAAAAAAGAGTCCTTCCTTGGTATCATAGGGAGGTCAGTTCGAGGACCCCTTGCAGATACCAAAACCAAAGATGTTTGAGTTCCTTACATAAAATGACAATAGTATTTGCAATGAGAACTATACATGTCCTCCCATATACTTGAAATCATCTCTAGATGACTTACATACTATTTAATAATGGAAATAGTAGTTATTCTATATTATTTAGGGTATAATAGCAAGGTGAAAGGTCTGTACATGTTCAGTATAGGAGCAATTTTTTAAAAATATTTTCAATCTGTGGTTGGTTGAATCCTCAGATATATCTGACTATCATATGATATCATATCATATCATATATCAGTTGAATATCATATCAACTATCTGATGTTAAGGAGATGAGTGGGTGGGAAAGAACTGAGTAGTGTTAGCAGGCACTAAGAGGGGAAAGCGACTTGACGTGGTGTTTCTGCCCAACAAGGAAAACCCTTGGAGTTCTGGTCATTCCCCGGCATCTCAGGAACAAATGCTGTCACCCAGGCACATGAGCAGCTGCAGGTGTACAGAGCTGAGGCTCCAGACAAAGCAAAGAGATGTTCAGCCTCATTCAGGTTGGAGGTGCAGAGCCACCATGTGGCCTCCCAGGGCAGGGGCTGGACGGGGAGCTGCAGCCAAGCCCCACTGCAGGAGGCACAGGTTAGCCATCACTGAGGAGTCTGCTCTTTGGCTAAGGATGAACACAGGCTCAGAGGTGAGGAGCCAGAAGCAGCATTGCCATCTCCACCACAGCCAGAGCTTGCAACAAGACTAACACGGGACACAAAAAAGAGGGCCAGGGAGAGGGTCTCTGGGCAACGCCAAAACCAAGACTGTTCTCTCAACTGCACTGGCTGGGGAAACTACCCTAGAATGGGGAGCGCTGTGGTCTGCATGGCTGTCTCCCCGCAAAGTTCACCTGTGGAAACCTAACACCCAAAGTGATGGTTCCAGAGGTAAGGTGTTGGGAGATGATTAGGTCAGGAAGGGTAAATCTGCATGAGTGGCATTAGTGACCTTACTAAGGGGACACCAGGGAGCTGCCTCGCTCCTTCCACCATCAGAGGACACAGATAAGAAGCACCATTTATGAACCAAAAAGTGGGCTCTCAGCAGATACCAAGTCTTAGACTTCCTTGCCTCTCGAGCTATTAGAAATACACTTCTGTTATGAACCATTCAGCCTAAGAGACTTTTGTTATAGCCACCTAAATGGATTAATACAGAGGAGAGCAAAATTACTTTATTCTTTATATAGTGTGCTATATATCGGTGTGTTTTTAAATTCTATAATGCTTGAAAAGGAGCTCTGCCATATTTTTAACTGATAAATACTCAAAGAACTATTCAAATATTGTCATTTCTGGGCCATTCTGTATCTGGCTATTCAATTCTAGGGCCCAGAGTGGACAAAACATGTGTATGAATCCTTGCTGAATGTCACAAGGGACTCATTTCTGGCATAAATTTGGGGCTCAATAGTAATAAGATAGCTTCCCCTGGCATCAGGATAATTCTACCTGTTGAGCTCCAACTTACTGATCAGTCTTTTAGGTCATGCCTGTCTGAGGTTCAGACACCTCATCATTCTGCTTTTACTTTTCTATAAATCCCAGTGTATTAAACAAGGCACTGGTGACAACTTGTTCTCTTTCACTGTCTTGAAATATTCCTCCTCCTCCTGGATGATGTGAAGCAAGACCCAGATCCTTCAGGACCTACAAGAGAATCCTGGGATGCAAAGTCATGCAAGAAGGGGATAGAGCTTCCCAGACCAGTGTGGCATGTTCAGGGCAGCTGATATGTCCTCTTTCCCTTAAGATAACTGATGCCCGGCTCCTGTCCCAAACGTACTGGCACCACCCAATTCCCCGCCTCTCTGCCAGATAGGGTCCCTTTTGTTATGCAAAGACACAGCTAGAAGTCAGCTGTCTGTGAACCAGGAAGAGGGCCTCAGCTTGCCCTGAACCTCCCAGCTCCTTCATCTTGAACTTTCAGCCACCAGAACTATACGTACTTGTTGAGTTCACCCCATCTCTGGTATTTGGTTCTATTGGCCTGAACGGACTAAAACAGGTCTTGTTTATATTGTTTGATTCTCTATTTATCTATCTCTCCTATTAGTTCTGTCCATTTTAGCTACAGGTATTTTTAAGCTGTTATTAGACAAATGTACATGTATGATTCCATCATCATACTGAAATGTCCCTCACTGACTCTGTTAATACTTTTGTCTTAAAGTCTATTTGGTCTGATATCAATGTAGTCACCCAGCTTTATAATTTTTATTATTATTATGCTTGTGGTTTACATGGTATGTCTTCTTTCACCTTTACTTTCAGTCTATCTGCTCTTACATGTAAAGCCAGTACTTATGCAAGGCATTTAGTGTTTTCATCCAGTCTGGCAACCTCTGCTACTTAATTTCAGTGGTCAAGTTATTTACACTTAAGGTGGTTCGTGGCATATCTGGTTTTAGATTTATCATGTTGGTACTGATTCCTTGTTTGTCGTATCAGGTCTCAGGTACTCTCTGTCTCCTTTTCTGCCTTCTTTAGAGTCAATCAAATTTTGCTTTAGTGTTCCACTTTAATTCTGGTACTGACTTTTCAGCTCTACCCCCATATGCCATATTTTAGTGCTAGCTCAAAGGATTACACTATGCACCCCCCACTTATCACAGTCTAGTTGGGGTTTATGTAGTAAAACTTCAGGTATAATGTAATAACCACATAACACAATAGCTTGATTTGCCTTCCTCTGTTGTCATATTGACATATATACAGTCATACACCCCACACAATATTGATTTTTCTTAAGAAAGCTATGTGCCCATGAAAGAAATTATGAGAAAAACTATAGTTTCTACATCTACTCTCCTAGTTACTGCCACAAGTGCCTGTCAACCTCCCTGAAGATGTTTCCACCAGCAGGACTCATCCCCTTTCAGAAAAAATTCTTTAAGCACCCCTGAAGTCATAATCAACTGGCACCAAATACTCTCAATTTTTATTTCTTGATAAATACATTCACCGAGCCATCGTTTTTGAAGACTACAAAATTCTGGGTTGACAATCTTTCGGTACCTTAAAGATGACACCCTACTGCCCTCTCCCCTCCCCGCCCTCTCCCCTCAGTCTCCCTCTCCCCTCATTCATCTCTCCTTTTCTCTACCTCTCTCACTGTAGCTGTACTGGGGATCAAACCCAGGGCCTTGCACATGTTAGGCTAGTGTTTTGTCCCTGAGCTACATTCTCAGCCTCTTGTCTCCATTTTCTTTAAACAGAAGTTAGATATCATATTTATTAATGTTCCCAAAATATATGTCATTTTCCCTAATTGCTTTTAATTTTCTTTCTCTTTGACTTTTGCCAGATTCAGCAAGTTTTTTGATCCATTTTTTTCTCCTCCTTTTCTTTGATTACAATAAATACATGTTAGATCATTTAATATAGTTCCTAAAGTTCTATTTATTTAGGGTTTTTTTCTTTTTTTCAGATTTGACAATTTCTATTCAGCTTCCAATTTCACTTATTTGTCAACTCCAATGTGATATTATACCCATTTAACAGGTTTTTAATTTCCAGTTACTTTAATTTTTAGTTATGCAATATTCACTATATTCCTCTTACTATTATCCATTTCTGGGTCCATCTTCATCATATTTAAAATAGCTATTTTAAAGGTTTAGTCCACTGACTTCAGCATCTCAAAAGTTGGTTTGAACTGATGCTTTTTCTCTTGACTCTGAAATATTCTTCTATTTATACACATATCTCATAATATTTTATTGGTTGCAAGAGATTATGAATGGAACGTTGCAGAGGCTGAAGTTTCCATTATAGGAAAGGCATTTCATTTGGATACCACATAGTTCATATTCCTACATTTACAAATTATTTTTTAAAAAGAGCCTGTGGAGGAGAAAATAATTCATCAAATGCACATAGTTAGTATAAATTACCATAACCAAATCTCTTCTGAGTTCAGTGTCTTCTCAACTCTCCAATTTTGTAATTTACTGTTTTTTTTAATATTTTTCCTAAACTAATTCCATGAGGATATTTTGTCCTTTTAAAGAAAGAGCACTGAGCCCTTTCCTTTTTCTGTGCCCAAAGATCTCTCATTCATTCTTCTAGATCTAGCAATGCCACTGCTTTGCCGCTCCTGAAGACACCTGATCACAATGACATCTGCTCATTGAACACCTGTCTGGTCTGCCAAGTGCTATTTTTATAGTACTGTATGTGAGCTACTGTGCAAGAACTGTACTTACTCTTCCTTGCACGAAACCATGTCTTCTTCTTTTGGCAGCTTACTCTAACACCAGTCTGTCTACTGGCAGAATTAAATACACCTTTTATATGTCTCCAAAGCACATTCATATATAAGAAAGTAGTGGTTGTAAGATATTGTACTCATTAGTCTATGTGGTCACCTCTGCATTAGGCTGTAAGTCTTTCAAGGGCCAGTGGGCCCTTCTAGCACCATAATACCCAGCACAGTTCTAGGCACATGTTTGAGTTCCAGTGGCCTCCAGTGAAAGGGGAAAGTCCTGCCTCTGGGCTAGCATGCATGCCCAGTGCTCCCAACCTCTACAGAAAAGGCAGCTCAAAGGTCACCGTACCCTTGCCACTGAGAGGCAGAGGGCCAGCTCTACTCTGTATCTCCTCAGGACTGCAGTCATGGACACCTGACAAAGTTCTTTAGGGAAAGCCAAGACAAATCAACCAACCTGCCCAGTCCAGTCTCATCAGTGGCCTGAGCTATAGTGCTGACAGGTGTGGGATGTCCATCAGACCTTTGCAACAGGGCCAGCCCAGACACTCGTGGCTTCTGAGTCCCACAGCAAAGTATCAGATCACCAACAAGCTGACCCAAGGGCTCCTCAGGTCAGGCTCCCCCAAGTGGGATAGTGAAGGAAGAAAGGTATCAGCCATCACAGCCATCCATCTAGGTGCTTCCTTCTGTTTCAATGAAGATGGAAAAACTGCAGGCCAGGACTACAGGAACCAAATGCCAAACTGGACAGGGGTGTGGCTTCCCTGGGGAGGACAAGACCACACTCCAGCTTGTGAGATGTTCACTCAATCATTTGCTCCATGCACATGTATTAATCACAGTGCTGTAGTAGGAAATAGCCATAATATGATAGCATAGTAGCCAAAAGCAAAATCTCTGGAATCAGATGACTTAGGTTCATAACCAGGTCCCAATTTTAGGTATGTAACTTTTAACAAGTTATACAGAGTCTTCATGCTTTGGTTTCTCAACAGGAATAGCAATATGAAGGGTCGCAAAGATTAAATGAGTAATGCGTTTAAAAGATGTATCTCAGTGTCTAGTGTACAAGAAGTGCTTGATAAATGTTAGTGATTATTATCCTTGGGTCTTGGGATAGCATCTGAGAAATCAAGGAAAAAAAGAAAGTCCCTGTCCTCAGGAGCTTAGCCTAATGGAGAAATCTAACTGCTATCACCTTTTCCAGTGTGATTTGATCCTGACAATGCAGGGTGGAATCCCTCACAAGGAAGCAACTCTGAAGAAGCCGGGTTTCCCAAAGTATAGGGTCCTCACACTGGACCTTAAAAGAATTTCAGACGGAAGAGAGTAGAGTGACCTTCTCAGTAGAAGCAGGAGTATGTCAAAGAGAGTTTGGAGCAGTTGGTATAAGGAGGAGTTAGTGTCCCCCACAATAAAGCACTTACAGTGAAGCTAAAGAGGTAACTCAGACCAAATAATTTTTTTTTATTTTCTATAGTGTTGAATGTGAACCTAAAGGGAGTTTGTAAGCAGGGAAGGAACATAGGAAAAGTCTGTCTCCAAAAAGCTCTTCTTTCTGCATTGAAACATGAGCTTATCCCAATCTACATGTAGTGGAGGATATAGTGAATTCATTTTCTTCTTCCTTCATTCACACTGGGCTGTAAGTGACTAATAAAGTATAAGGCACTGTTTCACCAGGAGAATTTACAGATGTCTGGGAGACAACTGATGAAACCTAGGGCATTATCCAGAGGAGGAAGGAAGTATTTTGAAATTCAGAGGATCTCACCAAGTTGGCTGTCTTCTTTTTCTGAGTGTCTAAGTTCATTACAATAGAAAACTCTGTACCAAATAAATAATTGGTTAACAGAGTCTGACTGCTCTATCTCAGAACACCTAGTGCTTGGCAAACATACCAGAGATTCAGCATTATGACCAATGTTTTCACTAAGCCATCTGTCCTTTTAATTGGTCAGAGGTGAAACACCACTACTAACTCACAGTCTGGCTGACAGGTAGCTAGAGGGCAAGATCTGTGGTAAAGACAAAGTCTAGATCACCTTTAAGTCTGTATCCTACACTTCATCCAGTGGTAGATTTTCTTTTCTCTGCCCCAGCTCTTCCTCATACAAATAAGTGATGGTCTTTTTCTGGTATGAATAAACTGTAATAGTACATAAGATCCTAATGAGATAACTGACATTGTGAAATGGGAAGAAAATGTCTAAAGGTGTAGGGAAGGTTGGATGGGTAGGGGAAGGGTAATAAGGGAAAAGAAAAAATGTGAAAAAATGAAAATATGGAAATAAAGTGGTTGTAAATGGGGAAGGGAGGAGGGGTAAAGGGAGGGCAGGGACAAGGGGAAAAAATGAGAATTAGACCTGTCATGTAGAGGTACAAGATCCTAATGAATGTAACTGTACTATATCCCTAAAATGTACCAATAAACTCAATTAAAAAGCAAAAAAAAAAAGTGATGGTCTAATGTTAGCCATAAACAATGGTGACCAGTTCAAATAACTAAATTCAGTCAAGAATAACCCCAGAGAAACAATTGAAATTTAAGTCTCTGTCTCCTATCAATAATATATCTCATCTGAAGACATCAGCTCATTTTAGAGAGCTAAGGAACATCTAAAAGCAGGTGGAGATCTTTGAAAAGTAAAGATCAATCCTCAGTAACCTCAATATTACTCAGGACATCCTTCCAAGCTGATCTGAAAGCTGACACTGTTCAACTCTTTCAGACAACTTATATGTGGAATCCATAAGAAATGGTATGACATACAGCTCCCCCATGAACCCCATCTATACCTATGTCTAAGACCTACTCCTTTAGGACCTATGAACTGCATCTAACCAATACAATGGCAACAGTGAGGGGACGTCACACCTGTGACTACATTACATTGCTTAAAACACTATCTCACTAACAAACTCACAGTACAGCCTGTCCTTGAAGGCAAGCATCAGTCCATGTTGCAAGGAGCTGTAGGTGGCCCTACAGTCTAGCCAGCAAGAAGCTAATGGCATCAGACATACAGCTACAGCCCAACTCCAGCCCCCATGCTCCTTGCCATGAAGCTGCAGCCACAGGATCAAACCCATGGCTTGTGGAGAAGCCTCAGCCTTGAATGGATCATGGAGCCCAGATGTTCTCCTTTCTGCCTCCCTCCTGTTCTTCTCCCTCTTCCCAACCCCTAGCAATCCAGCCATCCACACAGGAATCCCAGGGAAATCATCCACATGCCTGTACATCTCTCACATCCACAAATAAGGAAGCAAGAAGAAAAAAACGGCAAAATCTCATCTGGCTGGTTGAAACCAATTCTCATTATGGTGATTTACATTAAGAGGGGCTCAAATTTGCATACCATTAAGATTAACTTGTGCACATTTTATTTCATTTCAGCCTTAAATTCTTCATGGAAGCTGAGCCTCCATGGTTTTCTTCCCCAAGTAACAGAGCTTTAAAATAAAAATAAAAATAAAAAGATCTGCTATTTCTAGTGGATTTTTTCAAATTCACTCATTCACTTTGGAGAAGGGTAGGTCAGATGCCATTTGGGATGCACCTCCAATGCTCACACAGAAGGTTCCTCGAATAGGAAATCGAATTTTAATAGTCAGCTCTGCAGAACTCCAGGCAAGAGTGTGCATAATACTAGTAACCCCCTGTCAGCAGAATGAAAGTTGTGAGGTCTGTCATTTTTCACAGGCAGAAAAAATTTAAGGTGCACTTAATCCCACCTCTGGGCTTGAGCCACACCAGTCCACTCACTGGACTTAGACTGCCAAATCCAGATGTGTGTGTCCCACTGGCCAAGCCCTATAAAGCCTAGTAACAGGCACCCAATATCTCCTCTCCCTGGAAAATGATCAGGGAAAAACAGGTTTTTATGAGCTGCACTAACACAATGTATCTCGGTATGATTAATCCATCTCAGGAAAATGACTTTAAGAGCCAATTAAAGGCAGTTTTAGCAAAGTTATTTTGCATTGTCTCTTTATTCTGCTTCTAGTGACAATTGTACCTGTCAGTAAAGCTATGAGAAACCATCAATTTTGGCAGTATGGATTTTCAGAAAAAAATAAGAACCACTGCCCTGGGGAGAGATTGGTTGTCCACCTCTGAGCGCAAATCCGGAGGCTGAAATGGAGACCTTGCCCTCTGTGTGGCTTCCAGCTCCAGGAGATTGGTTTACGGGTCCTCCCTTTGCTGCTCGCTGCCCTTCTGCTCAGAAACATGGGAACATAATCACCATTCACCTCTAAGTGATGAAGGAAAAACATTCTACCCTGCAGAAAAGTCTCTGATCACAATGGAGGAGAAGCAAGAGGAAGAAAAGAAGGAGGAAAATAAGAAATGCTTTCTATAAACTAAATAAAATTACTTTCCTGGTTTAAATTGGCAAACAAGATACGGGCATGGAGGCACACACCTGTAATTCCAGCACTCTAGGAGGCTGAGGCAGGTGCATTATGAATTTGAGCACAGCCTAGGCAAATTAGTGACTTGGGGAGTCCCTGTCTCAAAATAAACAATTTTTAAAGGACCGGGGACGTAGTTCAATACCTCAAAATGCTAAATAAATAAAAATAAATAAGTATTAATTTAATGACAAGCAAGATGAATGGTTCCTTTCAGGGCAATGACTTTACCTTCTTTTATCAACTCTCTTGCATCTAAGCAATTAATAAAGCCTATTCGTAGGGGAAAAAAACACATCCTGTAACCTTTCCATTCGTTTCTCCTCCAAAACAGGGATCACTTGCATGGTAAGTCACTGAGAAAAGAGTTAAACTGAAAAAATAAAGAGTCCCCAGCTCCCTGCTGGGGGTTAATAAACACTCCCAGGCTGGGCTCATCCAGGTGGGCCCTCTGGGTTCTCAGGTCTCTACTCCTTAACGGAGAGCCAGGCTCAGGTGTCTCACTGAAGCGAAAGGGCTGTCTCGACCTGTGGCTTGGGTTCTGTCACTCTGCTCAGTTAGGGTTACAGCTTCATTATGATGACTGCTCAACTTCTGTCAGGACAAATGCTCATCAGTTCACCTTTCTCAAAGCTCAAGGAGGTGCTTGGGGAGCCAGGGTCACACAGAGGCAAAGCGAGCAGCCAAGAGGCTAGTTCTGTGAAACCCCCCTTCCAAATATGACTCCATTGACATCACCGTCTGCTTCAGTAGTCCAGGGATCTGTGTAGTCCCACGGGGGCTCACAGGCTTGGAGACAGATCCCCAACATCACGGCTCCACCGTGGCCCTTCCCAGGAAATATGCTCCATGTACCTGAGCCTAACAGTAACGCTTTAACTTCAGCCTGCACATGCCACATTCCTCCGTCAAAGCTCTGACCTCAGGAAGACGTCTTGGGACATCCCCGAAGTCCCTTGCACAAAGCCATGTTGCACTGTCCTCTGCTCCTACAAAGCTCCATCAGGACCAATTAAAACCCTGAATCCTTGACAAAGCTTCCTGTAGCGAGCTTAGCATCCAAAACAAAGTCAAATTCATCTGTAGCCCAGTGCCTAACTCTGAGCCTGGAACACCAGAGATGCTCAAGAAATGTACGTAGATGAAAGAAAGAGGTGGTTATGGAGGCACATGCCTGTCTGCCCAGCACTCAGAGAGGTTGAGGCAGGAGGATCACATGTTCATTCTCAGCCTGTGCAACCTAAAAAAAAAAAAAAGAAACACCCTCTCAAAATAAAAAATGTAAAGGTAGATCAGTGCAAAGGCCCTGAGATCAATCCCCAGTACCAAAACAAACAAACAAACAAAACACAGAAAGGAAGGAAAGGACTTAGTATTCATGAAAATGAGTCGGTCTCCTTAGGCTGCTAGAGATAAAGGGAAAAATAAAGAAAGGAACCAACACATGTCAGATGCATATATGTATCTGGCATTATTCTAAGTACTTTCTTTCATTATGAGCACTTTTGTTTCCCTCATTATATTTTATATATGAAAAACCTGAGGCTCAAAACAATTAAATAACATTCCAAAGGGTCCATAAGTAATAAGTCTCAGAGCTGGACTTCTGAATCCCAGCCCATCTGACTATGGAACATGCAGTCTTTTCCTCTTACAACATTGTCTTCTTAGACACATAAAATATTTGGATCAAGACAGACCTTAGCGATAATGCAGCCTGAAGTTTCTGAGGCCCAGAGAGTATGAGTCATTTGCCTCGGGTCACCCAGCTAGTCCGTGGTGCAGCCAAGAACCTAGTTCTCCTAGTTCCCACTCCAGTACTTTCGGCACCACCCTCGGCATCCACTGCAGCTGTGACTAAATGTGACGTTATTCTATCAGATCAGATCATTAAGAAATAGTACAAGATATCTGGGAAATAAGGTTAGCACTTTGTGTCTTCCCAGAGCAGCTGTAAGTCTGGGCCTGGAACACTGGGGAGTATGGGAAGGAGACAAATGGGCCCGAAGACGCCCAGTGCCCCTCCATATCCCTGGAAGACATCTGTACCTGGGAGGAGCAGGAGCCCTTGGGAGAGTCACTGCTGAACCTGTTAAAAACCCGCTCTCCAGACCGGAGGTAACAGGACTTCCACTGCTTTCCTGGTGAAATGACTGATCCAATGGTTCTGGTGTCCGTGTCTTCACACCTCCGTGGCTTTACTGCCCATAAGCATCTCTCCCTCATCCTGTGAGGGCTTCTTCCGTCAGCATTTTCAGGATTGGTAAACAGAAACTCTGGAGAAGATGAGGTACTTGCTCAGTTAATGACAGAGCGCAGACAGCCAGGCAGGGTCTCCCAGCACAGCCACCAGCTGGGTCAGGAATCGGTTGCATGGAACAGGCCTTTCTCCTGCCTGGGGCTTCCTTCTGCCTCTCCCTGATCTTTGTCCCTGTTCCTCTTGACTTTTACAGTCTCCACTGCCCTGCAGCATCCCCTAGCTCATCCAACTCCTTCTCCAGCAAGTGAGTGGTTTTATCAACAGAGAGTGGCTTTAGTTCCCTGCCCTTTCATTTTCCCCACTGGGAAACTAGGGTGACAGTTAAGGCCTCCCCCTACCATGACACTTTGTAATTTACTCCACGCCACTAGGATTCATCCACTTTCTGACCTCTAACACTTTGCAGCATTGCTGCACAATTTAGCCATTCATTACACGCAGTCACCTTTTCCGATAATTGCTTCCCATACACCGTCTCATTTCTCTAATAAATGTGCAACTGCTTAAAGGCAAGAGCCAAGGCTAATGTTTCTGGTTTCTTCTCCGCAGCCATTCACACAATGATAAAGAGGCACTGGGCACTTAGAATATGTCTGCAGAATAATAAAAGAATGGGTGGGGCGAAGCCAGGTCTGACCTCCATAGTGATACGACCATCACCTTGCAGAACAGAAGAACAATAAGGCATGGAACAGGAAGAATCAAGCCAGCTGTTCTTGAATCCATCACTCACTTTTAAAAATAAATTGGACCTCCTGCCTGCAAAGCAAACTCTCTCTAAGATACAACTGAGCCTTCAGCAGATGTTTTTCTCTTATAATTTGTCTCACCTTTAGAATGAAAGGAAAATTTATTTAACCTAAAATCATTTCCTTCTGCAAATGATTGCTCATGTTAGTGACTTCAGCCCTGTACTGAGCTTACAAATAAAGTATATTAGTCCTTTGGGGAAAACAGGCACATGACAAAATAACATTGATACAAAATATACCACATGCTGGAACTGAGAAGAGTCATTGTGATGTGTCAACTTGACTTGAGTAAGAACCACCTAGCAGATTACTAAATCTCTGGTATATCTGTGGGCGACAAACTCCTATCCTAAAAACTGTGGAAGAAAGACCTAATCCAGATGTGGGTGGTGCCAATGAATAGGCTTGTAACCTGGATGGAATAAAAAGGGAAAGAAAAAGTAAGCTGCCCTTTTCTTTGGAGGCACTCCAGTCTTCTTTATTGCCTTTGGACATTCATCTCCAAGTCTTTCAGGCTTCCAGCTCACTCTTCAGCCTCCCAACACTTGACTACTACTAGATCCTCCAGCTCTTTAGCATGCAGATGGTCATTTTAGATTCTCCTATCTCTGAATCCCCAGACAGCCACTAGGACTCCTCCCCTCTGATCCTGTAAGCCTACCCAATAAAGCCCTTGTATAAATATACATATATTTCATATTGATTCTATTCCTCTAATGGACCCTAATACACACAGCTGCCAAGTATTATGGGTATCACCAGAAGAAGAACTTTCCTTGCATAAGACTGACATCAACCTGTTCAAGAAACAAAATCCCATTCATTCTAACTGGAGTAAAGGGAAATTGTTTTGAAGATACTAAAGTATCCTGCAAACATCAAAGGCAAGAAGAGAGTCAAACAGACTCCTTCAACAAATATTTATTGGAGATCTACTGTATGTCAGGCACTGGCCATATGGCAGTAATGTGGTGATTGAGGAACCCAAGTTATTCCAACCCCCAAGCATCTGGGTCCTCCGCAGATAGTTTGCAGATGAGAAAAAACAGCATCCAAAAAGGAGCGAAGCAGGCATCACCCCACCCCTCACCACTGGTTCTGATGTTACTAGATCTGGATGCAAGGGGCTCGGGAAATGCAGTTCGAGGCCAGGCTGCTGCTGTCATCCTCAGAGGATTTCATTCAAGGACACTTGATCTCATTTTTAAAGAGTAAAGCTGGGCATGGTGGCATATGCCTGTAATCCCTACACTTTGGGAGGCTAAGGCAAGAGGATCGCAAATTGTAACTCAGCCTGGGCAACTTAGTGACTGAGTGAGACCCTGTCTAAAATTTTTAAAGTGGGGGGGCTATGGGTGTGGCTCAGTGTGAAAGCTGTGGGTTCAATCACCAGTACTACACACAAAAATAAGAGTGTCTCCCTTGGACATGGGACCTGGAAAGTTTCAAGACACATGACTATGCCTATGGCAGGAAAATCTACAAGCAGCATACAGGTAGGTACCAATAAAAAGACCACACCATACCATACACTCAAAGGAAGTAAAAAGCTAAACTAGCCCTTTATCCTAGGCAAGAGCTATTGTTCCCTTGATATTCCCTTGGGTGGTGACAGTTTTATAAACACTGACTCTGGTTTTTTAGGGGTTAGGAGATGCTATATATGGACTCCAAGCTCTCATGAATGCTAAGCATGTGCTGTACGACTGAGCTATCCCCCAGGCTTTGACTCTTCTCCTTCACGTTGACTTGGTAACACATAAAAATCAGATAGCAAAAAAAGAATCTAGTTAGTTCATGTATACTTGAGCTGCATTGAGTCTTTTCATCAGACTCAATGGTTCTTGGTAACAAAGTTTGAACAAGAACTGAATTCTAGCATCCACGTTGCTTCTTGGCTGAGTTAGCCCACCCTCAAATCTGGATACGTCCTTGTACCCCTCTGAGTCTCTGCCATTCCCTGCATTCCCCCAGCCTCAGCTCTCTCCCAGAAAGCTTTGCTCACTTTTGTGCCATGATAAGCTCCAAAGAGGACCAGTTACTTCTTGCAACTACCACTCTTCGCAGTACACATGGCAGCTTCTGAGGTCCATCTGCAACACATGAGGAAATAAGATAGTTCAAGAAAGCTCTGGGCACACAGGGCTAGCACATCTACCTCACAGGGTCAGGCTGGTGAAACTGGGAGGTAGCATCCTCCCAGACTCCCAGTTGTGAAGTAGAGCAAATCCCTTGCTCTCAGAACTCCTCTCCTGAATAAACACATACTTTATACTCACAGATATGCAGTATGATCAAAAAATAAAATAAACAAAATTTTTATTTACCACAGTATCCTCCCAAAATACTCTGCTCTGCTTCACATCCCATCATTCTTACCACTTTCTGAAGCACTTCTGGAAGTTCTCTTTAGCAAGTATTTTTTTGTTTTGTGGTTGTTTGTTTGTTTGTTTTTGTGGCTACCTCATGCCCTGAATCAATTCAAAATGTTTTTGGCAATTACTGTCAAATGAAAACATTACAGCGTGTCCTCATCTACCCTACTCACAGCATCCGGTGCCATGTGACTTCCCCAAAGTCAAAATGACTGTGCAAGGTAAACATGTTGAACTGATTCAGGACATCAAGGCAGTCAGGGCAGCACAACTAAAGACTGTCATGAAAGAGGACTTCAGTACTGCTTCCGAAAGTAGCAAGAAAAATGGAATAAGACTGAAGTGAGGGGGACGATGCTGAGGGAGATTCATGGCAATGTACCTTTTACTGTAATAAATATTTGTTAAATCTGAACACTTAGTGTAATTTATCAGATCTTATACAGGCTCAAAACTGGTTTCTCCTACCGCCTTTTCTCCTGCCACAAACCTTTTGGCTAGAAAGATTCATCAGCCTTCTCCCAACCAGCCATAATCCCTCTTCTATGCAGCTCACTACTACCAGTACTAGGCCTTGCTTGTTAAGACTGCCAGGAGTATGGCCCTGGGCCACAGTCCATTTTCCCTATTCTTAATAAAACAGAAGTCTAATTTGGCAGTTGACTTTGAGCAAGTATTTTATTGCTGTAGGGGTTACCTGCCCTCCTCTGAGGCACTGAAACCTGTTGCTTCCAAGTTGGAAGGCCTAGGAAATCTAGATAAAAGGGCTTTAAATATGTTTTTCCTACTACAGAGGTAACACAAAATCAATAGACTCTGTGATCTCTTATTGAGGGAATAGTGGAAAGAAGAGTTGGTTAAAAATGGAGAAAATAAGCTATGACAAAACTGAAAGCTGAGACAGGGACTTTAGACTTGATTTTATGTACACAAAAGGCTTGAGGTTGGACAGCCCTAGGGCCAAATCTCATTTATTCTACAAACTTAGCTACAAAAAAATTATTCATCCTTTGTGAGTCTCTGGTCAACCAGTTTACCCCTGGGATAATTACGATTGCTTTCCTTACAGAGTTGGGGGGATCAAACTCACACAAAGGAATACTCCACAGCTCCAAAAAAAAATACGAGGACACCCCTCATTTATTAACATGGAAACATCTATAAGACCTATTGCTTAAGTGGATAAAAGCAAGACATAATGTAATGTATATATCAGTTTGCTGGGACAATTGTAGTACAAGAAAAATGTATTTCCTCAGTTCGGTAGACTGGAAGTTGAGTGCTCTCTCCTTGACTGGCAAATGGCTGCCTCCCCACCTTTGATCCTACATAGTCACCCAGCTGTCTTTGTTGTCTGCATCCTAATCTTCTATAGGGACACAAGCTATATCAGATGAAGCCACTCATATCATTTCACATTACCTAAGGTGTATCTTTAAGCGTTCCATCTGTACACACAGTCAAAAATCTGAAATACTAGGTTCTACCATCACCATCAACAAAAATAATTCATATATTGAAATCCTAATCCCCAAGGCAATAGGTAGCAGGGTCTTTGGGAGATGATCAGGTCACAAAGTGGATCCCTCACCAGACATCAAATGTGCCAACGCCTTGAGCTTAGACCTCTCAACCCCTAGAGCTGTGAGAAAGAAATTTCTATTGCTAAAAAGTCTATGGTATTTTATGATAGCAGCCCAGGCAGACTTAAACATCTGAACTTCAAGGAATACAATTTCAGCCCACAGCAGTGCTTGCAGAAAACAAATGTCTACACAAAGACTCATATTGTAGCGTTCCTAGCAGCTTTATTCACTTTATTAGGGTTCTCAAGGCAGCAGAACCAATAGAATATATAATTCTAAAAGGAGATTTATTAAACCAGGTTACAGTATCAGAGGCCAGATAGCTGTCTGCAGGCTGGAGAGCCAGAGAATCTAATAGCTGCTTAGCCTAAGAAACTGAAAACCTCAGAACAAGAGGAGCAGGGGTGCAGCCCTAGTCAGAGGCCAGAAGCTCCTTGCAGAGTTGTTGGTGTGAGTCCCTACTGAAAGGGTGAAAAGCTGGAGTCTGATGCCCATGGGCAAAGGCAGCAGCAAAAGATGCACCTGCTCAAGAAAAATCAAGCTTGCACATTCTGGCAAGGCTTTGTTCCTCCAACACCACTCCCCGTCTATTTGAAAATGCCTCCCACACTCAGGGTAGATCTTCCCCCGTCAGTTTGCCAAACACATCTGGAAACACTCTCACAGACACACCCAGAAGTGGGCCTTACTTATTTTCTAAGTGTCTCTCCATCAAATCAAGTTGACAACCTAGATTAACCATCACACTCATAATCATCATTAACTGAGAATACACAAGTGTCTTATCAGTTGACTGGATAAATGATGGTGCCTTCATTCATTCAATGCAAAGGGAATGGCTTGCAGACTATTTTAACTTAAAACATTTGGACAAGCCACAGCTGCAGAAAGAAGCCTTTCATGTAATATTTTTTAATTTGACATATAGCAGTGGTACATATTTATAGGGAACAGAGGGACATTTCAACACATGTATATAATATGTAATGACCGATCAGATCAGGCGATTGGCATGTCCAGCACCTCACACATAGATCATCTCATCTTGCTGGAAATGTTCAAAATCCTCTCCACTGCTCTCAGAAAGCAGTCTTACTTTCACTTCCCTTTCATAATTAAAGCAGAATTTCCCAAGAATTTAGCTGCCATAAATGTCCTTCCAGGAGATTCTAAGAAAGAAAGCTGATTTTTAGCTCTGGAACATCTTACATAATTGTGTAAACAAACTTAATCAGAATTTGCCATCTTTTGCTGTTAGAGCCCCACCTTACTAATTCAGTAAGTCAGTATATAAACCCTCACCTCTAGCTGTTGAGAGTCATTCTTTAAAAAATGTTTCCACATTTGTGTCTTAAAAACAAAACCTTTTCTCCTGCTAATCTCTATTTGTCAGTTAACTCACTTGCCCTTGACCACATGAACTTAGGAGGTATAAAGGTTTTCCTCCAAACAAGCTCAATATTAAATACTGAAAATAGATAAACTTGTTATACACAATTCAAAAATGACAATTCAAAGAAGCCAGACCAAAAAAGGACTACATATAATATGATTCCATTTATATGGCACTATAGAAAATGCACAACCAGAAACGAACAAATGCTTACCAGGCACTAGGGGTGGAGAGAGAGGCTTGTATGCAAAGTGAGTATGAGAAAACATTTCCAAGGAGCTCCTCTATAACAGGACTGTGACTGCAGCCAGGACTACCTGACAGAATACACTGTTAAACTCATTGAGTATACACTGTAAGAGCGTGCATTTTGTTCTGTGCAAATTATACCTCAGTCAACTTCATTTTACAAACTACCATTAAAATTTTTCTTTTCCATTAAAAAATTGGGGATTGAGATATATCATTGCAATTTCTTACAAATATATCTGCATGAAAACCAAACAGTGTAATGACAGTAGCTTCCTGGAAGAAGAGAAGAAAATAGAATCTTAGCATATGGAGGACAAGGATAAGAGAGGCTTCTACTGAATATCTATTCTTTCTAGGTTTGAACCAAGACAATACAGCACCCATTCAACAGCTAAAAGACAATAATCAATTTATCATTTTAATGAGTGAATGAATGTGCAACTTGGTAAGCTCTGGAGTATGCAAAGGCTATATTTCACTAAAAGGAGGAAGCCTTTTTTAAAACCTATGAAAATAGGACTAGTTGTTTTTTAAAATAAGTATTTCTTTGCTGCTTAATATTTGCCATGTCATCATTTCTCAAAGTGGGATTCATTCTTTCATGTGCTACATGAAAACAATGTGCATATGTTCAGCAAATTTTGGAAACATTTTGTGTGGGCACTGTTGGAAACTGAACCCAGGGCCCCACAACATGCTAAGTGCTCTACCGCTGAGCTACCTCCCAACCCTGGGAAACATTCTTTTCTGCATCAATTTTTGAAGTTTTCAAATGCAAAGCTAAGCTTATTAACTGTTCTAGAACGTTCACCAAAAGTATTTAACCATACAACATTTGGGGGGGGGTTATGATCTTATGGCATATTCTTCGGGGCTAATTTTCCACTGAACAGCTTGAGAAAGGAGCATTAAGCCTCTGTTGGTAATCTTTTGAGTGGAAAGCTCAGGCCAAGCTCAAGACCACAGCTGGCAGAAGCCCAAATTCCTTGAATCATAGGAAAGTGGGAGAACAGTACATATGACTGGGAAGTCACTCCAGCCCAAGGTGTGTGCATACCACCTCAAGTGACCTGTTATCCACACAGCACTTGACAAATTTCCCCTCCCACCGAGGAGCAAAGTAAAAAGACACTAGGATTCCTACTCTGGTGGAATCCAAGTGGACATTTCTGAAGCTAACTTGCCTAGTAGGAAGGGTATTGTCTGGGAAAGGAGTAAAAGAGGGCTCTTGGGTTTTTTGAAATAGAATTAATTTGGAGTTGAGGATCTCTGGAACACAGCAGAAACCAAGGAAAGTCCCATGGAGGGAAAAGCCTCAATATTAAGTAAAATTCTCTCTTACTGAAGTCTGATATTTC
The DNA here is from genome assembly GCF_012274545.1 of Fukomys damarensis. Classification (NCBI taxonomy): domain Eukaryota; kingdom Metazoa; phylum Chordata; class Mammalia; order Rodentia; family Bathyergidae; genus Fukomys; species Fukomys damarensis. Next base: position 16,162,980 of record NW_022900919.1, on the reverse strand, counting down.
CCCCTTTTTTGCCTCCCTCGTGTTCAGGGCTGTTCTGAATTTGGCAACAGAGGCAACATAGCCTACTGGAAAGAAACCAATGGAAGGAGTCATTAAAGTTCTCCCTAAGGCACAGATAGGAAAATATACCCCTGTGTACCTTAATGTTAGGTGAACAAGAAGATGCAAATAGAAGTGCTGTGTAATTCTCCAGGCTTCGCCACGGCAATCTCTCTGTAATTTCCAGTCACTCTCTGCCCCTGCTACAGTGAACATTTCACATTGAGATGACAAAGTTATGAGAACAAGGTGGCCCAACTTTCCTGAAACACCTTATGAATGACACCTGCCCAGAAGAGTCACCTGACCTACATAGGATTTAGCATGTGTAAGACATTAATGTTGAACCTCTAAAATATTGCTGCAAATTGTTACTGCAGCATAGCCTAGCCTGGCCTGACTAATGATCAAGAATTTGAACCTGCAGAACAGGCTAAAAGCCCTGTTCCATCTCTTACTAGCTATTTGGACTTAATAGATTGCTCAATTTCTCTGTCTTATTATCCTCCTCTAGTCAGGATAGACTACATGTGGCCATAGCAATAAGTAACACTCATATATTGTTAAATCATAATTGTCTAATTCTTGTTTACATTATATAATTTTGTGCTATAGTCAACACTTAGTAGGTTGTGGTTATTTCATGATTTTTTTAAAGTAAGTTTTTTAAAAATATTTTTGCATAAAAACAGTAATTTCTCAATGAAAAAAATCTTTAAACACAATCTTAGCCAAGTTATTGAGATTAACATCAAAAGTGAGATGACACAGATATTAGTAGACATCCTTGATATGACAGAATAAAAAAGATACTTCACCTCTGCAGCACTGTCTTCAAAAAGTTCTAACTCTGGGGCTAATCAGGAGATGAATCAAAACTCATGAAAAATAAAGGAAGAGTAAAAACAAACAAAAAAAAATCCAAATAAAATCTAGAATTTAGCTAATAGTAACTGCCTATAGTTTTTCTAAACAACAACCAATTTTCCAACACCAATCTGGGCATCCTATAGTTCAGTTCAGTTCTGACTCTGATTTCCCAGTGTAGCCAAGACCCACGTTTGAAGGCTCAGTCCCCAAAGACAGACGCCACTTCTGAATGGCAGTCACAAATGGGGTACCCAGGCTACCCACACAACTGCCCAGCTGACTGAAAATTCAGGTTCTCCAAAAACCTTTCCTCAGGTTGATAGTTCCCTAGAATGACTTGGAGAACTAGGAATGAGTTTTCTTTTCATCATTAGTTTATTAGAAAGCTTGTATGATCCAGAACAGCCAAGCAGAAGAGATGCATAGGGCAGAGTACAGGGCAGGGGTGGTGGAATAGTGCAGAGTTTCCGCACCCTCTGTATGCACCAGCTACCCAGTACACCAACCTGGGATCCCTCTAAATCTTGTTGTTCAAAGTGTATTGTCCTGAATGTTATTCAAAACTGGCCACATGACTGATTAAATCAGTGGCCATTAGTCATTGATCCCATTGGTTATTGATCCACTTCCCCTCCCATTCCCAGAGGCCAAACTGTGGGGCTAAATATTCCAACCCTCTAATCATATGCTTGGTCCTTCTGGCAAGCCAACCCCATCCTCAAGTCCTGAAGAGTCACTTCATTAGCATAAATTCAGAGATCATCAGAAAGGGACTCATATTAAAAAACAAAACAAAATAAAGCTTATTTTCAAGAAATTGCAAGGGTTCAGGAGTTCCACATCAATTATTTAGCTATAGTACAGGTTTCTATACCACGGCAATGTAAGATACTCACATTAAGAGAGATATATGGGAACTCTGTACCATCTTTGCAGCTCTTCTCTAAATCTATAGTTACTCCGAAATAAAGATACATACATACATATATACATACTACAGAGATAGCCACTCTGCTCTCTATCCAAAGCCCAGGTGCTGAAGCAAATGATACCTTCACTTTCCTGAATGTGGCAAATTCCAGGCATCCAAGAAACACGCCCTGACCTTCCACGTGACACCCACTCTACCCTCTCACTCTTCTTGAGTGATAACTGCATCAAGTTTTAGATCCTTCTTCCTTTTCTCCTACTCCCGAGGGACTACAGCTGAAAGCTCTGAAACAGAAATCCCCAAATGATGACTTGTAGGTAACATCCGACCCACCACGTCTGTCTATAAAGTTCCAGTGGAACACAGTCATGCTCCTTCGTTTACTGCACCACAGTAGATATTGTTGATATCAGCTTCACATCACAATGGCAGAGCCCAGTGGAGTATTTGTAAGAGAAACCAACAGGAGCCCTGCAGTGCCTAAAATATTTCCTTTCCTGTCCTTCACAGAGTTTGCCCCCTCCCCCCACCGCTGTAAACATTGACCCTCCCTTCTCCCTAAGCATTAGGAAGCTAAACCCTTTGTTATCTCTGGTTGCAGAAGAGAATGCTGTGCAGGGAACGGAAAATGGGAAGGTATCTCTCTTGTACGCTGCCAAATCAGTGTGATTTTCCTGAGCACCCTCTTAGCATCAAGGGATGCGTCTGAGCTACAGGAGAGCTCTCAGGAGTGGTCACAGTTTGAAAACACCTTAATGAAACAAGCTTCTAAACACATTCCCGCGGGGTGCCTGCTTCCTTACAGGACTGCCTGGCCCAGCCTGTCAGGTGCCTCCTGTCTCCCAAGCAGATGCCTGTCAACAGTTGGGAGTGAGGCCTGCTAGGTAGGCTGGATGGTTTTGTTTTGTTTTTTCAGAGTGTTTTTCTCTCTGCCAGTTTCAGGCAGCTGTCTGAACAGAGAAAATGCATAAAATCTCGTTTGGCCAGTTCCTTGAGAAAAAGTGTAACATTGTGTGAGTACCTTGAATTGGATTTCAATGAGTTATTGAATTATATGCCATGCCTAATGTAACCCACATGGCCCCTGTGACCACTAGTCATGATTAATTTGACTAGAATAAGAAATGCCTGGTGGATTATCTATGCACACCTCAGGGTGTGTCTAAGTGGGCTGTGGAGAAGTGATCTTGGGTCCTGTATCTGGTCCCTGGTCTCTTCCTTTCTAGCGCTGTTCCCTTGCTTTGCTTCCTGGCTGTTGTGAACCAAGAAGCTTTTCTCTGAATTCCATCATGATGTTCTGCCTTGGAGCCAGCCAACCATGGACTGAATCCTATGAAACACCAGCCACAGTAAACCTAAACTTCTCCTTGAAATCTCCAGCGTCAGATACTCTGTTGAAACAACAAGAAAGTTGACAAATACAACTCTCTTCCTCAACTTCAAGGACAGATGTGGCTACTTCTACTTTACCTGTCATTGCTTTAATCTCTGGCTCAAATCTGGCTAGATTTGAAGGCCATTGCAAAAATTTACTGGCTGGTGTGACCTTGGGATACTTAGCCTCTCAGTAACTCCATTTTCTAATCTGTTAAATGGGAATAAGGATGATGGTATCTATCTCACTTAACGAATTGTGGTTAAGAATTATATGTTATTAACAAGAAAATCAATCTCTTATTCCACCACTGCCATGAAACATCTAAGAAACGGAAGGCTCACTGGGTCCAGAGAGGTTAGTCGGCCCTCATTCCAAAGGCCAAGTGGACAGAGGTAAAGAGTCATGTTGCCAGATCCAAGTATGTCTGTCTGCTCAGTGCTTGAAAGCCAAAACTCAGAGATGAGCATTAATGGAGAGGAAATCGGGTTTCTTCAAGGGCTGGCAGCCTGAGAAAACAGGACAGTAGAACTATATTCCCTCCCCGAAAAAGAGCATCTTAAGAAACTCCAGTATGCAAAATGAATTGTATAGGGAGGAAGAGGATGTGCAAAGGGCAGAAAGATGACATGCTGGGCCAGGTATCATCCAGGGTACGTGCCTTTTTCTTTTTCTCCACCCCCACCCCCCCCACCACCGCTGGAACACTGCAGTTGACCTTAATCTCCTGGATCTAGTTCCTGTAATTCTTTAGACTAACTATCGCTTTTCTGCAAGCTAAACCTCACAGCAATTTACAAGTTTGTGTTAGGTGATGCACAGAACTAAAGAATAAGAAGGGTCATCACCCATTCTCATGTGATCTGAAGGTCACCAAATGTTCTGGGGTCCATAAATCTAAAGGGAGACTATTTAGCAGGTTAACATCTTAAGCATTTTTTTTGAGGTTTCAAGTGGATTTTTTAAAATTTATTAAGTTTATTGGAACATCTTAGGGATACAATATGACGATATTCATATTGGAAATTTGTACCTTTACATGATCATTTAGATGCAGCTTTTCTTTAGAATTTAAAATTCTGGGCAGGAAAGGAAACATTTCAAGGGAAAATTCCCACTGTTACAGTTGGTGAATTACACTGTATCAATTTTTGGTGGCCATTTTTTTCTACACTTTATGGACAGTTTCACAGTTGAAAACTGTTTCTGTGCAGGAAGGTTCGTTCTTATCCACTTCTCCAATGATGTCCTTACTGGCTTGCATCCTTCCAGAGATTCTCTTCCAGACTTGCACAGTCCATGTTGTAGCTTCGCAAATTACACACTCAGCCATTATGTTAAAGCAACACAACTCAGCAGGGTGGCTGGGTCTAGAAAGCTTCAGATCTCGGGGACCTCCCCCTTCTGCAATAAATGTCTAGGTCCTGGTGTTGAGATGCACCAGCCCAGAATCCTTCCTTTCCTGATAGGTTGTGCTACGGGGACTCTGGAGTCTTTTGGTTTTCATAATCTCTGAAGAAAGGCCTTCAAGCCACAGAGAGAGTGTGTCATTGTAGTAGAACTTCTTTTAAAAAAAGAAGAGTCACATCCTTTTCCCTCTTCTTTCTTTGGACCCAGGGCTCTATACACATCCACCCATCCCTCTCTATAACAAACACTTATTAAAGGTGTTAGGAGGAGTAGCCTTTATCAGGCCATGAAGTGGTCCCATTTGCCACCCTTGCAGGGCTACTGGAAGCCAAGGAGAGGCATCTAATTTCAAAAGTGGCTCAAACTGTCCCTACAATGTATCTATTTCTTTAATTCTTTTTTCATACTGGCTATTTAACCCTGGGTCTTTGCAATGAACCACAACCCCAGCCCTTTTTATTTTTATTTCTTATTTTGAGATATGGTCTCACTAAATTGCCCAGGCAGGACTTCTAATATGTGATGATCCTGCCTCAGCCTCCCAAAGTACCAGGATTACAGGTGTGCACCACCATGCCCATTTTAAATTATTCTTAATTCTTCCTCGTCAGTCATTAGTTATTCTTACTGTTTTTCTGCAAAGTATACATTTCTTGTGGACCTAGAATATTTTTCCCACTTGTAACTCCCTGCATGTGAACTTCTGAAGGGTCACATGGCCATATCAACTTGGTCAGTATAATTCCACCCTTAGTATTCTATCTGCACACCACTTGAATTAAATTTAATTTCATTGTCCAATCTCCTAAGATGTATCTGAAATTGGCATAAAATTCTATTCCTGACAAGCCTAAAAATCTCTCAAATTTCTTTTAAGCAGATCATACCACCTCCTATACTCAAGAGTATATACAGTAATACAGTATATATATATATATATATATATATGTATATTTAGAAATATATGTGTTTATGGTTAGAGCCCTAAGAAAGCTACAATTTGTTTTCCACTTCGTGAGAAAACTTTAATTCACTCACTTAACCTATATTGAGCATCAGCCAAAAACAAGCAAGCACAGCTCTTGCTATCAAGGATCTCATAGCTCTAGTGGGAAAGAATAAACAAGCCAATAAAGACAATCATGGGTGATGAGAGCTCTGGAAGAGTGAAATCTGAACAGGCTGTTCTGAAGATATGGGGAAGACAAGCCTAACCTTGCCACTAGTGGGAAGTAAGGACCACAAGATTGATCCAGAGAGAGAGGAAAGCTTAAGCTACATCCTAAGGGTGAGAACTGAGCCCAAGAGAAAGAGCATAAATGAATGTAATGGGCGCACCACATGGTGAGTGCAAAGTCAATAAGCATATTTCAGAGATAATAAAGTAGAAAGAGGTTTATTACTTGCAGTAAGGATGAAGTGCACTGAAGGTAATTCTCAAGCAGTTTCCTTAAACAAAGAAAGCATGAGACTCTTATTGGGGGATCCTATGCATACTCACACAGCTAAGACTCATCCTCACACGTACAGGCAAGCTCATTCTTGAGCATGTTCAGTTTGAGGTCATAAATCACATGTTCAAAGAAGGAAACAGGAATGCCTCTGGGTGGAGAATGTAGTATTATAATGAGCAAAGTTTACTCCAGGATCACCTAAAATGGATGAGTCACTGACTTGGCCAATTTTGGCTGGTTCCTGATAAGCCTTAGATGAGAAAAACAAAAATCAACTTTGAAGTCCTATTAACAGTCTTTTAAAGGAGTAACTGCTTTCCCGCTTGAAAGTAAAGGAACTTGCCCTTAGAAGTGCGTAGCTAGCCAATAATAGAAGGACATTCCAGACAGATGCTACAACAGCTGCAAGCACCTGCAAAGACCCTATCATATGGAGCACCCCCAAGTGTGATGCAGCTACCATGGTGCTGAGGGCAGAGCCTTGAACCTATAAGACTAGGAAAGTCCCTGACAGGTCCTCATAAGAAAAGTGGACTTTATTCTGTAGCGCACAAAAAACTGATGACTCATATATTTATAGCTTTAGTGCTTACCATATTTCTAAAATTATTTTTAATTAGTACATGTATTGGTCAGCTTAGGCCAAGTGACATAAAATAACAAATGGCCCACAATCCTAGTGGCATTCAACAGTATGTGCTCGCCTTCTTGCTTGGCCTCCATTCATGTCTGATGTAGATGGACCCTAGCTTTTCTTCATGCTCTGTTCATTCTGAAATAAAGGCTCTAAAAACAAGAACTGTCTGGGATGTGCATTGAAGGAATTAGGAACTGACCAAAATGGTACGGAGATTATTTTAAATTAATAAAGTAATAGAAAGTAACCACAGAACACATCTATAAGCCCAGCTACTCAAGAGGCTGAAACAGGAGAATCCTAAATTTGAGGCTAGCCTGGGCAACCTAGTAAAATACTGTCTCAAAAAAAATAAAAATGAAAAGGGCTAAGGGTGTGGCTCAATAGTAGAAATATTGGGGCTTGATCTTAAATACCACAAAAGAAAATAATTCCTGAAAATTTAGCTGCCATTGACTCCCAGAGTTTTTCTTGTCTGCACAAGATTGACCCTCACCCCAACAAGTGTGAATTCAGCTTTCAACAGTCAGGAAGACAGACTGGCAATTATCATTAGTATCACAAATCCCAATAGAACATTCTAACCTCTCCCATTAAAGCCCTAAAAACCTCCCTTTTGTTCAATTTATGCATCAATCTTTACTTGGGGCTCTTCCTCAAGTTTCCCGTTAATGGGAACTCATGTGTACATGGGAAAATAAACCCTGCCTTCTCGCCTGTCAATCTGACTTCCCTCGGTTCATTTGTCAAGCCCTGACCATTTCAGAACTAAGTTGGTGGAAGAGAACTCTTTCCTCTAAACAAATTTTCACAACAGAGGGAGAAGGATGGAGAGCAGAACCAAGTCCTTGGAACTTCAGCCTGCAGATGGTACACATCAATGCTGCTTGCATTCATCACCCAAAACATGTCCTGTGGCCATGACAATGGGTTGGGTGATGTAAAATCTGCCCCCACGTCAAGTCTGGTAAGGAAGGATAGTGAATATTTTGAACAAATTATTTTATCTACCCCAAGCAATATTTAAAACTTGACACCCATAGGAAAGCTAAGATTTCCAGATTTTCAGGGTGGGGTGAATATATTTACTGGAAATAGCTCTGTTTCAGTCAGTGTGATGCAGTCAATAGCATTAGGGACTACTGTGGGGATGGGGAACAGGCAAAATCCTGGACTCTTACTGCTATTCACTGAAAGTATGATTTATGTTTTCTTCTGGGACAGTGAGGGACTTAAAAGCCACTTTTTTGCTATGAACCGTGATACTTTACTAGGGCCTAGAGATGCCCAATATCGATAACTAAAAGCAGAACAAAGTTTGACCTTCATTTTCTATCCTTTGTCAGTTGGGTCATTTCTTCTCATCTCTGCATAGGGGTGTTTTGATCCTTTAAGGAGTATTTGTCTAAGAGCTGGGCAGGAAGGGCTGATTAACCCTGAGTTCATAGGATCTTATTGCCCTTTGAGTTTGAGGACACCAAGATAAAAGATTTACAGAAACATTCAGCTCTACCCAAAAGCCTGGAGCCATTGTCCTAAAACTGTGATCACCTAGAGTCCAAGAAAGGCAACATCAACGTGACTGAGACCCCCAGAGACAAGCATAACCCTTTTCTGGGAACAGAACCATCCCTCAGCAGTGAGGATTCCAGAACTGTAATACCAGGATGGAGATAACAATCAACTGAACACTGGCCCTCCAGCTAATCCTTGAAAGCTAACCACCAATTTTACCAGTAGGGCAGTATCAGAGTGTCCTGTATCAGAGTGACACCCCCCCCCCAGCTATCTGAGCTGGAACCCTTCCTATCTTCCTTCTAACTTTCTAACTAAACCTTTTTCCTGTAACTATATGCTTTTGGCTTAACTTCCATTTCTACTAAAGCAAGGATCCAAGCTAGCTAGTGACAAGCTGGTGCTGAATTTTAGCCATACCTTTCAGACCAAGGCAATGCTCTTCCCACTTTGCCCCAGTCCCTGCCCTGCCTGCTTTCTCATCTGTGTCATTAAAATTAAATAAGATTGTAACCCTGGAGCAACTGGAAACTAGCCCCTGAGGAAATGAGGAAGGAAAGTAATAGAGAGAATTTGAAGTTGAAGGGGATCCCAGAACAGAGCCAGAACACAGTGGGAAAGTTTCTACAATAACCCCAAATCCAGCACACGAATGCAGCTTACAGAAATAGAGACAAAAGCTCTGCCCAGTATTTGTCACTCAGGAAAGCCAGCGACACCTAGATTGAAACAATTAGCACAGCCCAGAAGGGCACTTCTGCCAGTTTTTTTGAGGAAGTGAACATATCCCTGAGCCAGGCTTTAAGAAAATAAACAAACAAACTGCCAATGGGTTTGAGGAGTATCTCTCTCCTATGCCCTAAACCAAAACCTACATGCATCTCAGGGAATTCAAGCTGGACCCCAATATAGCCTCTCCCAATGTGGATGGGGTAGGAGATATTCCAATGGGTGGGATTAAATAGCCAAGGCACTGATTTTCTCCCCTAGCCCTGCTGCCTTCCCTTCCTCCCACAACCCACTATAGGCCTAAATTAAGTTTTCGCAAGGCGGTGTGCTGATTTTTGCTGAAGAGAACTGAATTCAATAAAACATAATTATTGATTTAATTAAAATAGTTGCTCTGTGAGAGCTTAAGCTTTTTTAATAGCCAGCAGCGATGGGAGAGCCTTCATTCATTTCCGGTGTAGCTCCGAAACAAATTGGGCTACTGTTTTTAATAGGCCAATTCTAAGAGCAGCTTTGAAATGGACCCTCTAGCCTTTCACATGCAGTAATTCAACCAGTGAAGAAAGGGCCTTTCTCATTGGCTGTGTTTCAGGATGGGAAAGAGGAGGTGCTGTGAGGCTCCAGCCCAGAGTAGGAGATGAATAATTCATGGCTCTTCTTTCTGGGGCCCCTCTGTGTTCCTTTCTGTTTCCTTGTGCTTACATTTGAAAGGAAAGAAGACAGGACTGTCAGGCTGTGGGCTACACATCCTCTCTTGATTATTTCCCAGGAAAGAAAGAGAAGCAGCCTGAAGAGGACCTGCATCCTTCTGAGGGGATGCTCTCCATCCAGCAGGGTCGATATCCATGGCAAGGGGTGAACACTGAGCACCGGAAAGAAACACAAACAGGGACATAGAGGGAAAATAGGGCCTTTAGGGCCCCTCTTCCCCACCACCCTCCTTCTGCACCTGCCACTGCAGGCTGACAAGCTTCAGGTCACACATCGTCTCTATTAGTGAAAAAGAATAATGATGCATGCTTGGAGACATTAAAGAGTTGATGACATATTTTAATTAAATGCCCTATGTAGACTATTAATCCATTTCTCCTGGAAGTAGAGTGCCATATTTTAAACATAAGACAAGCCAGTGTTTATGTGAATGCACGTGCAAGCACGTGCGCACACACACACACACACACACACACACACACACACACACACACACGCACGCACCCCAGACCCTGGAAAGGCTGTTTAGCACCAGCTGCAACCCTGAAACAAGAGTTAAAGCTGTCTTTTCTTTACAGTCCGAGTGCTCATCTTACAATCTTTGTTAAGCCTGGACTTTGTTAAAGAAAAATTTAATGATATTTGTTAAAACATGATAAGGAAGATTATTCAAGACCATCATAACAGGTGTTCCAGACCAATGCAATGTCATGGGGGAAAGAGGCTGAACTCAACTCAGTACAGCAGGATTAAGTGGAAATTTATAGTCAGGAGCAGGTGAGGTCACTGCATGGAAAATTACTAAGAGGCAATACCCACTGTAAGAGAGACTGGGGCTAAAATGACCTAACAGGATTCTTGCTGCACACAGGTCAGGGTCACCAAGACATCTCCTGGGAGTGCTGGAGGAAGAGGAACCTGATCAGATATGGGGATAGGGGAGTGAGGGCTTTTGCTAAACACACTTGGCAAGGATCTCTGGCAAAGGTTTTACAAGAAGCACACATATGGGCTTGGTGAAGGTTCAGAGCATGGCAAAAGTCTAGTCAAGCAAAGAATATTTGTCAGCCTCAAGCTAGTCCCTGGGCTTCATTTGGCTTCATTCAAGATGAGCCACTGACTAGGAGTTCTGCAGTAAGGACAAGGGATTGGGGTCAACTCCCGACATACAAGTGCTACCGGAGGTTGAGGGAGAAAGCCCCACTCTGTGGGTCCCAACAGATCAGGCTCAGCCATGCAACCCAAAAATGCCAGTCAAGGAGTCAGCCCATAGTGAAGGGCAGGAAAAGAGCTCTAATCAATGGGGCCAACTGGGTAGGACAGAAAAAGCGACTCAAGATATGTCTTGGAAGGACTGACAAAAACTTTGAGGTTTAACAGAAAAGGGGAACAAAGGCAAGGGTTTGGGGTTTTCATAGCTGGGGCTGGTGGGGCACAGCTGGCAGCATAGGTACTCCCCATCGAGCTGCATTCAGTTGATCATTATCTCAGGACCAGTTCTGCTTTTCTGGAATAGCAGGTGACAACAGGCTTAGGACAATGACTGGGGACTTGAGTCAGGGGATATGGAATAGGACTGGGTGAAAATTGCCGTTGAATGTCCCTGCAGATCTTGAAAATGCCTTAGTTATTCTCGGTGTCCTTAGTCTTGAAGGGAAATGAGGTAAATTACATATAGTTAGGGTTAATATACTGTATTACTATTTCCAGACAGACACTCCTCAAGTGATTAACATGCCTATGGGATCTGACCCAGAGTTTTAAGAGTAGGGGATTTTCATTAAATTGACTCAGCAGCATTCTCCCTAAAATTAGACTAAGCAGGCCAGAGACAGAATCCAAGGTCAAGGCTTGGTGGAGCTAGACTCAAGGCCCTGTCATCATGGGACTTAAGAATATTCCCTGGGCACCAACATGCCTGAGTTCCCACATGGAATTTCCCAGCAGAAGCCATTGATCAGCTGATGGCTTTGGGTCACCAGTGGAGAGTCAGCATATACATTCAGCCCATTTACAGATAGTCAGAGGTCACCATCCAGCAGGAATTTCCTCTTCCTGATCCTGCAATTGTCCCTGTCCAACCCAGTGGCCTGCAGTAGCTCTTACAATTCACTGAGGCCAGAAGCACCTCCTCTACTGGGCTCAAAGAGTCCTGCAATGACCCCTGATGCCAACCCTAGATGCCACTAACACTCTTAGAGTTTAAAAAAAAATAAAGTAAAAATGACAGTGGTATTAATGGTAATAAAATGACCATTTACTGATATGCCAGGCACTATCCCAAGGACAGAATATAAATTATCTTTATCAATACTGTCCACAAAAGTTCTGTAAAGTATTAATATATCACGGATAATAAGTTTAAGATCAGAAAATCAGTAAATGGCAAAAATATGACTTAAATTCTGGTCTACAGGGGGATTTTAAACACTGCATTTATTACTATTTTACAAGAGGCTATAGGTTTAATCCCAGTATGATGAAGTCTCACGGTGCAAGTCAGGAAATTGTGGCACAGAGAGGTTACGTTGCCCAATGTGCCACACCAAGGAAACAGAAAAAGGAATTCAACCTGGAGTCCAACCATAGGCCCCCGCACCAAATAGAAGGCAGGCAATCAAACACTTACATCCTATCCATACCACTGGGGTTGGGGGAACACCAGCAGGCCATTTGTTCTCAATTATTTTCACTGCAGAAATCAGCAATGGATGTCAGGGGAACAATCAGGATGTTGGTAGAGAAACAGGATGTCATGTTTCTCCTGCAGAGTCATAATGAGACCCAATCAGTATTTTGGGAACAAGCTTCCATTTCTCTCCATCACTGCTCATTCGAAATCTCCTTGGGAAACAAGGACATACTCTGCCTTCTTATAAGGAACATCAATTGCCCCAGAACCAGGATTCCAATAATGCAAAGGTGCACGATACTTTTCTGTTCTATAAAAAGTAACTTCTTAACTATCTTCTCAAACTTCACAGGGAAAGTAACCTATGAGGTGGAAAACAGCTCTCTAATCACTCCAAAAACATAATTGTGGCCAAAGAAAATACACTAGAACCAAGAGAAAAAGACGCTATGGAGATGTTCACCCTAGTATCACTGTAGGCCCTCATTAGATGTACAGAAACTAAATGTGTAATTACGAGATATAGGAAGCCATATGCAATGTCATTTCAAGAGCAAGTGTACTGCTTCCATAAAGAGAACTTACATGAATAACTTACATGAATAACTTACATGAATAACCTCAGCCAATTTGCCAATGTGTAGGAAAGACACCCTTGAAATGGTTCTCCTTTAGAGTCAGAGATAGCAAAAGGCATGTCCTACAGAGATGGTGTTGGAAGCACATACGATTGACCAGCCCACTGAAGCCACAGCAGGTTCAGCCTGCCAGGCCACATCCTCTAAGGACAGCTTGCAGATTTTGTCACTACCTTATTCAGGTAATATTAAAATCAATGAGGCAGCCAATTTCATTTATAAAAGATGGAGCCACCTGAACTTATGCTTCTAAAAGAATTTTGGAGGAGAATACTGAGAACTGAACCCAGGACCTTCACACAGAACTACACATCCAACCCTTTTTATTTTTAATTTTGGGACAAGATTGAACTAAGTCGCCTAGGCTGGGCTTGAACTTGTGATCCATCCCTTCAGCCTCAGCCTCCAAGATCGCTGGGATACAGGCATGTGCTACCACACCATGCTCTAAAAGAAATGTTTAAATGAACTGCCAAAGTAATTCTTGTAAAATCAGAATGCATACATTTTCCTCTCTCTTCTTCTTCTTATGCTTTTAAAGATATCTGGCAATGATTACACCAGGATTTTGGTGGAGGGGCTTCATAATTGCTTGAAATTAATAATGTATCTCAGACAGAAAGCAGAAAGGTATGTAGTAGTGGAAAAAGAATTAGACTTGTCAGCCAAGTCTCTCTTCCAGAGTCTTTGATGAAAGCATGAGTTTGCAAGCACCTGAAAAGCCTACCTTTGTTCCCTGCTCAAGTTCAAAACAACTGGGTGACAGTTTCAACCAATAGGCAGAGAGAGATCAAATATCCACCTATTATTAAGAAACAACTCACATCCTACAGTCCCTCTCAAAAGCTGTGTGACCCTAGGCAAGTTACTCTGTTAACTTACCTTACTTGTCAATATTACTGTAAGGACAAAATGAGAAAATATCTTTAACATGTTTTGCACAGTTGCTAGCACACAGTCCAGTATTGAACTTTTGTTACCTCTTGGTACTATCTCCTTGCATATAGAGTCAACTAAAACACAGTGCAACTGGGCCCAAATAAGAGTAGAATTCTGCACATATACCTGCAAAAAGCAACGAAATTTTAATTTAGGAACACAACTAACACACCTTTTGCCAAGGCCAAAAAGAAAAAAAAAGCCTTGAATCCATAATCACTTTATGATCCTAATTTCACTTTTACAGGCATGTTGTAAATTCTCCTTTTCAAGGTCTAGTATTGATGGTTCCTGTACTGTTAACTCATAACCAGACCATTTCTGAATACACAAATTTGAAGAGAGAGAATAAAGAAGAGACACATTCTCACAGGAGCCCCCTTACTTCTGGTTGAGTGGAATATTTAAACAATTCAGAAATCCGTGAAGTTATGTGACCAGACATTAAACCTGGATTGTGGTGTTCTGGAGGTCACTGAGCTTCAGTTTAACTACGCTGTACTGATCTGATCTCATCTACACTGTCCTAACTTCCAGGGCTATTTCTTTTCTTTTTTTTTTTTTTTTTTTTTTTTTTTTTTTTAGTACCAGGGATAGAACTCCGGTCCTTGTGCTTGCAAAGCAGGCCACTGAACCGCTGAGCTAAATCCCCAGCCCCTCCAGGGCTATTTCTTAAGAACGTGGTTACACACTGGAGTCTGCCTAGGCAGTTGGATCCAATGTAGATGGGGCAATTGTAAAAAATACAGTGAATTTTTAAATTTTTAAAAAATATTTACTACACTAAAGACACCGATTCCTCCCTCCTCTAAAATGCTCCCCAGCACTCCAAACACATTTATTGCATTGTTCTTGCTGCTTTCTAAAGCCATTCTGAAGTCCTCTTTTGTGAGTGTCTTTAGTTTAGTTTTGTGAGTGTCTTTTGTGAGTGTCTGCCTCAGTGTTCTGAATTGATTCATAGTCGTTTTGACTTTGAGAAAGAGCCGGAAGTCATGGTGCCAACTGGGTGAATAAGGTGAATCAGGACATGCCTTAATGTTTTTACAAGCCTGCCTTTCCATTAGATGGCCGTCAGTGGCAGCATTCACTGTATTTTTTATTGCCCCTTATGATGAATAAAGTATGAAAAAAGACACAAAAGAGGACTTCCAGAACCCCTTAGGAAAGTGGCAAGAATGACAGAAGTGTGAAGAAGTGGGGAAGGAGGATTAATACCAATGAGACTTTTTTTTAATACATTTTTTAAACTTAAGAATTAACCATATTTTTCTATCATGTCTTATATTATGCAAACTGGTAATCATAGTTCCTGAGTAATGACCAGGGACTTAGAGAGCTAAACCTAGGAAAAGAAGGCTCAGAGCATAGTCTTGGAATAATTAAAATGTTGCCATATATATGGCAGATTGCGTACTTTCCTCGTGTGGTCCAGAAATGCAACAGAAATAGGAAGAAAAAATAGATGGCACATGTACAAAAATTCCAGAAGCCCCAAAATTAGGATGCCTCGGGTTAAAGGAGGTTGCATCCTGTTTCTGTTGTTTACAGATGAGATGTTCTGAATTCAAACTATCTCTCAAGTCCAGATAAATGAGATAAAATTTGAAAGAGTCCATTAAAA
Source organism: Fukomys damarensis (assembly GCF_012274545.1). Classification (NCBI taxonomy): domain Eukaryota; kingdom Metazoa; phylum Chordata; class Mammalia; order Rodentia; family Bathyergidae; genus Fukomys; species Fukomys damarensis. Next base: position 16,147,479 of record NW_022900919.1, on the reverse strand, counting down.
TGATAAGGAATGGTGGTACCAGATAAAAATTTTAAAAAGACTGAAGTCATGTGGTTTGAATGTCCCCTCCCAAATTCATGTTGAAGTTTCGTTGCCATAGTAACAGTGTTAAGAGACAAGGCCTAATGGGAGGTGATTAATGTACCTACTAAAGGATTTGTGGGAGTAGGTTCATCCCTTTTGCTTTCTGCTCTGTGAGGATACAGCAAGAAATCAACACTATTCCTTGATTGGCCCTCTCAGCCTCCAGAACTGCGATAAATAAATGTATGTCCTTTATAAATTACAATCTTAGGTATTACATTACAAGAGATTTAAACATCATCCAAATTCAACTTTTTAAAACACATATTAGTCAAAAAATAAATTGATTTGGCTTATAAGACTCTAATGGCAATCCCTTAAGTAATCTTGGGCAAATTACTTAATTTCTTTGTTTTTCCTGGAGTTGTTCTTCTGTAAAATAGGGAAATTAATAAGGTTTGGTTTAGCAAGATTTTGTGGGGCTCAGGAGAAAAACAAAATGTAGAGATACTGTGGAAAGAATGAGGAGCTACTGCTAGGGTTTAGATATAAAATGCTCCCCCAAAGTCTCCTGTGTTGAGACTTTGCATTGGTCCCAAGTGCAGCAGGGCTCAGAGTGGCACTTTTGAAAAATGACTGTCTTGTGAGGGCCCAACTTCATCAGTGGATGAATGAATTTAAGGTTTTGTAATTTGATGGCATTATTGGGAGAAGATGCAAACAGGAATTTGGACCTTACTAAAGAGAACGGGTCATGGGGATGAGCCCTTGGGACTACATATTGCCCTTGGCCCTGTCTTCTCTGGCTCTTTCACTCTGTTTCCTGGCTGCCATGAGGTGAGCAGCTATCCTCTGCCATACCTTCCCACCATGATGTTCCTGCCTCACCACAGGATTAAAAGCAGTGGAGCCAGCTGGCTATGAAACCATGAGCCAAACTAAAGCTTTCCACCTTTAAGTGACTATTCTCGGGTATTCTGTCACATCAAAAAGCCAGCTCAGCTGCACAAATGTTAGATATCTTTTTTTTGGGGGGGGGGGTTCTTTTCGCTTTTTGGTACCAGGAATCAAACTCCAGACCTTGGGCTTGAGAGGCAGGTAGCGGAACCACTGAGCTAAATCCCCAGCCCCCTGTTAGATATCTTCTTTAAGAACTTTCTAATGGTTAAAGCGTTCTGAAAGGAGTATGGTTATTAGAGAAGGTAGAGAGTTCCTTGTCCCGGGATTTGGAAGGTAGCTACTTTGTTATGAAGCAAATGCAAAGAGTGAATGGAGTAAGTGTATGACGCCAGGTTTCCTGTGACAGGGTACTCTGGGATTCTGAGATTTCCTAGTGAAGGCTTTTAGAGGGGTGCTCTGGAGAAAGCACCTAGAGGTATGCAGGATGGGCAAGATACAAAGCTGAGATGCAACAGAGACCTAAGACCTCTGGAGCTGGGGCCTGCACACTTGACCCAGTTGAGACCAGCCTAGCTTGGCTCTTGCATCTGCACAGGGCCTGCCTCAATGAGGCAGAGGGGAGCTGCACTCAACTGTGAGCCATCAGCAGCCAAAATTCCTGGCAGGTGGGAACTGAGATTGTCATTCCTGACTCCGGAGTCTAAGAAGTATAACACATTATCACTGCTTTAGGTTAATTACCTTACCAATACTTGCAGTAGAAATAATAATGATACTCAATAAAACCATGAATTGGTACTAATAACTGCCTTCAATGTATCTAGTTCTGTGTTAACCCCCCTCATCCATTATTTCATTCATCTTTATATCGACCTAAAAGATATTTATTCCTATCTCTAAATTACAGGAAACAAATCTGAGAGTTGGAGTGGGAAACACATTTCTCAAGCTTCCACAGCTGGTCAGTAACATTCAGAATTTTTTAAAAGTCCATCAGAACCCAAATCCTGGGCAGCTAGCATTTTAGAAATGATCATATTTGCCAAAAGTCAACCATATCACTACAGGTTTTTAAATTATAATTCCTGAGGTTGCCATTTCCTCTCTTTCCCAGATGAGGAAGCCAATGTTCAGAAATCTGAGGTCATTATAAAATATGACAGACTGGATTCGAATTGAGAACCTTCGGACTCCAGAGTCTACATCTTCTAAAGACATTTGGAGAAGGCGTAGTAAAAAAGTCAAGATGTCATATGTATATGTGCCAGTTCCTCAAGATAAATGTCTTTATTATATATCACAAACAAACATATGCTAAAAATAATTTTTTTAAAAAAGAACACAATTTCAGACCTAGAGGACCACCTATATACAGTACAGCCTTGATGTTACTTTAACATCCTGGGAGGGTAGAGGGAATAGCAGGAAAGATCACTGCAGTTCACTTGAGCTCCTATGGTCTAAACTGTCAGACTCACAGCCAGAGGGGTTTGGGAAAACCCCAGAGCACTAACGCTCTATTCTCAAGCTGTCTAGGGAGCTAAAGCAAAGCAAGAGAAAGGCAGCAAGCAACTAGAATTTCTTTCCATTTATCATCAACACCACCTCGGGGGAGAGGAATTTAAATCTCCTACTCCTTCATCATAAGAGAGTTACATTCTCCTGAGTATTAGAAATGCATTGATCTCCTAAGACCTGGGCTCCCGGTGTGAGCAGAAATCCCTAGGCCCATTCATTACCTATGCTGTCAGCTCTCCTTGGGGATTTACAAAGCTGAAGTCCACTGTCTGCCATTTCCAAGACCATCAGGAGAAGGTAGAAAGTCAGGAGATAACAGCTTTTTAAAACAGCCCTAAAGTTTCCAGAAATTCTCAGGCCAGTTAACATGCAAGATCTGAAAAGGAGGTATCCTACTCATGTCTCATTTCCTGCCACCTTGACCTATTATAGTTCTAGTGAAAAAACATTAAAGAGAAATGACTGCAGCTTTTACCTGGTTCAGTCATATGATCCTGGACATATTTCTTAATCCCCTGGGCTTTCCACATCTCTAAACGAGGATAACAAAAGCAATGTTTATCAAAGTGCCTACTTCTATGGGCTGGTTTGTAGAAAGCACTCAAGATCAAAGCAAAACAAGCATGTGTTCTCTTCTCTTTTGTATCCCCTACTCCCTCTTTTCCTCAAATAATAAAATCTAGGTGCACAGTGGAAAAGAAATACGTCACCGATCAACTGAGAGCTCTTTTGCTCAATTTGGGTGGAAGTCTAGAAAATGGCCGAGTGCTGCTCCCTTACGTTAGTGGCTCCGAGCTTTCAGTGCCCGTGGCTCTCAACCCTTAGCACCACAACTGTGAGCCTTGAGTGCCTGCGCAACATCTTAGCCCTCTGTGTTACGGTCCCTGAGGGCTTCCTGGCGCTTTTCGGCACCCTTATCAGGTCCACTGCAGTCGAGGCTTGTGGGCCCCTCTGCAGTTTTCTGGAGCCCTACCAGCAACTTTTGCTTCCTCCCTGGGATGCTCCACCCCTGCCCCCAGTTCTGGGGCACTCTGCGGCACTGACCTCTCTAAGGCCAGACTTTTACCTCAGCTCTCAGACTTTTACCTGCACCTTTGAAGTCATCCTCAGGCCTTTCTGGTCTCTGCCTCAGGCTTCTCCTTTGCTGGGAGCCTCCGAACTAGGCTCTCCAGCTCTGCCTCCGCGTTCCAGCGTGCTGGGATCACAGGCGTGGACCATGTTCAGTGCGGGAAAGCTTCCAGGTTGACAAGCGCCTCCGATGCGGCCTACTCGGTTCAGGGTACCCAGGATAAAAATTTCAAAATCACGAGTAGAGAATAAAGTCACCAAAAGAGGTCTTTTTTAGGATCCACGCTGCAGCCCACACAGGTAGAAGAACACTGAGGGAGCCCTTTGAGACTGACCCTCGGAGTGTGAAGTAGCCGCCGCTTTGAGAAGAAAGCCACTGCGCAAGCGCAATAGTCAGAAGGGGCGGGGCCAGTTGGCGATAGCGGTGTGGAGCCATCTGGGATAAATCATCCACGCAAGCGCAATAGTTTCGGGGGCGAGGCCATCTGGGATAGGTCATTTCACAGGCCTGTTGCTACCAGGGACCAGTATCTTCTGTAGTTGCTATGTCACAGGGAAAGCTGGGCACAGTTCCAGTGCTTGCACGAAAATGGCAGGATTTAAACCATGGCTGCTGTGACTTTGAGGAATCTCCAGGAGAAACTAAAGTGTTTATCGTGGCTCGCTAGGGTTAAGGGATTTTGAGGGATATAGGCAATGGGGTCTGATGCCGCTCCAATCTTTGCCATTAAGTATACTTCCTAGACTGTTGAGGGAAGCGGCAGAAGTACGTGGAGGTGGGGATAGGTAGGAGTGACATCAACCAGTGAGGCCATAACCCTCTTCGACTGTCAGGGAGGGAAGGAAACGGTTCAGGCCCCATTTCTGTGTCAGAGAGATTGCATCACAAACCAAGCTGAATGATAGGGAAAGAATATTATCCAAGCCATAGTCCCATCAAGTAGCCCATTTCAATCTTAAAACCCTGGGAATTTTTTTTCCTAACAAATATCTATCAGGCACCTATTAAGGGATGGACCCTGGAGTACAAGATTAAAATAAGATACCAGCCCTGCCTTCAAGTTGCTCATGTAAGAACCCATACTTAATGAGTGTATTCCTTCTGATCATTCGGTGGAACATACAAAGTATCAAAGCCTTCCCCCAGAGTGCTGTATGTGACCATATTTGTTCTATTCATCGAAACCAAACTAACTAGATTTATTTTAAATGGTCCTCTTGTTGATACAATATTAGCAGATCTGAGAAAGGCACATATTCATGGAAACCTAGCTGATATAGCAAATACAGCTGTTAGTGACTCAGTTGAAAAAGTTCTGGGATTGAAGGCAGGTAGAAAAAGGCATCCTCACCCCCCTTTGTGGGAAAGAATAACCATACCTTGTTTTGTCCTGGAAGGACCTTTCATGTTCAGTCTGGAGGAAGCAGGATTTTGTGGTTACTCTAACCATAAGTCCTACTGAGAATTTGCAGAAATCTATGTTCCCATGGCCTTCAAATGAGGGAAAACCAATTAAAGCACAATTCAATATTACATTCAAAATATGGGCCAAACTGGGTCTCCTGAAACCTATTAACCTATTAACTACATGCACTAGAAATTTGCTATCACACAGTCTTCTGGAAAGTTAGTCAACAGTGGAAATTTAATAGACAAGAGTGATCAACCAGGGTTGTATTTAGTTCTATACATAACAACGAGTCTCTGAATTCTGATGTGTGGGAGGGAAAAGCAAATGGAAGCAAATTATTAGATATCTCTGCAGGGTTCTTGCTAGAAGAAAAGGGGAAAAAAGGAAACAAGGGAAGAGAAAAAGAAAAAAGAGGAAAATTTAGAAGAAAACAAGAGGAAAAAAAAGGACATGAAAAAGGGACATAAACTGAGCCCCTACTATTGTCAAGCATAGTCCTGCTGCCTTATGTATGCTATCTCATCTGTATCATTGTGCTCATTTTAGAGCAAATTGAATCCACAGAACTTAAATAATCTTCCAAAGTCACATAAAGTCCCAAAATCTCTTAATTTTCAATTTGACCATTCAGTAGCAGAGCTAATTTAAGACAGCTTTGTTTTTGTTTTTGTTTTATAGAACCTGCAGTTCCTCGGTTTATTCATACAGTAGGGCCGATCCTTAGAAATCTCAACTGCCTGATTCCAGCCCTTATCAATTGTTCTTTAAAATCAGTAGAAGATGGAAGAATCTTGTGTGGGACTCATTAATACAGAGGAAAATAGGGTTGTCAGGTGGCCCAGCAAAAGAAACCTGAGCTATCTGGCCTCAGGGGTTGAACTTCAGGATATCACCAGACCACTGATTTATTACAAGAACAGATCAACTAAAGGGAGTCTGAAATGTGGCTTCCAAGTAGGGATTGTTCATGTAATAAATATGAATACAACACTGCCCTGTTAGATACATGTAAGTGCTGATATACAAAATAGACACTGCCCTCATGGGAGTTACCACCTAGAGGAAGTAGATGATGAACTACAATGAGTACAAAGTTCTACAAAGACAACAAGCAAGATAAGGGTCTAGAAAATATTGTTGGAGAAATAGGAGAGTACGAACTACCTGAGGTAGATAAAGACACCTACCGCTCTGAGCAGAGAAAATAGCAAATGTAAATGTAAACAGAAAATTTGTTTGACACAAAGAAAATTAAGAAAGCTGGTTGCCTAGGTATTACAAGTAAGAGGGAAAATCTTTGGATGTGAATTTGAGGACCCGCCTATTTCTCCAAACAGGGTATTTGAGAACTAAATTTATTTCCTCTGGGCACACAAGAAAAGTATGGTTCCCAGCTTCCTTTGCAGACAAAGAATTTCACTATAGGGTATTTGTGATGCTCATTATATTGGGTAATGGAAAAATAGAAGAACAGCATAAAAGATGTGGTCATGGACTCTGCTTGGGGCCTCTTAGAAATCTTCGCAGAGAAGACAATCTGATTTGGATCTTGTAGGATCAATAGAAGTTTTCCAAGTAAAGGACAGGAAGGGAAATTTGGGTAAAGGAAACAGCACATATGATAGATCAAACAATGAAAAACCCAAAGTAAATATAAAGACGAAAACAAAAGATAAATAATAAAAAGGAGGGAGAATGGGAAGGGAATCGAGATGGAGAGAAGGGACAGAAGGGAGGGGAGGGAAAGGAGATGAAGAAGGAATTAAGACGTGTTATGCACAGGTGAGACTCCACACAAGGAACGCAAACATTATATACCGCCAACATGTACTAATTCTTTTAAATTATATTCTTCATATATACAGTTGATGCTTAACTCCATAATGGTATTGTGAGCTCCTAGGAAGCCAGAGATTAGCTCAGTTTCTTTTGTGTCCTTCAAATTTTGTGCACATAGTAAAAAGGAAAAGGGTAGAGAAGAAAGGAGAAACAGAGGTTGGAAGGGTGAACAATATAGTACCCATGGCTGCAGGCCATCCACCCATTCCCAGTTACCCAGTCTGGACTCAGTGATGAGAGAGAAGCTCAGAGTTCATTTGAGTTTTATTTACCCTGTGTCTCTGTTCATTTCACACCATCTGACAGCTGTTTTAGGCCATTTCACTCACTGTTGGAAGCATGTTCAGGCCTGAAGTGCAGACTGTAAATAGTGCACGTTGCAGCGTAAAGCTGGATTCAACGCAGAGTACATTCCATTAATGTTGTAGCATTCATTGTATATTATAAATTATCTTAGATTTTTATTAAAGGGAGCACTTATATTACAAATATATGGTGTCAGCAAAATAAAACCCTCCCTAACCCCACTTGCCAAAGCAAATGTGGTTTAATTTTCTGTAAGTGATCATGAAAAACCCAGCTAGATTTGGCTGGCTTGGGGTACGTTTCCCCAGTGACATCCTTCACCCACACACCTCCGCATGAAGGATGGGAAAGGAGAATGGCTGACATCCTCACCTGGACCAGTGTGAATGCCAAGGAAACAGAGAGCATTTAGTATACTTTATTTCATGTTTTACCATAAAACTAATAAATATATGACTCCAGCTGCATGTAAGATAATATGCCAAGGACATGAGAAACAGTCTTTTGGGTATTGGAACTTTGTTTTTTTCTATCTTGCATCTATGTGACAGGCCCAAATCTGGGATTGCAATATGGAATTTCCTGCTACTACAGATGGTCTCCCAAAGTACCATTTGGCATATCAAATATTTTCCTCCCCCATCTCTTCCTGGACCCACAGAACCTTTCCTTGTAACAAATAAAAAAGTATTCTACACTGTCCAATATGGTTTCCACTAGCCATGGGTGGCTATTTAAATTTAATTACAAAAAGTTTTAATTAAAAATTCAGTCCCTCGGTTGTCACATTTCAAATGCTCATTAGCCACATGTCTGCAGCCTACCATATTTTCAGCAATGCAGATGCACAGCATTCTCATTTTTGTAGAAAATTATATTGGATGATTCTGTTCTACCTGCTCAGTCCCTTCAAGACCACAGAAACAAGTTTGTGTATTGATTGCACCACATGTCCTGCATTTCCCACTTCTCCTTCCCACTTCTAAAGCTCACCCTCTGGGTCCTACGTTTGAGATCCTCTGGACTATTCCTTTGCTCACCTCTATGCTTGCCTGCACTTGCAGATATTTCCCTAGTAAGCAAGACATTCATTCACCATCCAGCCACTCGATTCCAGATGTTCTGAATATCAAATCAGTATGCAGCACGTGTTTGCTAGGTGCCGGGGATGAGAAAGCAGAGAAATCTCCATTCCTTATCCTCAAGGGCATCACAATCAAGCAGAAAGCACTAATTATAACATTTAGTTGTAGAACAAGAACTCACAAATCAAATCATATTATTTCCTGCTTAAATACCTTCATAGGCCACTATCTCCCAACGGAAATGTTAAAAATACTGCTATTCAAGCTATGTACCAACTTTCAAGGATGAGTCCTTTGCACACTTAATGTATAAGGAGTAGAAAAATATTTTTCCCTTTCCCTTCAGACAGATTATCATTTTTTTAAAAGCCCTTTAAATTAACTCTTTTCAGAAATGGGTTTGCCAACTGGATACCAAAGGACATGACTCAGAAGGGAGAGGCATAAGATTTTTCCCAGAGAGACTGATGCCTGAGCCTCTCCCAAAAGCACTGTGCCAAGAGAACATGTCGGGCTGTGATGCTCTGCTATTTGTTTCCACTGCAGCAGGCTGCCTTCACCAGGCTTCCAGACCACATCTGGACAGAGAGGAAGGAGGAGCTTAAGTAAGACCACCCAAGCCAACAAATGAAAGCTCTTTCAGTTCCTTGCTGTGGTGATGCTGGTTTTTACTGTTATATTGAATGTGCAACAGGGGCATAGGCTGTACCTAGCATTCTAGAAAGATGGACCAAGAGATGAAGTCCTGGCCTTCCAGATGCAGATGACCTTGACAACACCATAGTCTGTGGAATCCGGCCCCACTCAGCAATCCTGAGCATTGTCCACTCAAGGAGGATCAGCTACTGCCCATCTCTTCCCAGCAAACAGAATCTAGGTCTTCAATTGAACACTTCCTCTGCCAAGTACATAGTTCTTCTCTATAATTTAAAATTTGGATATTTCTGAGGCATCACAAAATGGAAGAACTAAATCATGCTGTTGCGAGAACATAATAAATCTTCACACCCATGATCTGACCCTGCCATTTTCCCTACATACTACCCTTAAGAAGGGTATAAATGTTCCCAAATTGGCCACCGTCAAAAGTTGAAGCCTTTCCCTGGGAAATAATCGGTCCCACAGTAGCTGTGAGCATTGAATAACTTTCCTTGGAAACTGGTCAAAAAGGTCAGAGGCTCAGAGTAACCAAAAGTCCAGGCAAGTCTCAAGTAAGTTTGAGAATTGCTAGCCACTCCTTACGTCTGAGGCAAGAGTTCCCTCCTTGTCACATTCAATCCTCCAGGGAGCACTGTCCACCAAGTTCCTTTGCCGCCATGAAAGCTGGACTCAGTGGACAGCCTACTGCCCTCCTCGGAGCTGGCCAAGACCTTGGTCCAGATGGAATCCAAATGCAAGGGACACAAGAGGAAGTTCAGGTCTGTGGACTGACATGAGTTAAAGCCAAAACTCCTTAGGTTGCATCCAAAGACAGCTCCCATTCATGGGACCCCAGCCTTGTTCCCAGGTGCATTCTGCCCAAAGCCTCTGCTCATCCCCTTGCCACTCTGGTCTCAGGATGCCTTGATTTTCCAGAACTCTGAACTTGAGCACATGAAACCTTTCTTAAGGAATCGCCCTTCTTTTTCTTCTCCTGGAGAACTATCTCCCTTTAAGGCCAAGTCCAAATGTCATTTTCTCTGTGCAGCTCTGCTTAACCCTCTAAGTCAAAGTTAATTTTCCTGCCACATTGCTAAAAGTTTTAATACAACTTGTTTGTTTTTGTCTGTCTTAGCTATATAGAATTTTTGTGTTGGCATAATTGTACATGAATAAAACATATTTGATAATTTTACCCCCATTTCCTTCCTTGCTCTTCCCTACCCACTCCACTTTTTCCTTCTTCTTAAAATATCTTCCCTCTTCTTTGCTGTCACCTCCCCCCACCTTCCACATGGCATATTTGAATTTCTGAGTCTGGCTTATTTCACTTAACCTGATCTTCACTTCCATCCATTTCAGGGTTTCTTTCTAATCATTGTTGGATTGTGAATCTCTTGAAACCTTGGTACAGGAAGTAGACCTTGCACAAGCAAATGCTCATAACCACACATAATTTTAGAGCAATCAAAGATTTCCTTAGTTTGTCTGAAGACCAATTATGAATTCTTCTTGTTACTTTTTTTTTCTATCACTTGTTATCACTAACATATACATCAAGAAACATGCTGGATAAGTGGATCTTCTTCAGCACAAATATACCCCAAGTGCTGCCACGCTGAAAGGAAGTAGAGGATAGTCGGATGACTCTGACTCTAGATGAGAAAGACGTTTCTCCTGAGCCAAGAGCCCCGTGAGTATTTCACCTCTAACTTCAGAAACTCTTCCCCCTGAGCCTGTTTCCCTTGGTCCTAAGGGACATTTCCCTGGCCTCCTAGACCACTTGAACATTGTCCATGTCCATGGGTGGGCTGGGTAAGGAGTCAGCTGTCAGGAGATGAACAGAGTCATTGTCCTTGACTTATATGTCTGAAAAGTTCTAAAAACTGTAGAGGGCTGTATAAAAATGCAGTAGCTCTGCTGATAGAGACTGGAATGAATTTAGTGATGGCAGCATTACTGTATTCCTTGTGAGCCCACCATCTAATGGTCAACGGTCTGAGCCAGGCTCAGCAGACCAAACACTAGGCACTCTCTGTCCCCTGTCCTTCCTTCCAGGAATAGGTCCTCCCCTTTGAAAAGCAAATGTTATTCCTTCTGGCTCCAGGCCAGTAAGGCCAATTTATAATTTATTAGTGTTTTAGAGTCCTTGAACTATTGTGCTAGAAAGAGGGAAGGGTGGGTAGAGGCCAAGAAATTCCCTCCATGTCCCATCTGGACCACCCTTCCACCAGGGCTTGGCTCCTATCCACACACCCAGATGAGCACGAAGCTCATATTTGGGTGGAATATGGGATGGGCTCTTCTGTTTCAAATGCTTTGCTGGTTGTGTTTATTGGCCCATTAATTATCTGTCTGTATCTTTTAACAGTCTCAGTTCTAGAAGAAAAAAAAAAAAGAGGCTGCAGACAATGATTCCAATGTGACTTTTCAGGGTAATGGAAATTACAAAGCTGTCCAGCTCTGGGGAGCATCAGGCAGTGTAACAAGGTCCTAATGTAAAGCACAGAGCAATTAGCAGGGAGATTTACCTCCCTGTCTTAAAAGTATTTTTATTACTTAATCAATCACAAGCAATTTCTAAACAAGGCTGAGATTTTACAAGGAGCCATAAATCTCTCCCATTTGCTTCCAGGCGAAAGAGCAGGAAAAATAGACATGACACTCCAGAAGGAACATTTTGTCAGTTGAAACAAAAACTGAACCCACAGCACTTGGGAAACAAAAAGGTGGATAGGAGATAGCCACATGGTTCTAGAGGACCCAGGGAAAGGAGTTAGTTGAGGGCAGGTGCTTGGTACTGATAACAGGTTCAAGTTCAACTCCATTTCCCTTCCCACACATATAGAGGAGGAAGAAGCAAGGAACACAATATGAAAGAAACTCCCAGAGATAGCCAAGTGGATTATCTGCCTTTTCTGCCTTTATGGCAGAGGGCTTCCAAGCTGCAGCCCTTTTCTGGGCCTCAGTTTCCTCTCCTATAAATATAGAGATTTGGACTGGATTACATGCAAGTGATTCTTACCCCTAACAGGATATCAGCATCATCAGGAGAGAATTTTAAAAACACCACTGCAAAGCTCCTTCCCAGACCAATAAAATCAGATGATCTCAGGCCAAGATGAAAGCTCTTTAATCTTATCTAGTTCCAGCTTGAACACCCAAGCAGAGAATCTTTTTTTTTTTTTTATTGATTTCTACCTGATTACTCCAAAAAGTACTCAAGATGGGGAAGGGAAGGGCAGGCTTCAGCACCACCACCCTCCAGGATGACAAGAGCTTCTGGACACTGACAGTAAGGCACAGTGGCCAAATCTTGGGAAGATACATCTCTGCCAGTGTGAACTGGAGGGAGTGACCCTGTAGCCCCTGCTGAGCTCATTAGATGATAGTGCAACAGCAGCTTCCCCAGCCCGAGTGAAGCAAGCTGCAACTGCAGACTGTGAAACATCTTCGGGTTCCTCTGCTAGAGGATGACGCCCCAGGGTGTGGCTCATCAGCCTGCTCCCCAGAAAGTCACAGACCATCACTACCCTGGCTGGCCTAGAAGGGGTTTATCCAGAGCAGATCAAGCACTGACCGGGACTGAAGCAGCTGGCCAAGGCAGCTTACGTCCTGTGTTATAGTACAGCCTGGGGAAAATGGACATAAGCTTTGATAAGGACCAGGGCCCCATGGAGGGGGGCAGGGGAGGTCAAGAAAGTGGCGGGGGGCAGAAAACTGAAAACAAGAAAAGGTAAAGGCACAACATCTTTAAAGGTGAGCTGAACCCAGAGCTCACCTTCTGGAGCCTGTGGGACAGAAACTAAGATAGCCAGCGGGATGCACCCCACCCCAAAACCTATCCTAGCAAAAGGCTATGGCCTATTACTGCAAACAAGTGCTTCGCCATGGAGACCTGTTCAGAATGCTTTCTAAGTGTCTAGAATTCCAATGTCAAGGTGTGATGGCCAGGGCACAGTCACAGTGCATATCTGTCTGTGGGTGGCTGTGGGCTGCTCTTCTAGTGCCCCTGGGAGGCCGAAATTTCTTTGTCTTTAGGGACAAATTTCAGTGAGCTACTGAATATTCAGAATCAAGGTCATCCCTGCTTGGGGCCATCATTCAGGAACTCGTGGCCCAGGCTGTTGCCACACCTGCCACAAAATACCTTCAAGGCTGCAGGTTAGTTGCACTCCTGGCATTTGGCCACACTGTCAGCGTGGACAGTATCTGTGAATGCTGGGCGTGGAGGTGAGTGTGAGTACTTTGAGTGACTAGAGAACAGCTCATAGCTGTACTTGGTGCACACATGGATAGATACCTGGTTCAAAGTGGTTCTGGAAAAGCTCTCCCTGGACAAAGCTGCAGAACAATACGGTGCCAGAAAGGCAGCTCCAAGACCTCACCAGAAAATCTTATTTTGAAAATTAAATGCTTAAAGTCCTCACAGCAGTGATCTCAAACAATTAGTGATGGAGACATGCAAATTGCATTCACACATTCATTTGTTTCCTTCACTCCATGTGCTTTACTTTAAGCTCTTCTATGTACTGAATCAGTGAACATGCGTCTCGTGGCCTCATGAGGCTTCTGTGAGGAAAGTCACATTCGCTCTCATTTAGACCAGAGACGGGGTTCTTGGAGGATCTCACAGTGTGGACTTGAGAACTGCTGTCCACAGACGAACTGTAGGCACCTATTTGTTCTGTTGGCTTATTATTTTCTGGCCCTCAAGTCTTCTTCTGAAAGGTAGTGCAGAATAATAAATGTCCTCTGCCAAGATCATACTGAACACACATGGGCAGGGAGAGACATTCAGGGCTTGGACCTCATTTCCAGCCGGGTCCACTATCGGCAAACACAGGAGAGGGCAGTTGACCACAAAAGCCAGAGAAAGAGCCCAAAAGAAGTGATGATGGTTATGACCTATATATTTGTTTTGTACCATGGCATCTTTTCTCTGCACTACTGCCTCCTGCAGTAGAAAGAGCAACTTTTAGGAGTAACATGGATCAAATCCCAGGCCAGTTCTTACTTGGCTGTGATGTTTTGAGACAATTAATTAACCTTTCTGAGCTCCAGTCTCCAACTTTATAAAGTGAATATAGTAAGACTTACTTCAGCGTGTTGGTGTAAGAATGAAATGAGATGGCACACATCAAGTCTCTAAGTTTACCAAGGTCCAGCTTAAAGTCAAGTGCTCAGAAACAAAAGGCACCTGGCCGATGGTCCATCACCTGGAGAACACACAAGGTTACTCTGATCAGCAGAATGAAGGTGAGGAAACGGGTTTCTTTTGGGCAGTGTGAGAAGAGCAGAGTATGCCGTGGTCCAGCATCAAGAGTTTGAACGGAGGGCCGGGGATTTAGCACAATGGTTCCACTGCCTGCCTCACAAGTGCAAGATCCTGAGTTCGATCTCCAGAATCAAAAAAATAAAAATAAAAAAGAAGAGTGTGAAGCGGGAGGGCTTCTCTGCTGGGAGGGCTCAGATGCGGAAAGAAGGTCTGTAACCTTGTGTGGCTGGACGAGTAGATGCACTGAAAAGGCGCTGACACGACGACCTTCTGGACGCATTTCCCACATCTCACAGCATTTCACACCGCTTCCTCTTTCATCGTTGCTCAGAATAGTCGTGTTCACACAGCACCTTCTATTGAAGCAGCTGCCAGCCTGGGAAGCCCTTCCACTAAGTGTAATTAAAACCATCTTGTTTGCCTCCCTCCCTGCCCAGCGCCTCCAAGGTGAGAGGAGAGTTGAGAGACAGAAGGGACAGCACAGTCCGTTACCAAGCACTTTCTTGCCAGTACAGAGGATACTTGGCAGGCTATGGATTCAAGCCCAGGCCTTTCTTACTTTAAGCCAAAGGTGGGCAAACTTTCTATAAAGAGCTGGACAATAAATATTTTCAGTTTTGTGAGCCACTTGGTTACTGCCACAGCTACCCAACTTGCTGCTGCTGTGCAAAAAAAAGCACCTAGAACTGTTGTATAAATGAAAGAACATGGTTGTGTTCTAATAAAAACTTATTTATAGAAACAAGCCACAGGCAATACTTTTCTAACTCTTGGTCTAAAGTCTTAGTTCTTAGCCATTAGGCTTAAGAAATTGAACTTGTTTCCCCTAATTTGAAACATGGTCCCTATTATTTATTAATATAGCAACTAACCTAAACATATCTACATCACTTGATCTAATCATTTCGTTTCTAGGAATATATCTGAATAACAACCAATGGTTATTAAGAATTTTTGTCCAGTATCTATTTGATGCTCATGGTAATCTCATGAAAAGAATCCTATTTTTGGGCTGGGGATTTAGCTCAGTGGTTCAGTGGCCTGCCTTATAAGCACAAGGACCCGAGTTCAATCCCTGGTACCCCCCCAAAAAAAAGAATTTTAAAAAAAGAATTCTATTTTTGTCTCCGTAAGGCATATGAGGAAACCAAGGCCCAAAGATGTTAATTGATGCCCCCTCCCTACCTCAAACACACAATCAGTGAAAAAACTGAGCTCTGACCTCCAGCAGTGAGTTCTAACTCTCAAGTGAAAAAAGACTATATAAGAAAAATTAGACAAATACACCAAAAATAATTCTACTTTTGGCAATAAAAGTTCACAACAAAATCAAGAGAAATAATCTAAAGATCAAAAATGGACAAGGCTAAAAAAAAAATCATAACACTCTGGAATATGAGGCAGTGTTTTTCAAATGATTCTGACAAAAACTGTCTGTTTGCAAAAAGTGCTGCAACCAATTCTCTCGGCCCCACCTGCATACCCCTCTGCAATGCACTGCAGTGCTCCTCCCATTGGAAGAAAGAGCCCACTTCCTGGCAGCTGACCCTGGATGGCCTGTGACTCACTTGATCACGATGAGGAGGAAATGAAGTTATGTGATGTGTGTGAGTAGATCTTAAAAGGCTTTGCAGCTTTCGGTTTTTCTTTGCTTCGCTTTTTATCCTTCTTTCCCCATTGGGTCTGGGGATTGAATCCTGGGCATCACGATTGCTAAGCACTGAGTTATACCCCAGCCCTATACTTTGCATGTCTGAAATGTTGCCCTGAACCCACCATGTAAAAGAAGTCCCCTCTAGCTTCCTGGAGGACAAGGGGATAAGCAGAACAGAACTAAAGCCCTCTAATTGCCCAGTGGTCCAAAGTCAACTGGTTTGACTTGTCAGGGAAAACACAAGACGTCCTGTTGAATTTGCTGTCCATATGGACAATGAGTAATTTTTAGTAAAGTATGTCCTAAATATTGCCTGGACATCCTTATACCAAAAGACTTATCTGAAATAAAAGTCTAACTCCGTGTCTGCTATTTTTGTTTGCTTAATCTGACAACTGTATAGCACAGGAATTGTCTAGCTAATCTGAGCCCCATGTGCTGATCTGAAGCACTGTGAGAAACAGCAAATTGTTGATTTAGGCCACAAGGTTTTGGAGTGGTTTTTTACACAGAAGCACATGACTGGGAGGCCATTCTATCTATTAATGCGGAAAATGTTTACTATAGGAGGGGTAGTGGTATAGATGAGAGGAAGAAAGGTGTGCATACAGGGAAAACATTGTAAGTAAAGAATAGATATTATCAAGAGTGAGGCACCCTGCCAACAGTTAAAAATAGTAAATGGGATCAAGGCAATATAAAATTACAAAGCTAGTTGGCTACAAGTTGCACAAGATTTTGAATACCAAGTTTATATTTTTTAGATTTATCCTAATCGAGGGAGAATTTTCAAAGAGAACTAAATAAAAAACTAATACAATAAAAATGATAAGCAATATAATCCCTATACTCAGCAAAGTATTCGTGATAGTGTACTTTCAGTAAGTGTATTGATGCGCATAAGTGTTGTACTGGTCAGCTTTCCCTTTGGACAAAATACCTGACCCCACAACTTAAAAGAAGAGAGATTTATTTTGGTTCACAAGTTCAAAAGAGTCAGTCCATAGTTTGCTAGGTCTAGGAGGCGTTGGTGGTACAGTGGTTAGCACAGCTGCCTTCCATAGTCTACTGGGTCTAAAAGGTGGAGTGGCATGACAGGTGAACATAGTAGAGAAAAACTGCTCACTTCATGGCAGCCAAAAAGCAGAGAGAGAAGAGACAAGATTACACCTTTCCAGGTCATGATCCAGTGATCTACCTCTTGCAACCAGCCTCCCATTCTTAACAGCACATTTAGCTTCTGAATTCATCAATGGATTAGTGCCCCCATGGTCTAATCACCTTCTGAAAGTCCCACCTCTGAACAAATGAGACTTTGGGGGAATATTTTAGATCTAAATTGTAACCTTCTGTCTCTTACTCCAAAAGGTTCATGTTTATCTCATTATGCAAAATACATTTAGTCTTTAAGACTTGTCAAAGTCTTAATAGTTTCAGCATTATTGAAAAGTCCAAATCCAGAGTCTCCTCTGCGATTCAAGGAAAACTCAGCTGTGAGCACCTGTAAAAAATCAAAAGGAAAGTTAAATACTTCCCATATACAATGGCACATAATAAATATTCTCATTCCAAAAGAAAAGAATAGGGGGATAGAAAAGAATTGATCAAAGCAAGACCGAAACCCAGCAGGGCAAACATTAAGTCAGTCCTGTGGCTTTGTACCCAGCACATGGGGCACCTGGTATTCCAAAGGGCTTGAGTGACCCCATCCTGTGATCTTGCTAGTTGCAGCCCGTATACCCTCTCTCTTGAACTAGCTACACTCAAGGTCTATAGATTTCCTCAGAAGACAATTCCACATTATTGGCATCACTAAGTTCATTTCCACAACTTCACACGCTGCCCTCTCAGAGCCTCAGTGCCTCCCTATCAGACCTCCCTTTAAAATCTGGGTAGAAACCTCCCTGCCACCACAACTCTTGCATTCTGCATCCCAGTAAAAGCAGCATCGATCTAAAACTTCTAAGTTTTTTTAACTGCAAGATCTTATCTTTGAGGTAATTTTGCTAATTATTCTCTAGTTAAAACTCAGCTGAGGACCTATGGCTATTATATTTTTAAGAAAATATAATTTGCTTGTGTTCAACTGCTAAATTTAGATATAATTGTAAAAGAAAAAACACAACACTATCCAATTTGGATATAAAACTACACTCTTGCACAAATACACACCTGAGGATTGATAGTTTTTAATAGTAGAGATGAACATAGGTGGTTTCTTTGTTGCTGTTGTTGTTGTTTGCAATTTCTCAACGAACTCTTGCAGTGTTTAAATTTCTCTGTTATAACAAATAATGTGTGTCTGTGTGGTTCTGTGACTGTGTGCTATGGCCTCTCCCTAGCCTGGTACCAACTACTGAATTCCGGGTCTCTCCCTACTATGAGGTAGAGAAGAGAGTATGGTGAGTGATCAAAAAGCAAATAAAAGACAGAGCCTGGTCTTTTCCCCAAGGAAGAGTGAAATAACAGAAGAATGAGATGAATGTTTAAATGCTACTATATTTCTTGGGAGTGTGGTACAAAGAGAAATGATGTCAGAGATGAGACTGGGTCTGCAGGCCTCATGATACACTCTGTAGGGTAGTTCAAATTGTAGTGTTCTTATGCTTCTTCTGATGAACGTGGCCCCTCAAAATTCATGTACTGGAAACAACCACCAAATGCATATATGGATGTTATTTGGAGGTGGGGACTTTGGAGGTATTTAGGATTAAATGATGTCGTGATAATGGAGCTCCTTTGATGCCATTTGTGGCTTTATAAAAACAGGAGGAGAGGCCCAAGCTAGCACACTTGCTCTGCCTCTTTATATGATGCCCTGCACTGCATGATGATAAAGTAAGAACTTCCTCACTTGATGCCAAGCAGATGACAGCACTACGCTCTTGGTTTCCAAAGCCATGGGCTAAATAAACCTTCTTTATTGAGTATCTAGTCTGTGACATCCAGTTATAGCAACAGAAAACCAAATAAGGCAGGGACATGTATTAGGATTACTTAGAAAACTCTTAAAAATACATACAAAAGGTTATGCATCTAAAAATATGTGCCAGGAAGACCCTCTTCCTTGACAATTATAACTCCATAGAACTAGAATTAGAACTAGAACTTGAACTATAGAAGTAGAAGCGGTCCCAGGTATCTGTATTCTATAAAACTCTCCAGTCGAGAACTCTGGTCTAGTGTTTCTTGTGGTTTCTCTTCCATTCACATTGTGAATAATGGGCAGGGTCAAAGGAAGCTTCCTAGATAAGGTTGGTCCTGGTTTAGGCCAAGATATAGGGGATTAGAAGAGCCACCTCTGGTCTTCAAAGTAGACTGGCATGTTCACTGGCCCAGCACAATGTGGAAATAGCTTCCCTTCTAAGCTTTTCATAGCCACCTGCCCTCACTCATCCTGGAACAAATCCCAGAACAATGGAGCGGGGATATGTATACTCTGTAATCTGGCCAGTGCCCAGCTACATCCTTCCTCTGCCCTTTGGGCTTCACTTAGCTTCTCCACTCCCTCATTCATCTCAGCCCACCCCCTGAATTCTCAAATTCTTCTGTACACAGCCCATAGAATGGGAAGGCTTCTGAAGACATTCTCCAAGATCTTCTAATCATCAGTTGTATTAGTCACGTTCCTGTTGCTGGAACAAACTGCCTGACACTTATAACTTAAAGTTAGAAGAGGTTTATTTTAACTCATGGCTTCAGAGGTTTCAGACCATGGTCACCTGCTTCCATTAATGTGACTCCGCATTGAAGAAGAACGTCATGGAGGGTGTGACAGAGTAAAACTGCTCACATCAGTTGGCCAGGAAGCTGGGAGAAGGGGAAGAGTGCCAGCAAGAAATGTGCTGGAGACCAGATGGCGTCCTCCACTCAGGCCACCTCCTAATAGCCCATTCAGCTATGAACGCATCAATGGGTTAAGCCACTGAGGAAACTAGACCACTCCACAATCCAATCACCCCTCCAGGAGCCTCTTAATCTCGTCAAGTTGACAACCAAGATAAACTAGTGCGTGCAAACCCTAGATCCCCACTCAAAATCAAAAAGAAAAAGAGGAGCAGTTCTCAGCTTTTACTAGAGCTGTGTTATTCCATAACCTCAAGGAAGCCATTGAAGGTGGCTGCTCTGGTTCCTGATGCTTCATCGCCAGCACCAGCACCTTGAGATCAATACTCCTCAGGGTGGCAGCAACATGGAAATGAGATACAGAGCCACGGACTGTGAAGAAGGATCCCAATTTCATCAGTGCTAAGGGAGTGTCTGGAGGATTATAGTCTCTGAGAGAGTGCAGAGGCAAGAGCAAGCAGGACAGGGAGCCAGATGTTGGTGTGGGCAGTTTGGGCTGGGGTTGGAGCCACAGGAGGGAACTCACAGGCATTCCAAGATGGTCTGAAGGAGCAGCACAGAGAACTCCAACTTTTAAAACTGTTCCAGGGCTAGATATATGGATGAGATAAGAGGGAAAAGTTTCCTGGATGAGAAGGTGACTCTGAAGAGACTGGGCCTATTTGAGAAAGTCCTGTCTCACTTTCATTAATGGAGGCCCCATGCAGAATCTGCATCCTTAATCTCTAGCACCAATTTCAGGCCATGAGGTCAATCCCAGCCCTAGAATTAATCCAACAAAAGATGAGGATTGCTCATTGTTTTAGGCACATGGTGTAGAAGTAGGCCTAGGTTTCCTGCTCCCTAATCTCTAATTAGAGGGTTTCTACTATACCACGTTGACTCCAGGGTTCTTCCATAGGAAGGGCTATGCCCAAGTATCGGTATTCTCCTCTAGCTACCAGCAAGGGCCCGGTCAGTGCAATGGAGCTAGAAAGCAATGTCGGTGGCCAGAGCTACCTGTAAAGTTGTGGTATAATTAAAAATACAGAGAGCTGGAGATGTGGCTCAGTTGCAGAATACTTACCTAGCACGCACAAGACCCCAAGTTACAAATGTTAACCATTCATAACATTGGTGACAAATTGGCAGTGCTTTACAAAATTATCTTTCTGATGGGTCACACACATGGTGTCAGCTTTCCATCCCCAGCACTGCAAGGAAAGAAAAAGAGAAGAGAGGAGAAGAGAGGACAGAAGGGAGGGGAGGGGAGGGAAGGGAAGGGAAGGGAGCCATATTTGTCTCTGTGTCTGTTTCTGACAGAGCTCCTGAAATTCAAGTAGACAGAAGCACCAGGAGAATCTTTTATTTTAATGTTTGGCTTATGACACTAGTTCTTTTTCTTTTTTAATGGAATTTATTGGTACATTTTAGGTATACAGTTGAATTACATTCATTATTGGGATCTTGTACCTTTACACGACAGGTCTTGGTTCTCATTTTTCCCCCTTACCCCTGCCCTCCCTTCCCCCCCTCCTCCCTCCCCCTTTACAAACACTTTATTTCCATTTTTTCATTTTCTCATATTTTTTTCTTTTCCCTTATTACCTTTCCCCTACTCTTCCCACTTTCCCTACACCTTTAGCCCTTTTCTTCCTATTTCACATGGTCAATTATCTCATTACGATCTTATGTACTATTATAGTTTTTCACACCAGAGAAACTATTTGGTATTTACACATGTGTGACTTATTTATTTCACTTAGGAGTATATCCTCGATATGCATCCATTTCCCTATGAATGAATCTAATTTCTCATTCTTTATGGCTGATTATTATTCCATTTTATAGAAAAACCACATCTTCTTTATCTAGTTTCCAACTGATGGGCAAATGGGCTGTTTCCAAGTTTTATAGCTATTACAGACTGTGCCACTATAAACATAGGTGTGTATATATCACTGTGGTGTGATTCTTTTCATTCTTTTGGAAAGATACCCAGCAGAGAGGTGCCTGGGTCAAATGGAACTTCTCGTACCAGCTCTTTGAGGTATTTCCATGTTGATTTCCATAGTGGTTGCACCAGTCTGCACTCTCACCAACAATGGAGAAGGGTTCCTTTCTCCCACAACCCCACCAATGTTTGTTATTGGTTGATTTCTTGATAGCAGCCATTCTTTGTGGGGTGAGGTGGAATCTGTGTTGTTTTCACCTGCATCTCTTGAATGACCAGTGATGCAGAACATTTTTTCATATATTTATTTACTGCTTTTACTTCTTTGTCTGAAAAATGTCTGTTCATTTCAGACGCCCATTTTTGAATCGGGTCTTTATATTTTAGGGGGCTGATTGTTTTGAGTTCTTTATATATTCTAGATAATAGTCCTTTATCTGAGGAGCAGCTGGTAAAAATTTTTTCCCACATTGTAGGTTGTCTCTTAGTTCTGTTGCTTTTGCAGTGCAGAAGCTTTTTAATAAGATGAGATCCCAGTTGTTGATTCTTTCTGCTAGTTCCCGTGCTACTGAGGATTTGTTCATAAAGTTTTTTCCTATGCCAATGTCTTCAAGAGTTCTGCCTAACTTATCTTCCAGCAAGTTTAGTATTTTTGTTTTTATGTTTAGATCTTTAATCCTCTTGGATTTTAATTTAGTGCATGGTGACAGATAAGGGTCTAGTTTTAATCTTTGGCAGGTTGAGATACAGTTTTTCCAATACCATTTATTAAAGAGGCTATCTTTCCTCCAGTGGTGATGATCAGCTCCTTTGTCAAAGAAGAGGCAGCTGAGTCCATCTGGAGTTGTTTTTGTGTCTTCCAATCTGTTGCACTGATCCTCAGTTCTGTTTCTTTGCCAGTACCATGCTTTTTTTTTTTATCACAGTGGCTTTGTAGTATAGTTTCAAATTGGAAATTGTTATACCCACTGCCAAGTATGACACTAGTTCTTGACGCAGAGCTACTAAGACCTTTGAGATGTCCTGAATAATAGAAGTGTCTGAAATAGCAGCCTAAAATCCTTGGAATTTTTCATAATAGGAGCATTGTTAGTTCTAAAGAAGTCATTCTTGGTGAGCTCTTGGACACCCTCAGGAATGGGACTGGTCTGCAGGGGTACAGACCATGTAATTAAAGTAGAGGGTTAAAACGTTCCACTCTACTCCTACTTCATGGAAGGGGTGATAGGTTGAAAGTTGGATTGATCGCAATGGCCAATGATGTTCTCTTTCATGTCTAAGTAGTGAGCCCTCCATAAAACCCCAAAAGGTCAAGGTTCTGACAACTTCCAGATCGCTGAACTCATGGAGGTTCTGGAGGGTGGCACCTCCAGAGATGGCACAGAGGCTATGTGTCCCTTCCCATAAACCTTTCCCTGTGCATCCTCCCTAGTAACGGGAAAGTCAGTTTGGAGAGTTTGGAGTTTTGTTTGTTTTCTTTAATCTATCTTAGAAAGCAAAACATGTGGGATGGTTTGTCTCAAACCCAAAAGCAAAACTTGATGCTTACTTTCAAGCCAGCCTAATTCCCTCTCCACTGCCCACACTCCAACCAGGAGAGGGGGCCCCTGGTATCCCGATACAACATCATCCTAAACTAGGTTTTCCTGCAGTGAGCCTCAGTAGATGGGAATTGGAGTGGGGACCCACCACACCAACGCCTGCCCTAGACATGAAGCCAAAACCATTCGTTACATTAGTGACACATCACCAGTGCTTTACAAAATTATCTTTGTGATGGGTCACACATGGTGTCAGCTTTCAATTATCCACGCAGGGAAGGAGAAGAAAGACTGGGAGGGGTCTGACAGGAGAGCAAATTCAAGGTAATAAATAAAAACCAATCTGCAAATAATAGGCTAAAAGGATCATATGTATTTAGATAATTGAGCTGTGACTATAGGCAAGTCATTTATTCAACAAACTTTGTGTGTATAAACCAGGACTCCAATTTATTAATTTATATCCAGAAATAAATGCACTGTCATGTAGCCCAGACATTCGCATCTGTCTGATGGAAACACGAGTTTACTCCAGTGGCAGCAGCTGCTGAGGAAGTCAAATTATCAAAAGGTTGCTTGGTGAGCGTGGAATCAATCTGAGGAGTTTGTTCTGTAATTTAAATTCAGCAAAACTGTATTGGGCTTTCTATGTCAGGCATCATGTTGGGCAGTGAAGACACAAACTTTGAAGAGTTTGCAGCCAAACAAAGAAGCGTGATTAGGTGGTAATTTGATGTCATCAACACCGTAACAGAAATATTAGACAAGGGACTGGGGTGTGAATCTCTGGTAGAGTGCTTGCCTAGCATGTATAAGACTCTGGGTTCAATTCTCAGCATAGAAAGGGAGACAGAGAGAGAGAGAGGGAGGGGTAGAGGCAGGAGGAGGGGAGAGACAGAAAAGGGAGAGCAAAAGAGAAGAAAGATGGGGGAGGAAGAAAGGAAGGAAGGAAGAGTGACAGAGGTAGAGGCTCTAAAGACCTGGAGAATTGTTATCTCTATGATGTCATGAAGAATCAACAGGAGCTTGCCAAATAAGCCTGGGCGAATACACGGGGAGTGAATTTAAGGCAGACCAAAGTGCAAAAACATGGAGGGAGGAAGGGTGTGAAGATTCAACTTCAGGAACAGAGTGTGAAGTGGTGATGGACCAGGCCATGCCAGGTCCCAGTCGTACTTGAATGCTAAGGAAATCGGGTGCTGCTCCAAAGCTAAGGGTGCCCAACTTACATTATGTAATATTGATGTAGGGCACATTTTAAGGGCTATGAATACCCATAGTCTTTAAATACCTTGATCTTCTTACCCAGAACCACTCACAGAATGCAAAGCTGACTAGAGGGTGCAGACTGGGAAGAAAGTCTAACCCTGGAAATGAGGGCAACATACTTTCAAACCCATTATACAGATTGCAAAACTGATGATACAGAAGAAATAAGATTAGTTGGCAGGGACTGGGAGGGGGCCAGGGCTGGTGCTCAAGACAGGGTTCTCCAGAGAAATAAAACTAATAGGAGAGGAGATAAAGACACAAATATATTCCCGGCCTGCACGCTATATGAAAGAGACAGTGACAGAGAAACAGAGATTTATATTAAAGAAATGACACACAAATGTGAGGGCTGGCAGATTCAAATTCTATTGGACAAGCTGGCAGACTAAGATTTGATGTTGAAATTCAGGTAAGAGTTGATGTTGAAGTCTTTGGTTTGAATTCCACTAAACAGCAGGCTGAAAATTCAGACAGGTTCTATATCTTCCAGCCTTCACAACTTCTTTATTTACAGATACCTATTTTTGCTCTTTAGGTCTTCAACTGATTGGATGAGGCCCACCCACATTATGGAGCATAATCTACTTTGCCTTAAAGTCTGCTAATTTAAATACCAATTATATCTTTAGAATGTTTTCACACCAACATCCAGTCTAGTGTTTGACCAAATGACTGGGCACTATTAACCATTACATTAACCCTCCTGCAGTTCCACTGTCCTCTTTTCTACTTGACAGAAGAAGGAAATAGCTCTCATGAAAACTTCAGTTTCTATGGCACTCTCCATTTCTGAATTAAACGTGTTGTAGCCACTGCCCAGAAGACAGCCCCTTCTCCCCAAGACCAGGGAACTGGGCAGAGAGGCTTTGATCTTACATACGCATCCACCACCAAGCAGAACCAGGTCTTTTAAAAGGAAATTTAAGATGCAGTTCCACCTTGTTGAGGCTAGGTTTCCTGGGCTGATCCAACGACAGTCACTAGTTTCTGCCATTTCAGTTCTTAATAAGAACAAATGTGCTAATGCACAGTTCACTGATTTAACATCGCTGAGGATTTTGATAAATGGCTCCTTTATATTTTCATTTCATAGATGTTAACATCACATAGTGAAAGTTAAGAATGTGCTGCTTCATAACACAAAACTTGCCAACCAAGGAGATGCTTCCCTGTGGGTATGGGGCCAGGCAAGGGGTTCAGCAAACTCTCTGCTACAGACCTGTCTAATGCCCAGCACCCCCAGCCCTGTCCCTTCCAGGGGAGAAGGTGGGAGGCTACTGTCTCTAGTTTTAGAACAAGAAGAAATCACATGTTTTTCTATTAGCTTGAACTACATCAGGGACTATGGTTCCATGTAAATTTCATTCTTCTCTTTGGATAGTAAAAAAAATAAAAACCTCAAAGAAGTAAATGTTACATAGATATTGAGCTACCACATTATTTCAAGAGATATTTAAACCAGAAGGGACATTAAAACATACTCATAATGCTACGAATTCTCTAGAGATCATGGATGGGAAACAACTTGGCCAAGGTCAATAAATCTTCTTCTAAAACCAAAGCCTCCAGATTCTATTCCAACATGCACCTTCCTAGACCTTCCTTCCTTACCATCCTTCCACTTTGGTCCATATTTTTAGTCCAAAGCATTTTAAATACCGTGTCAGCCAGTGTTCAGCTGCATACACTTTACCTAGTTCAAGCAGAAAAGTAAATTATTAGACAACATTGGCTAATTCACAGGGGAGATTAAAAAATAGTCTAGGGCTGGGGATTTATCTCAGTGGTTCCAGCTCCTGCCTCACAAGGGCAAGCACTGGAGTTCGATTCCCAGAACTGGAAAAAAAGGAAAAAGTCTAGAAGCTGTGTCCTGAAGCAACACTCAAGATGTAAAGTGCAGGTCTGGTCTGATTTGAAAACTGCTATAGCAGTTTGAAAGCTGCTATAGGTTGAATATACCTTACCTGAAATGTTCAACACCAGAAAGAAGTATTTTAGATTACCTGGTTTTTCAGATTTTGGAATATTTGCATAAGTTTTACCAGTTAAGCATTCCTAAACTGAAAATCCAAAAGTGGTGAGGCTCTGAAATCAGATTTCAGATTTCAGATTTTTAGATTACAGATGCTCAGCTTCCATGGAGCACTGAGTTCAATGATATGCTAAGAACTTATCACTACTGAACCACAGATCCAGATCACTCAACTCACCTTTGAGTCAGGAATTCAACCTCGAGCCTCTGGGAAATCAAGCCTTCAGTGTCTGAAATCCAAATACCGCAGCAACTTCCAAAAGGCACTCCTTTCTTCAGCCCCCAAAGCACACAAGCTGCATCCTAGCTGCAAAGAAGACTGGAAACATGAACTCTGAATTCTGCTCTCAAATTCTGGGATCTTACAGGTCCATTCACTGAGTCAGAGACGAGCTTCAGCTCCAGGTGAGAAGCAGCGCTAGTACTCCGTGCCCTGTCTCCTATGTGATGCCATGTCCTTACGATTGTGAGATGCTTGCGGGGCTCAGAATGAGATTTGCACAATTTGTGTATTTGAAGGACTAAAATAGTTTGGGAATCACTTCTGAATATTTTCACATTTTTTTCCCTGGAAATAGTCTATTTTCCAATATACACATACTGTTGTTCTCAAGTCTTACTTATCTCTAATATTCAGCCTTGTTACTTTCTCTGAGACCTTATGTTATCTCTGTCTTCCTACTGTAGAAGAAAGTCCACACTCATGAAACAGTCCTCACCACAGCAAAGGAAAAGGAACATAGGGCTTTCTAAATAATATTCTACTTCTGAGGAGTCCAGGAATCACCAAGGGAACACCCATTTTCTCATTTTTCAAGAGATCCAGAAACAACTTTATGGTTTCCTTAGTGCATCACAGACACTAGTGTGACAGATGCAAAAACAGCCAAGTGAACTTCTAAAGCAATAGAGAGTCTTCATCCTGGGATGAAAGTTCAAATGGAGCTGAATTCTTTTTATAGAATGTCTTTGAAAACTCCCTACATGGCATGTTGGCTGCCCAAGCACCACATTTGACTTTATGCTCTCCATCTTCCATGTTCTCTCTTTTCCTAGGGGCCTTTTATGCTGGAGTGGTATGGATTGAGTTGTATCCTCCAAAAGTTCATTGTGGAAATACTAACCCCTAGGATCCCAGAATGTGACCTTATTTGGAAAATAGGATCATTATAGATATAATTGATTACATTAAGAGGAAGACATGAGGGAATGTTCTTACTCAATGTGACTGTTGTTCTTAAAAGGGGGGAAATTTGAAAACAGAGACATACAGGGAGAATGCTATGTGAGGATAAAGATACAGATTGGAGCAAAGCTTCTACAAGATGAACAAGGAATGCCAAAGCTTGCTAGTAAACCGGAAGCCTAGAGAAATTGTCTCTCATAACCCTGACATGAAAGCCACCCTGTCAATATGTGATCTCAGACTTCTAGTTTCCAGAACTAAGACAGTAAGAATGTCCCAGCATTTGTGGTTCTTGTTGTGGCAGCCCTAGCAAATTTATGTAGATGGCTACAGCTTGGAGCAGAAAATCCCAAGGCTACTTAAGCAAGTAAGTTAGGAAAAGAAATCTTCAGGGATTTTTTTTTTACTTCCTTGTTCTACTGAAAGAGAAGATGATGGTGAGCTACATAGATTTTCAGTTTAACTAGCATTTCTGCAAGAATGAATCAAGACATCCAGTTGACCACACCTCTCCCACCACCTCCAGCACCACCTCTCACAACTCTTTTCCAGCACCACTGAACTCCTCATAGATGCCCCAGTGTGCAAGGCCTGCCCCTGTGTGGGCTATTGGCTCCCCTGGAAGATTCTTTTCTGTTCAATAACCCTCCTTCTGCCATAGAAACACTTATCCTTAAAGACAACTCAAATGTTTTCTCCTTTGTGCAAACACCCCCTACCCTCAGCCAGAGCAAATTCTCCTCTGCTGCACATTCTCACCACTGGTGATTTATATCGCTGCTACCAGACCTTCCACCTACTATACAGCTTATCAATTGGCTCATCTGCCTCTTCAATTAGACTAGAAATTCCTCAAAGACAGAAACCACACTGAAGTCATCTTCAGTATTTCTGAGGTGCATGAATCATGCAAATAGGAAATCTACCCCTTTGTAAGCAACTCTGAAAGCTTTCAAAATCTCATTCAGCAAATAGAACCTACACATCCTAATCTGGATTTTCCTGGATAAACCCTATGATTCCTTCATTCACTTTCTCCATAATTTTCCCTGACATAAGCTGATGTGATGTTAAATATTTTGCAGAATAAATATGTTTCCTTCAAATCCATGTTATCACTATACCTCCCAAATAGCCTTTTTAAAGTGTGGCTTGTGGGCCCATGATTTAGCTCAGTGGCAGCACACCTGCCTCTCAAGTGCAAGGTCCTGAGTTCAATCCCCAGTACCAAAACTTAAATAAAGTATGGCTTGTGATCCAAAATCCCTCCTCCGCTGAGGAGGAGGGACATCTTCAGGCACCATCTTTCCTACCTGAAGGTCATGAGCTACTCTTTCTCAGTGATTACAAGGCAAGTCTTGAAAGAGGTCTTGGATTTACTCAGGTATGAAAGGAAACCTAGATTTTTAATGTGTGAAGTTCCTGGCTGGTGGGCATACTCTCCATGCCTCCCACAAATGTTGTTCTTATCAATGACAAAATCTTGTTTTGGAATTCTGACTCTGTGGCCTTTTTCTCTACAGTCTGTGGGCCACACCATGATAAATGCCTAGTGAGACAATGGTGAACAAATGAACCAAAGCTAAATCCAGGAATGCATTTGAACACACACAACTATATATTTAATAATGTAGGTAGTGGATGTTATTTTTTTTAATTGTTGCTTTTCTTCAATTACCCATAGTTTACTTTTTCCCCAAGCCTCCCTGTTTTTCCACCTTGTCCTCTTCCTTTCCCATTCCATATAATGAAAGGTAAATATTGTCACAGTCCTTGAGTTCACCCAGGTGAAAGAACTCAATGGTGCTGATACAAGTAAGTGCAAATTCAATCTGAGAAGCTATCAAATCCAGTGACATTTTAGAGGAATCTGAATAAGATAATTATTGCAAGAAGGTAAATTTGCCCAGGGGAACAAAAATAATGGAAGAAAAATGATTGAAGGTTTCAAATGGAAAAGCTTGTTCACCCTGAGCTATTATGGAAGGAAGGACCTCGGGACTTGACTAGCCTGTGTGCAGGGATTTTCCCCAGCACAAGAGTCATACTCATCAGACTGACTGTCTTTACTCTGGTTTCCCACACACTGTACCTGTTTGGAAGAGCAAAGGCCACAATGAAGCCATCTTAGCCTCACTGTCAGAGTCTGAAGTATAATTTTCATCCCAATGGATCTTTTTCCCTCTATTCCTTTACTTCTTCCTTGACTTCATTTTTCAAAAGAAGAAAGCTCCTCTTGCGGTCCTTGCTCTTGCATAGCAAGCATTCTGCTAGGCACTGGAAAGAAATATCAGGATGAAACACAAACATCCCTCAGTACCTACAGGGCTCTGGTTCCAGGACTCCTGCTGATACCAGAATCCTAGGATGCTCAAGGTCCTTAAATAAAATGGTGTAGTATTTGCATACAACCTATATACAACCTCCCATTTACTTTCAAGTCACCACTCTGTTACTTACTATACATGATACAATGTAAAGGCTATGTAAATGGTTGTACTAAAATATTGGTCAGGAAATGACAAAAACATAGGTTTGCACAAGTTCAATACAAATGCAAATTTTCCCAAATATTTTCAAGCTTCTGTTCGTTGAATCTGAAAATACAAATCCACAGATACAGAGAGCCAAGAATGCAAACACATATACATAAACACATGCACAGATACACATATGTGGACATGCACACACACACAAACACACAGTCACACACATACTCTTCCCCTAAGGAGCTTGCAGTAAGTAGGACTGCTAGAATCTAGCAAAATAATTGCTAACATGGAGTTATGTCCCAAGTAAAGTGCAAATGTGATTGAGAAACAGAGTTGACTGGGAAAAGATAGGGTGGGATTTGCAGAGGCACTGAGATGCAAGCTAAATAAAAGGTACGAAAGAAGGTAGACAAGGGAGCAGAGAGCACCCACCCTGGAAGAAAAGGATGAACATAGAGCAGAGCTGAAGAGGCCAGGAGCCTGGCTCTTTTAGGGGACTTGTGTAGTTCAGGGCTTCTGGAAAACAAAGCCACTGGGTTCCTAGCTTTTCTCACCTTGGCGCTTGGCAAAAGACTCAGATGTAGCCCCAGGCACTTTCCCTGAGTCATTCTGTCTGAAAGAAGAGGAAATAAAATGAAACTTTCTGATATATTTGGAGAGTCAGAATTCTGGGAGCAGAGGATCAGGTAAAATAAACATGAGTGTTTCTCCAGCAAGTCCATTTAGTAAGGATATATTCCTTCATCTGTGGCACACATATGAGTGAATAAGCCAAGAACACCAACAAAGTGATCCTGCAAAATAAACAAACATTTTCCTGAATCATTCAACTGTGAGCTTTGTGACAGCAGAGGCCAGATCCTCTCCTCTTACATCTAAACCATGCTTGAGTCTTCTCTTCCTCTCACCAGACACAGCCACTCCTTCTGATGTTTGTGACACTCAGAAAACAACCCAAATCCTTCCCCTTCTGGAGGGCCCCCACCCTCACACAAACCAGCTCTTGCCTGGACCATTGCAGGAGTTCCATGGAGAGCAGATGATGTCCTCCTGCTTGCAGCCACCCAGAGGATTGCATTTAATATACAGTGGCTGAAAGCACAGCTCCAGAGCCAAGACTCAGGTTCTGCTCTGAGTTCCAATCTTGACACCCTGTGCCTCTTTGTGTCCTGCTCTGTAAAGTGGGGTCAGTGATTACACCTATCTGCTAGCCAGATTTCTCTTACTGCTCTTCTTCTTCCTCCTCCTCCTCTTCCTACTCCTCATTTTTCTTTCTCCTTCTCTTGTTTCCCTCTTCCTTTTCTTCCTCTTCCTTCTTTTTTGAGAAAGGGTCTTGCTATATTGCTCAAGCTGACCTTGAACTCATGAGCTTCCTGAGCAGCTACCTGGTTTATAGGCATGTGCTATCTAGTCTGGGAACTTCTTGATCATTAAGTAAACCAAGGTCATTTCAAGCTCAGGTCTCTGCTTTTGGTGTTCTCTCTTCCAGGCACCCCTCTGTGCAGATATTCACACAGCTAACTCCCTCTCCTCATTCAGCCTCGAATGCCGCCACCTACACAGGCTAGTATCCTCCCTCTCCTCCCCTTTCCCTTATTGGTTGTCTTCATAGTGTTCATAGCTATCGTCTTTATTGGTCTGCTTATGTATTGTTCACCTTCCTCCAGTTAGAAGCAAAGTTTTATGGAAGTGAAACATGCAACGGAGTGTCTGGCACATCTCAGGGACCGAGAACATATGTGCTGAAAGAATGCATGAAGCCATGCAGTTAGCACCCTGCATGTATTTACTGAACACTTCTGGAAATGGAAACAAACTAAAGTTTAAGGAAACTCGGGCTCTGCCATATAACAGATGTGAAACTCTAATGCCATGTGATCCAATTAGCATTACTCTTGAAAGGGCATTATTCTTGGATATGATTACACCATCTGTCCTAAAAGCTTTCGTGATTCATGACCAGATAAGCACTGAACCCCGTTTGGCAGATCTCATAAAGTAATTCTGTCTTCTCAGCTGGGTTCCAGCCATGTGTGGGCAGTGTTTTGACATTTTCAAATGAAATATGGGCTCCAATGAAAAACCACATAAAGTATTGAGACGACACGGGGTGGGTAGGAATATTATACTCTGTAAACTCCCAGAGTATAACCAGGATAGGAAAGTTAAGTCTAAGTCTAGGAGAATGTTGAGAAACATTGGCCAATGGAAACTATGAAACTCTGATCTTATCTCTCTAGAGACATCGCTATAGAGATTGCATCACACATAATTGAACAAGGACTCGGAGAAACCCCACCTGAATGATGTAGAAAGTCCTATAGGTATGGATCGTGGTTGATGAGTTGAAGAAAACGGGAGCGGAGAAGGAAAATATTATCTACATTTTGCAGTTAAGGAAAGCGAACTGAGAAGCTGTTGTATTCCCTTCCTCGTGGTGAGAAAAACTCCATTCTCATTTAAGGAACCTCACACACACCCTATTATTCGTTTTTGTGACTTCAGTGAGGTTCGCACTCAGTTCCAAGGTTTAGTGTTTGATTTACTTCTAGCCCATATTCCAGCCTCTCACCACACGATTAGTTTAGGGATAAACACACGGACCTACGTCAGCAAAAGAGAGGAACGCCGAGATTTCATTTTCAGAAACCACTGAGAAGGAGAAGCTTACCGTCCAGAGATTGTTAATTTCTAATGAAACACATCTCGTGCTCTCCACAGTCAATTTTTATTCTTTGTAGACGAACTGTAACACTGGCCACTCTTCTGGGAGTCGTACTTTGAGGGTTACAGTTACATCCCTTCGCCTTTCACAGAGTTATATCCTCTTCCTAATCATTTTGTAAGGATTACACCTGACCCTTTTGCCCCGTCTTATGGTTTAAATTTAAATGCTGCCCCAAGGGACTCATTGCTCCTAGGCATGGCTTTTGGAAGGTGCTTGGCTTATGGGGGCTTATAGCTAACTTGCTGTTAGGAGGTGGAGTCTGGTCGGAAAAGGCAGTTCACTGGGGGTAACCAGGAAGAGTTCACCTCTCGCCGCCGCTCCTCCTTTCACTCACTGCTTCCTGTTTGCCTGAGAGGAGCAGCTTTTCCCTGCCATGCCCCTCCGCCATGCTGCCCTGCCTCAGAGTGAGTTTATGATAGACTGAAACCTTTACAAACTGTGAGCCCAAATGAACTTTTCTGCCTTTAAATTGCAGGTGCTGGGTATATTTTGTCTCAACCCTGAAGAAAATGACTAAGACATCCAGCTTTCTAGATTCTAAAATGAAGCCCCACATAAATGGTTAGGATGTCAACTGCTAAGTCATCTTTCTTTAGATTTATAAAACCAGAACATTTGATGACCTTCGTAATGCCCCTCCTTAGCATCGCCTAATACAAAGTATATAAATTGCTGTGAAGTTTAACTTGCAGAAAAGTAATATGTCTGTTTTAAGAAAAATACAGCCATTAGCCCCAGGAGGTTAAAGCCCATTGCAATAAAGCAGCAGCCAGAGGAGAAAAGAAGGCTCCACTCAGCGCACAGCAAATTGTCACTGTACCTCTTTTCCTCTTTCATAAAATCCCTTTGTGCTCCTAATTGCCTGAAAATACAGCTTCGAGGTTGCTAGTCCCTCCATCTTCCCAAGATACTGGGCCTAGAATATACCTGATTCCTTCTTACAAGCTCTGATCTCCCGAATATTGGCTTTCAGACAGCAAGCAGCCCAGACCTTATTTTAGTAACAAAACTGCCTACAAACGTAGCCAACACAAACTTAGGCTGAGGCTGAGAAATAGAGGAAAATGAATTCCAAAACCAACTAAGTCTCTGGATAGAACTGGCACTGATACTTTAATTACAAGAGCCTCAAATTCCTGAAGCTTTGTATCATATTTGGGTTCTTTAATGCAATAAAAACATATAGTTTGTTATTGTTCGTGGTTTTGGTGCTGAGCTCCTAAAACCTTTGGAAATCAATTTCCTGATTAAAAGGAGTTTCTTTTGTTATTCATATCAATTCCCTCTTAACACACTGTAGTTTACGCAAATGGCTTTAACTTGGGCTGAGGCCCTTAGGTAGCCTAAGAATGGAACTGGCCATCAGAAACACCAAGCGATTGTCAGAGTTGGGAACTATAGCCCCTCCTACTGACATTCTGGAAGGTGATTGGGCTGGATATTAAGAGCCCTAAAAAATTCTTCAACAAGATTTGAGGAGCTTTTGGATGGTGAACACATCGAAGTGTTACCAGAGCGGTATCCCTGGACAGAGAGCAAGAAGCTCTACAATGTCCATGAATTCAAACTCAGAAACAATAAAGGTGAAAAGAACTTTGAGAGTCTTAGGAACTGCAGTTCAGGAGACACGTGTTTAGATGGCTTTGAGTCAGAGTTCTGAAGGAGGCAGGGAAAGTGTAGGTATTATTTAGTATTAAGAAAGAATGGGGCTCCATGACTGATAGAAGATAAAGAATGTTAATAAAAATGACCACGAAACGGTAGTTTAATAAGCTCTGGAGATGCACTGTGAGTCTCTGGACACAGTGTCATTATTCGGTTGTTCCGGTAATTCCACATGTCTGCCATCCAGCATTGGAAGTCACCAAAGCTGTTCACCTTTCTAAGCAGTAGCTTGAGTCATACCTAAGGCCTGCTTGCCGAATGGCCCCCTACTCTATTTTTAAAGAGTTCTTTTAATGTCTCCTTCATGGTAGTTTTTCCCTTCATTTCACAGCATCCATCACCCCAGTACCTTGCCTCATGCATCTTTACTATCTGGATGTTTCTGAATTGTAGCCTTTACAATAACCCAATAATAGTAAAATATTTTCCTGAGCTCTGTGAGTCATTTCAGCAAATTATCAAAACCGAGAGAGGTGGGGGTTTATGAGAACCCCCAAATTTATATCTGACCCCTGATGCAACTGGCAACTGAAGTAGGAATAACCTTGTGGGACAGCTCTTAACCTGTGGAGTCTGCATTAATTCTAGATAGTTGTGTCAGAATTGAATTGAGTTACTGAGCATTCATTCAGTTGGCACTGGAGAACTGGACAAATAGAATTTGGTGTGGGGGGAAAAAGACACATCTATCTCTTTTTTTTTCAGCTTTAATTGAGTTTATTGGTACATTTTAGGGGTACGGTACAGTTACATTCATTGTTGGGATCTTGTACCTCTACATGACAGGTCTTGGTTCTCATTTTTTCCCCTTGTCCCTGCCCTCCCTTCACCCCCTCCTCCCCTCCCCATCTACAAACACTTTATTTCCTTCTTTTCATTATCACACATTTTTTTCTTTTCCCTTATCACCCTTCCCCCTACCCATCCCACCTTCCCTACACCATTGTGAAATGGAAAGAAAGGGACACATCTATCTTTTTCAGAAATCAGGAGTGTAAGAGGTAAACATCATACAAACCCATTCCAATAGGGATTTTTCTGTCACTTGTAATCCAAAGTCCTGAGCAATTCAAGAATCCCAGGCTTAGAAAATTTCAGTAACTCACCCAAGGTCGCAAAGCTTATAAGCAACAGAACTGGGAAGTAGACAAGATCAGTGTGACTCCCAAAGCCAATGTCTTGTATAAGGAGCTATTGTATTTCCCTGACATAGTACCATGAAAAAGTACCTTAGATGGGAGACTGCAGATGTTTTTTTGTTTTGTTTTGTTTTTTGAGACAGGTCTCACTATGTAGCTGAGGCTGACCTGGAACTCACTATGTAGCCCAGGCTGGTCTCAAACTCATAGCAATCCTCCTGCCTCAGCCTCCCAAGTGCTGAGGTTACAGGCATGTGCCACCATGCCTGGCTAGATGGTTTTGAAGACTCTTAGAGCTCCACATTTCTGTCCCTGTAAGTATCTCTCCACAGATGATTAGAAGAGTCTAACCACAGGTTCCAAGGAAGCAGGATCTTCCAGTGATAGCAAATTCACTCTTGTTCTGACACTCGAGCACCACACGATGTCATCTGAGTGTGCATTCTAAATACAGCCCATGACATACAAGTCAACTCTTTCATGAACAGTTTCAACAGTGGGGTTGAAGAAATTCATCTCTTTTGCTCAGTCATGTACATGAGAATTCAATGAACTGTCTAAAATATTAGCTGTGTGCTCTTTTTCTTTCCTTTTAATTTCCTCTTATCATTTAAACAGATTATCTCTATTGCAAGGATAACCACTTAGACATTTATTTATTTTTTTGTCTTCTTTCTTTTGCTTCCATTGTTGGTCTCCTTATGAATCCAATGTTTCTAAGGTTGACATTGAAAAGTTCTTTCCTGAGTCTTATTTAACTTTCCTAAGATGCATTTGGCTGATTGGCTGTGAAATTAACCTTGTTTAATACCATTTTGTCCCACATTTAAAATAAAATGGCAGCTGGGAAGAACAGGAACGAATGTGGAAGAGGATTATAACAGGGCCAGGGATTTGGCTCAGTGGCTCTGCTGCCTGCCTTGCAAGCGCAAGGACCCAAGTTTGATGGAAAAAAAAAAAAAAAAAAAAAAAAAAAAAAAATGCAGAGCAGTTTGCAGAGAGAAAGTTGTGTCGGAAGGTGACAGATGCAGGCCTGGGACTGGACATATAGTTCGGAATCTTGAGGGGAAGTAGATGAGAGCATCCTGCCCTTCTATTATGATTGTCTTCCTCCTATTAATCCTTTTTTCCTTTCTGATTTCAAACTCACTGATTTTACAGGGGCCTTTTTTCCAGCTTACTTTATAATTTTGCCTTTTGGAGCACTAATTTTTGTTTGTTGTTTCAGCAGAATCCTCTTTGTGCCAGTCTTCTTTGTAATTTATGTTTTATCATCATCAACATCATTGTTAGCTCCAACTGTTGTATAGTCCTAGAGCTTTGATATCCATTCACCTAGTATTTTTATATCAGAACTCTTTTCACCTTCGGGTTGTAAAACATCGTGACACTTCAACTTGGTGTTTGCTTTTTCTCAGATCCCAGAGCTTCAGTGGTCTGGAAACATTTTGGTGTCAGCCCGTTTTCCAGTGAATTTGGCTTCCTGCACTCAGTTTGGAGATGGATCTGCAGTTTTAATTTCCCCTCAATATCTTTAACATAGGTAAGTAGAGCTTTCCTAGTCCCCCAAACCAAGCTGCACTTCATGAAGGGTGGGTCACTCTGCCTCTCCTCTCTCTGTGCCTCCCAGGCCTTGGGTCAGATCTCTCATCAGGACAAAGGAAGTGATATCTGAGTCTCTAGGACACAGAGCTTTTATGCAGTCTAAAACCCTAGCCAACCGCAAGCGGTAAAATCCCTTTACCAGTCTCAGCCTGACCACCCTCTGTGTCTGTAGCACCAAAGAGTTTCCCTTTTATTTTTATTTTTTCAAGCTCAGTCACTTTTTTTTTTTTTTT
>NW_022900919.1:16083831-16109306 GCF_012274545.1 Fukomys damarensis | reverse complement strand
TTCTTTTTTTTTGGTTTTTTTTTTTTTTTTTTTTTTTTTTTTACAAAATATCTATGTCCTGTAGTGAACAAACTGTCACTTTGTTGCTGGAAAATCCAAACGGAGGCTTGGAAAGCATAGTAAGCAATTTTGATGGCTTCCTGAAAAGAGCAAGAGGGTCCTAGAAAGTTCCACAGTAACGTCCTTTGTGACAATGCTGCAGACCTGAAAATATCTGCTCCCAAATTAACACCCATCTGGTGCCCTGGATGCAGAGACAAGTCCTGCCCCCCACCCCCCTCTGGGCCTCTGAGCAGCTCACCAGAATCCTCTAGGGCTCACATCCTTCTGCCCAAGGAGCAGCTTCCCTTCTCCCTGTGACATAAGCAAGGGGGAGAGAGGTCTGAGAAGTCCTCGGAAGTAGGAGAAAAGCCAGAGCACGACAGTGACGTTACAGACATGGGGATTGAACACAGAGAGGAGACCCCAGAAAGGGAAGGAAATGAGCAAGAACACTGCCCCATCACACATCCTTGACCTCCAAGGAGCAGGAACTGCGAGGGAAGGGCATTGCAAAGGAACAAGTCAATGAAGAGGAGTGACTCGCTGAGGGATTCCAGGATTCTGTATCATCATCTCATGCACTCTCTCTCCCCCCACCCCGTCTTTCTCTCATTAGCATGCGTTATTTTTAGTGCAGTTTTAAGTTTACATAAAAGTTCCCATATACTCCTTTTCCCTCACCATTCCAGTTTCTTCCATTATTAACATCTTGTTTGGTCGGGCACCTTTGTTACAACCAATGAATGAATATTGAGACATTCTCACTGGCTGAAGTCCACAGTTTACATCAGGACTCTCTCCTTGTGTTGCACAGTCAATGGGCTTTGACAAAGGTATAATGAATGGCTTGTATCCACCATTCCTGCGTCACGAAGAGTAGGTTCCCTGCAAAACTGTCTCATTTTAAGGCATACATATTTCTAAACATAGAATTACCGTATGGGCCAACAATCCCATTTCTGGGTATAGATTCAAAAGAATTGAAATCAGGGACTTGAACAGATATTTGCATGCTCATAATATGGTCAATATGTACATGTGGCAAAATGTGATATATACATTCAAAGGAATATTATTCTGCCTTAACAAGACAGCAAATTCTGACACACACAGGCAGCCTCGAAGCCATTGTGCTGGGTGGATTAAGGCAATCACAGAGGGCCACATATTATGTGATTCCAATTATATAAAGTACCTAGACTCGTCAAATTCATACATACTGTAGACTACAGATCACCAGAGGTTAGAGAAAGGAGGAAATTGGGCTTTATTATTTAATAATTATAGAGTTTCGGTTTGGGGTGATGAAAGGCTCTGGAAAATGGATGGTAGTGACGGCTGCCTGACAAGAGTGTATCTAATGCCGCTGGGACTCTGCCCACTTAAAGATGATTGCGGTGTAAACTTTATATTATGTGTATTTGCAGAAGAATTTTATTTCCTGTTTTCTTTTTACTTCTGTTTGCGATTAACACAAACTAACTCTGCCTGTGTACAGGGTACAGTGCAATATCGCAGTGAGCATATAAGCATGGCATGATGACCAAAGCGATGCATGTAGCATACCTGTCACCTCATGTCATTTTCATGTCTTTGTGGCGAGAGAAGCATGGCATGTCACTTCTCACAGAAGGTCATGGAAGGTGATCATCACTTAAGGAGACGTTTACTGACCTCTACAGGCAGTGCTTCCGGGGTCACCCCGGGGGGCCAACTCTACAAACCTGTGAGCATTTATTGCCCCACAACAAGGTCTAGCTAGGCTGTGCCACCCTGGATCGTGACATTGAGTAGCAGGCACTTGTCACTGTCCAACAGGAGAGAGGGAGGGAAGACAATGTAAGCTACCTTAGCCATTGCTAATGAAGAAGACTTCATCTCCTGCACCTGTGGAGCCCTCAGTGCTCAGGAAATCTGATTTGAATGACCCCTTTCTTCCCTAATAGCTCACAGACCTACAATTTTGGATTTTTTTAATTTTTGTTTTGGCTTCAATGCACATTCAGCTGTTGACATTCTTCATTGGTAGCAGAACAAAGACAACACCATTTTCCCCCATGTTTGAGTTTTCAGCTTTGACGATTGAAACAAAATTGGAAGCATTTTTATCTCATTGCACATTACTCTCTCCACCCCTGAGCATATTCTCACTCTGCTCCTGCCAACCCATAATGACATTCCTGTCCCATTCCTCCTGTTCTGCCTCTCCTGCCTCCCTCCTCCACTCCCCCAACACACAGGTGGAAATTAAGAGCCAAGTTTGGCAATGCTGGGAGTCATATATTGAAATTGGAAAGAAATTGAAATGAGCAAGCTGCAGCAACAGAACAGGGCCCTGTGCCCAAGGCCTGACAAGCCACCCACACCAGTCCTTTCTGCTCCCAGCAATGTGTTATGATGGCATAGCTGAGTCACCTATACCAAATAACAGTAATTCAGCTCAATCATGTCAAAAGTCAAAAACGCACAGCCATCTGGCCACAAGCTTACTCACCTGTTAGGGCCACCCACTGATACACTGCTAGCTGAAAAGGTCACAGAAGGTGGGTAGATATGGGAGAAGAGATGGCACGGAACAGCTTTAAGTCATAGGGCCTGCAAATTTACCTTGTCTCTTATTTTTTAAATAAGCACAGAATTTGACATTTGAAGGTTCAAATAACACTCCCTCTCCCTTTCTTCTCTCTATGCTTTGCCATAGATCCCCAGATCATGAAACAAACTTACTAACTACCATTTTCCCCAGTGCATTTGGAAAGACAAGAATAAAAGCAATATTCATTGGTGACAACTTTGCAGTAAATCTGTACTTTCATATATTACTAGTTAGGGGATAAATCAGTACAATTTTGGGAAAGTGTGTTAACATTAACGCATGAAGATTTTTTTAAATTGTTCAAACCCTTTATGCTTTCTAAGTAATTCCCCTTTTAAGTTTGTACCCTAAGGAAATAATCAGAGATAAGCACAAAAATTAATGTGCCAAGAATATTTACTTCAACCATATTTAACATAGAAAAAAAGAGAAAAAGAAGGCAGAGATGGAAGGAGGCAGAGAGCAAGAATGAAAAAGAAAAGAGAGAAAAATACAAATATTGTACCATGAAATAAATATTCATATAAATTGTAGTCACACATCCAACTTACTAGAAAGCAGCTATTAAAAACTACACCTTCAAGAAAATGCAATGACATGAAGAAATGTTTATGATATAATAGTATATTCAGAGCAGGCCATAAAACTTTATATACAGTGTGAATTGTATTACATTGAACCACATATAAAATTGCCTTTCTAATAGATCAAAGTGATTGATTGCCATCAATCCTAAAGGACGCAAGTCAGGAAAGAAAAAAATATATATTGTAAACAAAAAATGCCAGATATTAAGTTATGGTTTTTCCCTGCTGGCTTTTATTTTTCTTTTTTTTTTTTTTTTTTTCCTTTTATTCCAATGTCCTATATTAGGCTTTCTGCAAAGAGAGAAAGGGAGGTATAATTTTTCTTAATTTTAATGTGAAAGTTCAAGAGGGCACTCCGAGGTCCTCCCAGGACAGTCCAGGACAGTGATGTGCAGAATCAGCTTGTACGGCTCACAAGCACACCGTGGGTACTTTCTCTAACTCTCTTTTTATGAGATTGGCATCCTGTCAGGTGGCTGGCCTGAAACTGGTCAAGATAGCAGTATTTATAGCATGGAATTACACAAGTATGATAAATCTGGACCTTTTTTCCCTAATACACTCGTACACCACTGGTCCAGGGTTTTTTTATGGTCCAAGACAAGACCAGTAAAGCCCCATGGTAGCCCTGAATTCCTGCTCTAACCCCAAAGAGACAAACAATTCTTAGTCCTCTAGCCCCTTTGCTAGAATTTCAGGTTCTGAGTTTACGCTCACTGTCTCGGTCAGCTTTACAGTGCTGAACCTGATACTCAGTACTTGCAAGTTAAAGGAGAGGTCTAATATGGATCTCAGTTCAGACCATTCAGTGTGTGATTGCTTGACTCCAAGGCAGGAGCATCATGGCAGAAGGGCAGGGCAGAGCAAAGCTGCACAGTTCGTGATGACCAGAGAGCAGAGCAGGGGAACCGCACCGTAGTGGAAGCGGCAAGGCCCATAGAGACCCCAAGGCCACGTCTTCATGACCCACCCAGACACATCAAAAAGCCAATCAAATTCAAACAGCACCTTAACCACCACTCTCCCCAAGCTAACTTCTAATTCTAATGGCTTCCCATGGATCTTTTACTCCCCCGTCCATGTTTTGTTTTGTTTTTTTGGTACCAGCATTGAACTGAGGTCCTTGCACTTGCGAAGCAGGCAGCAGAACTACTGAGCTAAATCCCTGGCTCTCCTGTTCCATGTTAAAAACAACACATGAGTGGACAGTTGCATTTCTCATTGCAATTTAGTAAATTAAAGTTACTGAGTGAGGCTGGGGGTGGGGGGTCTCCTGAGATGAATTCAGGCTCCATGAGCTGTTGAATCAACTTCTGAAACCTATGAGGCCAGGGGTCAAGTCAGGAACTACACTGGCTCTCTCCCCAGAGGCTGCTGTAACAACCACTTCTGCTTTTATACTCACACTACTGCTTGCTGTCACAGTTATTAATAATTATTAATTAGTAACAATTCATAATAGCGCCTATTTACTGCTTTCTTATTGTGCCAGGTACCATGCTAAGTGCTTGACGTATATCATATCATTTAATTCTCCCCAGATTCTCTTAAACTACACTGCAGAGATACTAACCATGATTTTGGCACTCAGCATCTTGGAACACCTTTCTTGTATTCAGAAACGTCCCACCTTCTAAGGTCAAGTGCTGAGTGCAATTTCCCAGGCCCATCTGCAGCTCGGGCAGAGCCATGTGACCTTTCTTGGCCAATCAGATGTGCTCAAAAAGATCCCTTTGGGAATCTAGTGACCCAAAGCATCAAGTCCCATATGAAACCATTGCGGAAAGAGTAACATCAAGGACATCCACATCTAGTGATAAGGATGCAGGTGGAGGTGCTGAGTACAAGCTGGCAGGGCAAGCTGCAGTAGAGCTGTCCTATAGCGTGATGCAGTGCAGGCTCTGCAACTCTGAATCTGGCTCTCCAGCCCCCTTGATAAGGCCAAGTGCTACCACATATCCAATAAACACTGTTAGGCTCAACCTTCGTAATAAGTTTCCAAAATTCTCAAAGCTTTCTGTCACTGTTACCAAAAGGCCTAACGTACACAACTTAAAGGAAGAGAGATTTAACCAGTCCAATTATTTAAATACAAGGTGACCAAAAATTGCATATTTTAAATTAATTTTTACAAGATAATATAACAGGAAATATAAAGACAATTTTATCAGATTTATTCGATATAAGAATTGACAGGTTGAAATTATACTTGTCTGAACAATGCTCTGGATAGCCAGTTATACAAACAAATGTACTGCCCAAGTGACTCTTGGGGTAAACTCTGAAGTGGTTATTTTGGCCCATGGTTCCAGAGGTTCAGTCCATGGTCATGCTGGCTCCAAGGCAGAAACACGGTGGAGCAAAGCTACTCATTTCAAGGCAGTTAAGGAGCAGAGATAATGGGAAAGAGCCAGAGAGGAAGGGGCCAGGGATCAGATACAGTCCCCAATTCCATGCCTCCATGACCTAGCCAGACACACCCAGGAGTGTGCCTTAATAATCTGTCAAGGTAATCAAGTTGACAATCAAGATTAACTCTCACACAAAAGTTTAGAGAACCCTGCCAGATTTGTAGGTAGAATTATTGCAATGTATAATACCGTAGCACAACGTTACATGTACAATACTATATATACAATATTGTATTGCAATAGTAGTATATAATTATATACAATAGAATATTGTGATATTGCAATATCCTCCTTCTATAAATAAGAATATGAAGGCTCAGACATTTAGGTTATTTCTAAGGCCACATAAGTATTCAGATTAAACTAAAGATCTCTTTGACCCCAGGGCAGGCTTTTATTTTAAAATAGTGCTGCAATTTTCCATACCACTACTCCCAAGGTTAGTGTTTTTATTTCCATTTTAAAACGACTTCTGGGCTTCTGTGAAGTTGAACTCCTCTCTCAAGGGCACACAAGCGGCTGGCAGTCAGAGGAGCCAGGATTCAATCCCAAGGCCAGGTACTTCACCATTCTGTCCTCTGCAGACAGATGCGAGTTCAAGCTGACTCAGCACCCACACCCAGTTTACCCTCCACCCCTCCCTGCACTTCCTGGACCAACCCCTCACCCTCTTCTTTGCCCCACATCACCTTGCCTCAGCCTCTCCCTTGGTCCTCTCATTCTTCCCCACTTTTCATCCAAATTCCACTACTTTTTCAAGTGCCGCAAATTAAGTGCCATTCCTGCTCAAGGAATTTTTCTCAACAT
The DNA here is from genome assembly GCF_012274545.1 of Fukomys damarensis. Lineage (NCBI taxonomy): Eukaryota > Metazoa > Chordata > Mammalia > Rodentia > Bathyergidae > Fukomys > Fukomys damarensis. The sequence goes on along the minus strand of NW_022900919.1, from coordinate 16,102,863 downwards.
CGAATGACACAGAGACATGATTTTCCTGAACCCCTGTGAATGCACATGCTGTCGGATTCCTTGTTTGGATATGTCACCCATGCTGGCTGCCATCCTTACTGATTCTGTCTTGTCTTCCCTATCATAATGACAGCCCTTAGCTGGCAGACACCTGCTTCACGCTACACTTATTTAGCACCAATCTCAGTGTTGTGCGTACAGTAGGCACTCAAGAAATATTGTTAAACAAACACAGGAACACGACAGCAGTCAAAATGCCTTAATTTCCAAAATGATTCCATGAGCTATTATCTCAATAATAACTGTATCATTATTCCCATTTAGCTCTGCCACATTTCTCTAGCAATGCAGATATATAAGAGGGAAATTGGTGATATTATCATCTCTCTACCAAGTGTGGCCATTCTGTGGGAACACAGCTAATCAAGGACACATTCCAAATTATATCGATTGACTTCTCCAACAGGAAGATTCTAGAATCTCAGAACTGTCTATGTCAGAATCAAGGCCGTCTGACCCAGATCCACAGACTTTCCACACACATACTCTCTTCCCTCCACTGCCTCCAACAATGAGCAGACCCACCGTGTTCTGCCTTGGTTTCCCTTTTTCTCCAAACTACACTGGTTTCTGCTCTGTCATCTACTCCATCCCCAAGTCTCCAAACTTCTTTATTAATTATTGGTCTATCTTGCCTCATGCTAGTCCCCCCCATATACTGTTATGGCCAACATATCTGAGTTTCCCAAAATGCATATGTTCAAACCCCAACCTGGCAGAACTCAGGCATTGATTAGTCATAAGGGTGAGGTTCTCATGATGGAATTCCTGTTCTCCCCCACTCCCCGCTCTCTGCCATGTGAGGACACAGCAAGAAGATGATTATCTACAAACCAGGAAGATGACCAGAGGAACTTCAGCTGAATCCAACTATGATCTTGGTTGAACTCCCCAGCCTCCAGAACCATGAAAAATAAATTTCTCGTATTTAAGCCACCTTGTCTATGGCAATTTGCTGTATCAGCCCAAACTGGCTGAGACACTGCATACACACACGTCAAAATCACTTACTTATACCACAGTGTCACAGCCTCCTCCACTCCTGTGGCAGGCAGACACTATTGTTCACCCTAATCCTCTCCATCTAGGTACTTTCCAGCTAGGGCTGACCTGTGATAGTTTTAGCCAATAAGATATAACTGGCTTGGAAAGGTTTTTCTTCCAGAATCTTTTTTTAAAGTTTAAGTCTCTTGAAGAGAAGAACTTTTCTTTCCTCTACCTTTCCTATTTTGTATTCCTATACAGAATTTGAATCGAGGTCTGGAGAGAAAGCAGATCTTTTGCAACCATGAGGAGACAAGCACAGGATTAAGGCCTTCACACTAAAAGTGGTGACAGAGAAATGCTAGAGAGAGCCTGGGTTCCTTTACGTTACTACGCCTGGCGTGGACCTCCTACCCAAGACTTCTCATGGTATGACACAACTCAGGCCTATCCATTTAAAGCATATAGTCATGGGATTTACTGGGGTTTGGAACTATTCCCCTGTTTGATAGAAAATCTTTCCAGGGTCCAGCTGGAAAACTACAAAGAAGTGTCACTTGGACCTCTCCCTTCTGACCTCATCAACTCTTGATGTAAAGTATACTGATTTATATGCCTTTTTTTATTCCACCTTATAACTGCTTTGGGTTTGTTGGGTGCAGAACCTATCTCTCTCCAATTTGGGTCTCTCCCAGTACTTGGCTAAGTATGTTAACAATGTAGGAATTCTGTGTCTGCCTGCTGATCTGAAGTAAAGTATGTGCATTCTTTCTAGCTCAGTCTTTTAGCCAGTGTCTCCTAATTAAAGGGAGGAACCTGCCAGCTCGCCCCTCTCCATGTACAGAAGAAAGCCACATCTTTCAAGTGATCATCAGCATGTCACGTGTATCTTTCTCTGCTGCAAATCTGTTATTTACATATTAAAGTGGTTATTAGAGGAGAGAATTCACTGATGCAAATTTGACATTCAGATGTCAGCCACTCCATAAATAAGGTCAACTGTGATGAGGACACATGTTAGTCTCCAATTAGAATCTCTTAATGTCTAAATAATGCTAATGCAAGGCATCTGCCAGCCCCATCTAGACTCATAAACAAAGATACTGATGAGAATCAACCTGGCCCAATGTTTCTCCCATTGCCATTTCATGGTTCTCAACTCAGAAGATCAGCTTGTCCCTCTGGGAGTTGTTCCGGTCGGTTAGTGCACAGAGTGGCTGCATTAGTCCATTTTCTGTAGCTACAACTGAACCCCATACCCTGGGGGATTTATAAAGACAGGAGAAGTTTACTTATGTCATAGTTCTGAATTGGGTGACAGCCTTCACCCTGCGTCACAGCAGAGGGTGTCATGGGGCCAGACAGTGGGTGTAGGGGCCTCAGCCTCTCCTCCCCTTCTTAAACAGCCACTAGCGCCATCCAGGGAGGATCTCATCTGATCCTAATTATCCTCCCAAGGTCTCACCTCCAGATGCCATCATAGTGTGACTATGGGATCAAGTTTCTAGCCCCGAGCTTTTAACTGACACATTAAAATCACAGCTGCAGCCAAGTCTGTCAGTCCAAAATCCCTCGTCTGTGAGCCCCATAGTCAAGAGCTCCTCAAAGTTATTCCTGCTGCTCCAACTCAACTCCCCAAAGAGACTTTGGAGGCATACAAAGCCTTAGGGTATGGAGAGCACATTGTCCAGGAAAAAAGAAATCCAATTTATTCAAAGATGTGGTTAATGAAAAGATTACATTTTTTTAACCTGATGATCATTTAAAGCACTATTTGATAATAAAATAAAAATACAGAATACAAAATTAACCATTGTTCCGATCGAGATTTATAAAGTATTTCTGAAATACTTCTAGCAATTACCCCAATTGCCAAAATGTTGGAAATTCTTTCAGACTTACTTTGCTAAAACTGAACTTTAGCAAGTCCCATTCAAACTTTTCTTTGCCTGACACTTGAAGCTAAGGCTTGGAGAAAAATAAGTTTGGAGTACAAACCCCCAAACATACTCCCTTTTTCTACAACCTGGTTTTTATCCTTTCATTTAAGAGAATTCCATTGTGGAGGGCCAAGCACAAGGTAGAACTATCCCAAATATAGTATGCAAAACAGGTCAGACACTGCAGCATGGGGTAGTCATTCTACCAGAGGGCAATGAAAGAAAACAACCAGAAATAACATGTGCAGGAAAGAATATAGAATGTGTCCTAGACAACAGACTATAACTAGAGGGTGGGTCCAGGTCAGCTTTCTTAGGAGGGGGTTCAAGGAGAGCTCTGCCAGTCTCAAGGCAACGTGTGTCCAATAAAGGGAGCACAGGAAGTGAAGGCTTAGGCGAGGGCCCATCCTGGTGGGTCTGTGGAATACTAAGAACACACAGGTAGCTGGAGCCTATCAGGAAGATGATGCAGGTGAGGCTGGGAAGGCAGGAAGAAGGCTGGCTGTGTAGGATGTTGGAGGCCAGGGTAAAGAATACTTTTTCTCTTTTCATTGGGAAAGGACACCTTTAGAAGAATTTAACAAGGAAAGTAGTTTGACCAATGAGAATGTCCTCTGTCCTGTGTTACTAACACTAGGTATTTGGCCAAGTTACATGGGCTCACTAATCTCACCAAACTTTTGTGTTAGGACCTAACTCTTTAGGCTGCTGGGATTAGGAAAAGGATAATGTATGCAAAAGCCCTAGCCCAAAAAGACCCAAGGATCACTGTAATAGATAGGAAGATACAGAAATCACTCCAGATGTACTCAGCTACCTTATCTTTGACAAAGGAGTCAAGCATCCTCACTGGAGGAAAGATAGCCTGTAATAAATGGTGCTGCAAAATCTGGATTTCAACCTGCCAAAGATTAAAACTAGACCCCTATCTTTCACCATGTACTAAACTAAAATCCAAGTGGATTTAAGATCTATTATTAAAACAGAAACACTAAACTTGGAAGATAAGTTAGGCAGAACTCTCAAACACATTGGCATAGGAAAAGATTTTATGAGCAAATCCTCAGTAGCATGGGAACTAGCACAAAGAATCAATAACTGGGATCTCATCACTTTAAAAAGCTTCTACACTGCAAGAGATACCACCAACAGAACTAAGAGACAGCCTATAATGTGGGAAAAAAATTTTGCCAGCTCTTTCTCAGACAAAAGTTTACTAGCCAGTATATATAAACAACTCAAAAAAATTAGACCCCCCCAAATTTATGAACCAAATTCTAAAATGGGCATCTGAAATGAACAGACATTTCTCAAACAAAGAAGTAAAAGCAGCAAATGAACATATAAAAATATTCAGTATCAGTGGTCACTGGAGAGATGCAGATGAAAACAATACTGAGAGTCCACCTCACCCCAGAAAAAAAAATGGCTGCTCTTAAGAAATCAACCAATAACAAATGTTGGTGGAGTTGGGGGAGAAAGGAACCCTTCTTCATTGCTGCGGCGGGGGGGGTGCAGACTGGCGCAACCACTGTGGAAATCAATATGGAGATACCACAAACAACTAGGATTAGCAGTCCCATCTGACCCAGCTATTCCTCTGCTGGGTATCTTCCCAAAAGAATTAAAAGAATCATACCACAACAATACACACTCACCCATGTTTATAGCGGCACAATTTATAATAGCTAAAACTTGGAAACAGCCTTATTGCCCATCAACTGGAGACTAGATAAAAAAATATGTGTGTGTATTGAAATAAAATGGAGTACTACTCAGCCATAAAGAATGAAAAACTACAGTATTTATAGAAAAATAGATGCATATTGAGGCCATAATCAAGTGAAATAAATAGAACACACATGTGTAAATACCAAATGGTTTTTCTGGTGTGAAAAACTAAAAGTGCAAGTGAGATCCAACTTGTATAACTGATAATGTGAAATAGGAAGAAAAGGGCTAATGATATAGGGGAAGTAGGAAAGGTAGGGGAAAGGAAATAAAGGAAAAGAAAAAGTATGAGAAAAGGAAAAAAAGGAAATAAAGTATTTGTAAATAGGGAAGGGATGGGGGGGTTGAAGGGAGAGCAGGGGTATGGGGAAAAAATGAAAACCAAGACCTGTCATGTAGAGGTACAAGATCCCAATGAAAAATGTAACTGTACTGTATACCAATAAACTCAATGAAAAAACAAACAAACAAACAAAAGCCACAGCCCAGTCAGGGAACGAAAAGCACATGCCAGATGTTATCATCAGACACAGAGCCCTATTCTGCTCTGCTGGGAAGAATCGCTCCTGCCTCTGGCCTCCCTCAGAAACTCAATGTTCATCTCATAGCTGGTATCACTGTCTATCTTTCTGTGCCCTTCTTATCTTCCCATGGTAATCAGTGAGTGCCCTGGGTATAAAGATCATATCTTACTCATTCCAGAGGCTCCCATAAAACTAACTTCAAAGTATTCTACTGGGTTTTTAAAAGTCAGATTTTGTTGGGCCAGGGATTTAGCTCAGTGGTTCCACTGCCTGCCTCACAAGCACAAGGGCCCAAGTTCAATCCCTGGTGCCAAGAAAAAAAAATAAGATTGGCTTTTTGTCATACAGGAGATTGAACCCAAGGCCCTCATACTCTGCTACATTCCTAGTCCATTGTTTGTTTGAAATTTTGAGATAGGGTCTCCCCGGGGTGCTAAATTGTACAGGGTTCAAACTTTCACTCCTCCTGCCTCAGCGTCGCAGAGTGCTGGGATTATAACCTTGTACCACCATGTAAAGATCTGTATTCTTTTTTTTAAATCTGTATTTATTGACTAAAGTCATGGACCTTAAAAATAAATAAATAAATTCTCGCTTCAGCAGCATGCACACTAAAATTAGACAATACAGAGGAGATTATCATGGCTCCTGTGTAGCAATAAATGAGCAATACCACGTGGTGCTTGGTATCCTTAACTTTTTGATATGGAAAAGACAGGCAAGTTCACATGTCAACTGTGAGCTGAGAATTAATTTTCTTGGAAGAGAGGGATGGTGAGAGAATTATTTGGAAAAGCCTTCAGAGAAAAAGAGCTTTGGAAAGCACTATAATAATTTCAAAATAAAGAGCCACAATGAAGAATGGTGATCCCAACTTTCCTTAATCTGGCTTGCAGTTGAATGAGCAATGTGCCAAAGGTCTGTCCCTGCCCAGCTCCAAGGTGCTCCTTCCCACCTAATGAGAACCTCTGAAGTATTGGTGACAGAGGGACCATCACTGTTGATGCCACCCTGCATCCTAGAGAACAAACTGGGAGAGTTTCACACGCGCTGCAGTTGTTCAGCCTGAGAGCGAGTGCCCCCTTCAGTTGTACACCCTGTCACCTTACATGCCTCACCTAGCATCATGCCCTTAGGTGACATCAGGTAGGGGACATGTCCCATCCTTAAGAATCACACAGATCTCTGTCACAAGGGACAAGGAAGCTCATCAAGAAAGGCATTGCAGAATGCAAGAATTAGAAGCAAACTATATGTGCATCCCCCAGGGATTCAATTCATAAAATGTGGCAAAAGTGTATTAAAGATTCATCTGTAGCACTTAGAAACATCAAATAGATATACATATCACTACATGGATAAAGCTTTAAAATAGCTTTTAATAAGAATAAAACATAATTTATAAAATAAGACTTTGCTAGCATATTATTGTAGGTGAGTTAACAATGTAACCAACATCATGTAAATTAGCCAAGTGCACTACATATTTTACAAAAATAAAAGCATATTAAGGGCATTGCAAACATGTAACAGTGGATGTGTATGGGACACAATAGGTGCAGGGAACAGGGATATGGAGGAAATGAAATAACACAAGAAAAGGACCTCATGGAGATCAAAGGCAATAATGACTGCCCTGTAGGAATAGGATTAACTCAACCCTCTGCACTGGAGCACCATCAACAATCACAAAAATGAGGCAGGAGTTATGGCAGATTCCTGCAGTAGAAGGCAATGATGCAAACCTTTGCATATAACACAGAACAATATGCAGGTAAGGGCTGAATTAGTTCTACAGATAAATACTTTCCATGTTGGGAAGAAGGGGTTTAGGACAGAGTGGGTATAGTCCGAAGAGCATCCTAGAGCTAGTGTTTGCAGAAAAAGTAGGATTTGCCACATGAAATAATCAAGTAAATGAACATAATAGTAATGAGATACTGTAGTCACTTAAACTGAGTACCTACTAGATAATACCAAGCACCTGAAACATATACCATTTAAGCCTCTGGACAATACTGCCAAGCAGAGGTTGCCAGTTCCATTTTCTAGGAGAAGGCGGGGCTCAGAGTATGAGCCTTGAGTATTTTCCCATAGGTTCCACAGCAGGTAATTGGCAAAAGCACTATTCCTACATTAAATCTTTGCCTCTACGCTAGGCTTTGCCTGTGCCAACATTGGTAGCCATTCAGGGCAAATGGATAACATCAAGAATCAAAGCCCAAAGGTTAAGCTGGAGATGCAGTGGAAAGAGAACTTGGGCAGAGGAGGAGGAGTGTGACACACCGGGAAGGGCCCTAAGAGTCAAGCCACAGACTGATGGCTTGATCTTCTCAATGTCTACAGATTTCTTCAAACACATACCTTCATCAATTTCATAGAACTGAGTATGCCTCAACTGTTTCTTTTCTTCATGTAATAATTTATTAATACATTATGCATTTCATAAGCACATACAAAAAGCAGACATGTTAAAGAGACAACACAGAAATCAAGTGCAAAGTTCTGTCATCTTCCTGCACTCCACAGGTTGCTCAGGTCGCATTCACCTCAGAGCCTTCCCTCTGAGACTATTTTCTCTTCCTTCAACCACTCAGGGTGGCCTCTCACATGCCCATACATTCCACAACAGCTGACATCAGGAGTGAAAACTCAGACGGTTGGTTTCTGTGGCCTTTTCAAACAGGTCCCATCCTTCCCCCACCTAGGACCCCTTGTGGGCTGAAATTCCCTGCCACTGCTCAGCAATTACCTCTTCCTTGCACCCTCAGACTAGGGAGGGCTGCACCAAACTCCTGTGTGCTAGAACAAATGTCCCCAGAAGTCAGACTAGGTCTTCCCCATTGCCATGGAAACAGAGAAAATCAGTGGTTGTTTTCTTCCAAGAGCAGCTCTGTAAACAGAACCAAACAGCCTCGCCTGTCTCAAAGCCTACCCTTCATGGGCAGGCATGGGACCCTCTCTTGTCACATTATCAAGGTTTAGATTAGGTTTCATAATCCTGATGCTGCCAGAAGCAGTACATTTGTTTATAGACTCATATCCTAACCAGGAGGGAGTTTGAAACAGCAGAACTTCCCACTGCTCTGGAACCCACTAGAAATATGCCCTCCAAGTGCCCAGAATCAGCCCTCAACTTCCAATCACTTCACTCACTTCTAAGTCATCACCTGCCTGAAGCCACAGCTGTAAGGAAAGCTTTGATCTCTGAGTCCACTGAGGCTTTGTGGGCAACAGTAGCACCGTGACAGGGCTGACCACGCTTGAGGTTTAAATTCTGACTGGTCCAGGTTGCATTTCTGGCCCGTTTGCTGGGACTACAGTAACAACTTATTGTATCACAAATTGGATGACTTAGAACAACAGAAATTTGTTCTCTTCCAGTTCTGAAGGCCAGCAGTCTCAAATCAAGGTACAGTCATTTTCCTCCAAAGCCTCTACAAGAAGACCGTTCCCTGCCCCTTCCAGCATCTGGAAGCCACAGGGATTGCTTGCCTATCTCTGCCTCTGTCTTCAAAGAGCTGTCTTCTTCCTGTGTCTCTGTCTGTAGCCAATTCTCCTTCTTCTCATAGGGACAGCAATCACGTGGGATTTGGGATCCACCCAACTCCAGAATGACCTCAAATTAGCTAATTATGTCTGCCATGATTGTTTCCAAATTAGATCACAATCCGAGCTATTGAGGAAGAAAGAGATTAGAATTTCAATATATTTTTTGGAGGGACACAATTACAAATCATAAGGTTCAGAGGACAGTGGGCAATAGTTGAATTAAAAGTGAAAATGCCTATGCTCTTTGGACAGGACGTCTACTTTGAATATTTATCCCTGAACATTTGTTCTATGTGCTAAATGATACACACCCAGGATATTCGCTGCAGCATTGTTTACCTAAGCAACGGATTAGAAACTGTCTATAATTTAGGGTGCATCTAAATCATAAAATGCTGTGCAGTCATGAAAAATAAGGAGATAGCTCTCAGCAATATGCAATGATGTCCACGACACAGTTTTAAAAGAAAAAACAAAGTTTAAGGAGGGAGAGATGAATCAGAGGAGCAAAAAGGAACTTTAGGGTCAAAAAATTATGTTGTATAACACCATAAGGAGGGATATATCGTTATTCAGTTGCTCAGACCCATACAGTGCACAACACCATGAGTGAACCTGGGGCCGGGGATTTAGCTCAGCGGTTCCACCACCTGCCTCATAAGCACATAAAAAAAAAAAAAAAAAAAAAAAAGAGTGAAGCCGGATGTAAGCTATGGATTTGGGGTGACTGGCATGTCAACGTAGGTTCAGTTATAGCAAGTACACCACTCTGTATGGAATGTGGATATTGGGGGAGGTTGTGCACATATCAGGAACAGCATATACGGAAAATCTATACCTTCTACTCAATTGTGCTGCCAACCTAAAACTACTCTTTAAAAGTCTAATTTTTAAAGTAAAATTCAGAATGATATTCTGTACAACTCTCATGATAGGAAGAAAAGAAAGTATATATACATATATTTATATTTATGCATATATATATATATATATGTAATATTTCCACAAAGACATATTAAAATTAATGACAGTGGTTGCCTAAAAAATATAAATCAGATGATGAGGGCAGGAGACCAAGGAAGTAATATTTTTCATTGCAACCCCCTCTTTGCCTTTTGAATTGTGTACTACACAAATACCTATTTGATAAATAAATCAAATTTTAATGATGATAATAATAGGTTTCAAAGCGTTGTGACAAATCAGGATCTCCGTAGACTAATGAGGAAACACAGAGAAGGTTCCCACCAGTGAGAAGAAGGAAGTTTGTTGAGGAGCTGACACTGTGCAGCCCACCAGGGACTTTTCATTTAGGATCAGATGCTAACTATAGCTGGGAAAGCCAGGAGTGGGGTCTGGGTTCCAGGAGAGAACTTGGCAAGCTGCACAGGAAGTTTGGAGGAGCATCCAGGCTGAGCTGAGAGCACAGACAGGTTTCTGGAAAGGAGAGGGAGAGAGAGGTCTATCTCACACTCGGGACACACAGCGGGAGGTGGGCCTCAAGAAGATGATTCTGACTCCTAGGTATGAAAATCTGACCAAACTCCCCCAACACACTTTGAGACCTACTGAAGACCAGACAGCCTTGAAAACATCCTCCCTGCCCACACAAACCCAAGAAGAAAGGAAGGATGCCAGGAGCCCACACCTGAGGCACCATGACAGTCCGTCCATTCAAGTCATGTCCTCATCCTTTGCCTCATCCAAGCTTACTAGGGAGTGTCCTTCCCTGGGGTGAAGGACCAGGGGACTGTCTAATTAGATTCGCTAATCAAGACTCACTATCACAGGCCAGGGATTTGGCTCAGTGCTTCTGCCTCCTGCCTCACAAGCACAAGGGCCCTAGTTTGATCCCCACCACCACCAAAAAAAAAAGACTCACTATCAGGCATTATTTCATGAATGCCTCATGGGGGTGAAAGGATATTTCGTCCTGAATCAACTTGACATTGTAGTATTAATAGGTGTTAATTGTTTCATTTGTTCATCCTTCCCAGAGGCAACTGAATTTTAACTGGAGCTTCAGATACTCAAAGGAATGCATGTCTGTGGGAAATTATTTGAGAGCTGTGGAGACAGAATGATAGCTATTTAGGCTGGAGGCCTTCCTGGTACCCTTCAAATCCCATAGCAAAGAAATTATGGAACTTGCCCCTTTTTTATTCCAGGAAATTTTTGGAATAAGACTGAGGACCACTTTAAGGGAACAAAAAGCTACTTGGAATGGAGACTGCCAGTGCCTGCTCTCCGGGACAAACAAAGGACAAGTGTCACCTGAACAGTTCAACAAAGCACAGTTGACTTGGGGTCTGTCAGTCAGATGTAGTCCACTGGCATAATTTAGCTGCCACAATATGTCAGGTCTATAAAGAAATGAATGCTAGGTTCCAAGAGAATTAACGCTCAACAAGGCATTCCAAGTAGACTCAGAAGCCCCTTTCTTTCCCTGACTATGAAACTTCAAGAACTTCTCCAGCCCAACACACAAAAAGAATTATCAATCTCTAAAGGGGCAGAGGCCCTTCCTTTGTGTTCTCACAAGCAAAAAAGTCACCCTGTTTGGTCTACCCTCAAAGAAAAAGCCAGTCAGTGCAATTTACCATAATTGCCACCATTCAGTAGGGCTTCCCAACTCCTTTGGTGACTGGCTTCTTTTAGTATGCAGCTATAGAACCTTCCTTTGCCTCTCAATTGCCCTCATGCAATTGTTGTATTGATTTGATGTGGCATTAGCTCCACATTTAAGGTGGTTTATGGCTTTTAATTTGCAATTAAATCAAATGATACCTCTTCAGTAGGATGGCTGACACTTGTTTATATTCTACAGCAAGCAATGAAGGCAACTTTTATTTAGCATCATAAACATGTAGGGCGGGGAGCTCAAAATTCCGACCAAATCAGTTTCTTGTCTGGCTCTCCAAACTAGAAAAACAAAAATCAAACTACGTATCCACCCATTGCAAAATTATCCAAGTAAGAATTGGTGCTTTACAATGGTAATCTAATGAAGTCATCAAGCAAGCAGCACTGAAAAGATAATAGCAAGAATAGCTGATAATTGTCAAGTCTTTCTGAATGATCTCCAAGCACTTGACTGTTTTTTTCCAATCTCTGATGTAAATGCATTGCATCTACTTTTGCTATTGCGTTCTTTTCCACTGTAGATATCAGACTGTGTCCTTCTTTAAAAGCAGACAAAATGGTAGCTGCAAAGAGTTTGAGTCTCTGGAGTGAGTTCCATAAGCTCAGCTGCAGAACAACAACAGCAGTCATTGAGAGTCTCTGCTGGGTTAGCAGAAATGCTGCACTTCATGTGAGGACAAAGAGACATTCTCAAAAGCTGCTCCACACCTAACCCTAAACATCACACACCCACCTGCTCACCTCAGGCCAGTTCACATAAATACCAGCTGCAGAAAACAATGTCTGTTCCTTGAAACATCCCAACATTAGCAACTCAGGAGAGAAGGGTGAGACTATGACAGAGACGGACTATTGAGTAGCAGAAGATATGTATCATAGAAGATAAAGGAAGAGGGCCGGGGATTTAGCTCAGTAGTTCTGCTGCCTGCCTTTCAAGAGCAAGGACCTGAGTTCAATACCCAGAACCAAAAACAAACAAACAAAAAAGAAGAAGATAAAGGAAGAAACTATTTCAAGAATATCAAATGCTGCTAACAGGTAAAGGAAGAGGAAGACTCCACAGAAAGTAGGAGAGGAGTGATTTCAGTCATTAGGCGGTCTCCATGATACCTGTTTCGGTGGAGTGATGGGTCGGGAGCTAGCACGGAACTCATTGGAGAACGAGCACAAAGGAGAACGAACAGTTTTCACTCAGCAAACTCCAGCAACCAGGGCTGTGACTACAAAAAAAGAAGATATTTCAACATAAGTGTCTCCTTGGAACAGTATTTCAAAGGAAACTTTAAACTTTCTGTTTTCTAATTTCCTGAATTAAATATTGATTTACACACACACACACACACACACACACATACACACACACACACAGCACAAATAGTAAAAAGCCACATCCACCATATGGGTTTTGTGTGCTCTCTTGTCCTCTCTCGTCGTCTCTTGGGTATTGATGAAATCCATCCAACAGTGGCTCAGAGAGCATCTTTGTGCTGGCCTGGCCTGGCTTTATTATTTCCCTTGTAGCCGGATGGCTTCATCATCCTAATGGCTCTGTTTCTATGCCCTGTGCCAGGCCAAGATCCTTGCTGATCCATAAAAATCTATGTTAGATCAGCCACTCACACACATCAGTGCCAAACCAGTATTTACTAAGAGTTCTATCTGGACAGCTGTTTCTACATTGCTCCAAGTTCATTCTGAGATTTCAGTAGCAGAAGGGTTTTGCTCTGTCTTGCCCCCATGCAAGTGCTAAAGTAACCAGAGCTGAAAGTTCTGAAAAAGATATTGAGACCTACAGGTATCACCTCTATCTATGACAAGAACTCTGGAGTACTGATTATTCTCGGGAAGCTCTTTCTCCTACCGCTTCACAATCTTTGAGTTTCTGGTCGGTGGAAGTTTGCAGTCTTAAACAAGGAAACAACTTTTCGTGCTGCTTTCTCCCTTGCTCTAAGGCACTACAGAAGGTATATAGTATTGTAGAAAAATGTGAAACATGGCTTATATACAAAGAGTCCACTGCAGTGATTTGGTCCCCTAATCTAGAAATATCGTGGCCCTGTACGATAAGGGAAGTAGGATGGAGTAATTTTTGCCATATGAGGTGTTAACACTCATGAAATATATCCTGTGTCAACTGCAGATTTACAAAAGGGGTGGTGTAAAATCAATGTTTCATTAATTATGCAGGCTATTTGGGACCAGAGAAGACTAGGGCGATTAAATTCCTAAACTCACTTTAACAAAACAAAATGGCATTAATATTCAACAGTCTCTCTACTAAGTGACCATTAGAGAAATGGTCAAGAAAATATTGAATAAAAAAAAGGCCAAGGAGAAAAAAATAATAAAGAATAGAAAGGAAAAAAGATTCTCTTTCCCTACCAGAAAAAGATATGTTTAAACTCTCAGTACCTCAGAATGCAGCCACATTTGGAAATAGGCTCTTACAGTGGTCATCAAAAAGAGTCCACTAGCTCCAATCTAAAAGACCGGTCTGCTGATAGAAAAGGGGTGGACATGAGGACACAGGAGCAAACATGTACAGAAGGAAAGCAACATGCACACGCAGGAAGATGGCCCTTAAGTGCAGTGATGCTTCTACGAGCCAAGGAACATCAAGGATCTCTGGCCAGAAACGAGTGAAGGCCAGAAAAGATTCTCCTCTCAAACCATCAGAGAAAACACGACACTACTGACACCATGATCTCAGACATCTATCACCAGAACTGGCAGACAATGCATTTTTGCTATGTTAAACCATTTAGTTCTTAGGAACCTAATACAACATAAAATGAGGCATGTACCTATCATGCAGATTTTATTTTGACTTCTGAAAAATAAAAGTGCTAAAGAAATCTCCACCTAATGAATGAATAAGCACAAAATATGAATAATAAGATATTTATCAGGTCAATTGTGGAAATGTTAAAAATAGAAGAAAATGACTAAATAAAAGAATCCAGAAGTAAAATTAGAAACAGAACATACAAGTTCTTTACAATTTGTGAAAAAAAAAATTGTTTGGGCCTTCCTAATGACCAATTCAAAGAAAGAAATTCAATCAGTTACATAACAGAAGGTCTACATAGAGAGAGAAAAAATAATTTTCAGGAAAACTAAATCTATTTCTGGTACTGAAGCCTAAAAAGTGAAGAGATCTCTTTGATCAATGAATTACCAAAAAAGTATACATCAAGAAAAGGAAAACTTGTATAAGTATTTTAATACCAAATTTATTGAGACATCATGAGATTAATATGTTATCTTTGGCCTTTACAATTATAAGAGATGCTCAAAATCATAGCCATTAGCTCCCAAACACTTATTAGTATGGCAAACTGCTGAAATGGGGATACATTTTTTGGTGGACTCTGTATATACATAGTTTAAATTTTAATTATGCATCTTAGAACATCCTTCATATTTGGCCAGTGACCATGCAAGATGGTAAAAATTGTGATTTTTCAAAGCTACAGAGATATCATTAATGTCTAGCTTCTTAATGATAAATCTTAATCCAGAGATAAAATCTGGCATACTTTATGCTGTAGTTCCTAAAGGCTAGTTCACGGACTAGCTGCATCAGGATCATCTGCTGCACTAAAAGAACCTCTGAGAGTGAGTGATCTGCTCTCTTCTGCTCGTCTTTATGTGAGGACACAGTATTCGCCTTCACTTGCCTTTTTGCCTTCCACCATGTGAGGAGACAACAAGAAAGAAACTCACCAGGGCCCGGGTTTTTTAGCTCAGTGGTTCCACTGCCTGCCTCACAAGCACAAGGACCCGAGTTGGATCCTCGGTGCCAAAAAAAACAAAATAACAAAAAATGAAACTCACCAGATGTCAGCACTTTGACCTTGGACTTCCTGGCCTCCAGGACTGCAAACAGAAGAAACAATTTTCTGTTTTTTATGGTCTGCCCAATCTCAGGCAATCTGTTACAGCTGCACAAAGCAAGACCCTTATAACCTCAAAAGGATTACTACTCTCTGTAGCTAATGTGACCATTACCCAAGCCTCCATGTGCCGAGTGTGGGGCTAAAGACTTGGTCTGAATCTCAGCTGCCCCATTTCTTAGGGCTCTTAAGCCCTTAGGTTGGTCGGGGGGGCTCTCTAGGCTTCATTTTCCCTAGAGAAATTGGGAAACAAGTTCAGCCTCATAAATTCGTTGCAACGATTAGGTTAAAATGTACATGTGAGGGCCAGGGATTTGGTGCAGTGGTTCTGCTGCCTGCTTTGCAAGTGTAAGGGCCTGAGTTCGATCCCTGGTACCAAAAATAAAAAAATAAAAGTACATGTGAAACTCCCAGCAAGATATCTTTGCTAAGAAGTTAGAAAGTTCCAATAACTGAAGCTTTTTGTGCTTTATTATCATTTTAGAAAATACTCTTTTTTGAAATCGTGCCCCAAGGCATCACCTCCCTGGCTGGTGTTGCCAAATGGCAAGATAAACCACAGAAAAAATGACAACAGATCAACCTTGGCTACCAAGGTCCAATATTATGACAGGGTGCCTGAGAATGGGCCCTCTCTGGCTGCCTCTGACCCATGGATAAGGCATTGTCCATGCAGCTCCATTGGAAAATGAAGGAATAGGTGCACAGAATGCCACGTGTGACTGACTTAGCAGAGTGCTGATACAGGAATGAGGGCTGGGGGGAGAAAATGATTCAAAATCTATGAAAATAAATCTGACTTTACATGCAGCACTTAAATGTAGTGAAGACTCAGGAGGCCTCCTGGAGAATGGCTCCTGTTATTTTTATTTAGTGAGGCTCTTTTAAATCCTTTATTGGTTAATCTCCCCTCTTGGCTGGATAATGCCTTCCTATAGAATCATAAAGCTAGGTGCAGTCTTGAATGGGCTGTTATGGAGCCTTTTTCTCTCTCTCCAAAGCACTTGTTTGTCTAAACCTGAGGGCTTAAGGTAGCCACAGTGCATAAACAGGGTAACTGATCACCATGCCTTCCAAAACTGTGAGCTCATTGTGGGGAGTAGGGAAAAATGACTAACAGAGGGACAATTGTGTTGCAATAGCTCAGAGGTGGGGTGGGAGAGGGACTATATGATTAGCCCTAAGCTCATTAAGGGACTCTGGGGAAGCAATGCGGCTGCTGCTAGTGTCAGTTTCCTCTCTGCCACATTTATGTGATTCTCTATAATGCTGCCATTTAACATATGTCTATGAAGAGTTTGTAAGAACATAGGAAATGCTTACTTCACACTGCACTGCACACTCTGACATTCAGTATAGAAATAATAGCTACACTTGACTGGGAACAAACTTGTTGGAAAAAAATAAAAATTTTATATATATATATATATATACATATATATGCACATACACACACACACACGCGCACACACACACACACATATAATCTTCCAGAACTGCTTCAGAAAGTGGCAAGGACAGTGGGATAAATATTTTCAAAGTGCGAGGGAGGATTGTGAGGAGAATTAATGGCAATGTGTCTTTTACTAAAATTATTTTTCTATTTTTAATTTAGACATTCTCCATATATTTTGATCATACCTTAAAGAAGCCTGAAACAAACCTGTTGCTGAGCTCTGATTCCTGCCTGGCATTTTCTGCTGAGATCCTTAGCATCCTTGCTCTGAAGTCACTTAGGGCTCCTCTCTTCTCCGTGTGAAACGAGACTAGAGTTGCTCTGGTTTCTCCCCCACCCCCCACGCTGTAGCTGTTCCCCTGCTCCAGCTTCGCTAGCTGTGTGGTGAGGGGAGGGATTCTAGAGACACCTGGAAATTCTGCCACCCAAAGCTCCTCACAGGCTGTGTTTCCTTACGACAGCTACGACAGAATGCTCCAACCCCGTGGCTTACAACCACAGAAACCTAGTCCCTCACAGTGCTGGAGGTCAGAAGTCCAAAATCCTGGTAGCAACAGGGCCGTGCTCTCTCCAGAAGCTCTGGGGCAGACAGAATACACTCTGCGCCTTTTCTGGTCTCTGGTTCTAGGCATTCTTTGGCTTGTGGCTGCATCACTCAAGTCTCTGCCTCCACCTTCACCTGACCTTCTTCTCTTATTTTTGTTTCCTTTTCTATCTCTTACAAGGACACTCATCACTGGATAAGTGCTCACCTGCATATCCCAGAATAAGCCCATCTCTAATTCCTTACTTAATCACATCACCAAGGACTTTTTCCAAATGAGTCTCATTCGCAGGTTCCACAGACCAGGAGGTGAACATAGCTCTTGTGAAGGGCATGATCTAGCCACTGTAGATAGTGTCTTCCTGCTTATTCAAGGCTCAGGACAGAAAACCTGTTCACAGGGAATTGATGTTGAATTCACATCTCATGATGTCAGTGGACCCACATTTCAGCATCAAGGGTTGAATGCAAATCAACTTAAGAAAACTCTGCTACCAGATCTCCAGTTCTTCCCTAAGCAAGAACCATCCCTTACACAGCAGGCAGTGATTGATTAGAAGATGGAGCAATGTCCCTTTAAAAGGGTCCTGAGGCCTAAAATCTTGAAATGTCTCTTTAATTGTATGGTGACCATTAGGAGCTTTGTGGCGGAAGGATGACAGGAGTAATCACCCAAAAACAGATTTCTAGGTAATTTATACTTAGTCAATCCAAACCTAATTCCTGGGTGACCTATACTGTGCCTAAGGAGCCTGAAATAATCACGTATTTACCCTTTACCCTGAAATTAGATGGTACTTACTATGCAATTACCCAGCCGCTAAGTGACAATTACCATGTAATTAAATGGTCAGTGGTTACCGTATTATTAAATAGCATTGACATGATATTCATTCCACAAAACCTTGTACTGTTGCCACAGAATTAAACTCCCCACCAAGAAATTATAGCTGTTCCTGGGAAGATCTGCTCTTTGCTTGGATGGCTTTTAAGTTGGCAGAAACTCCTAGTGCCGTGAGCTTCAGAGGGAGCCAGCAAATGGCCAGCACTGGGCACAGATAGGACATGGCCTCCTGGGAATGGGCCGCTTGCCAGGCCAGAGAAGCATCTCAGCAGGCCTTCTTTCTTCCACAGCTGAGATGTTTGGGCAAATCCCTTCATCCTTCTTAAGAAATATGGTACAGAGGAGTGTAGCTTCCATATTCTTCTCTCTTGGATATGGTACCTACCCAGGGGCAAAGGAAAGCAAGAGATGTGTTTCAGCCTGTGGGAGATAGTCATTCTATTTTCAGTACAAGCGTAAACTGCTTCATACGTTCCATAAAGGCAGGACCTTGCTCTACCTGGACAATTGCCTTATTACCCCCACTATCTCTGGCACATTGTAGATGCTCAATGAATATTAACACTGCATGAATGGGTTGACTGATTGACTGATTGATACGCATCTACTATGTTCCCAGCACTATATATTAAAACTTTTTGAGATGAAATCCACAATAAATTATTTGCCCACATTCATAATACAGTATCAGGTGCTAGATGGAATACAGATGTCAGGCTCCAAAAGCTGTGTTTTTCCTATGACATCACAAACTCTAAGCTACATATAGCCTCAAACCACGTCAAGAATCTAAGACAGGGCCGGGGATTTAGCCCAGTGGTTCCAGCACCTGCCTTGCAAGCATAAGGTCCTGAGTTC